>NC_056740.1:513397901-513440401 GCF_019279795.1 Protopterus annectens | reverse complement strand
CATTATTTTACTACAAGAAACAAAGCTGAAATTCAGAGCTGGGGAGAAGATACTGTGTTATGAATACACAAATGAGGAAATCGACAAAGAAGCAGGGACAGGAAAGAGGGGCTACAGGCAACCACAGAGAATTTGATAAAAAACAGGATAGCTAAATGATTAATCAGCAGGGAAGAGTGGAATGTACATGCTGGAAAATAGGAAACATACATGCACCAAAAAGGAATGAACCAGGATTTTACAAGAACTATTTTGTTAACTGGATGCAGACAAGAAGGGATTTACAAAGACAATGAGTGCGGGGGGGGGGGGGCACCAATATCACCATAGAAACATGAAAAGACAGGTTGTACAGAAGGAGAATTATAATAAAAAGATTAGACAAGACCTAGCCCAAGAAATGAAAGAGGATGGATTGACAGATTCCTATGAAAACTCAAAATATTGAAAGTCTATTTAATGCAACCCCCTATATCTGTCTACCTATATATGTATATATATATATATATATATATATAGATATATATATATATATATATATATATATATATATACACACACACACACACACACACACACACACACACACACACACACACACACACACACACACACACACACACACACACACACACATATCCAGGAATGTGTGACCATGGCAAAGGGACAAAGTCTCATTTTTAATATTTTGAATTTTCACTCAAATGAACTGAACCTCAATGGACAAATGGAATGAATGGCATCTAACTAAGAGAGAACATGCCCTCACAAGAAATATTTTTGTACAGGCAAGTAGGTTAGTCAGGTTCCTTGAGAAGGAAAACTAATGGAAATAATAGACATCAATATGGGAGAGACACATATCAGGTTATGCAACAGTGAAACTTAAGATAAAGTGTGGAGGAACAGAAAACAATAAGAAGGGGGTGTAGGTTGGGTAGCTATAAATGGACAAGGAAACACTGAGATGACTAATGATGGATTCAGTATAGGTTAATATGAAAGACAGGGAGAAACTGAAAGAGTGCTGTTGAGATGGGATCAAGGTCACTGTCAGAAGTCTGAAGAATGCAGGAGGAAAGAAGGAACGGGTGAAGGAGGAACTGGAGAGACAGAGTTAGAGCTGGTACAGAAGGAATCTAGAGGAAATTAAAGATGGAGGATAGCACCACAGATCATGAATGCATTTGGAAAGAAGCAAGAAATTCAACAAGGTCTTTAGAATTACCAGGCTACAATTTGGGAAGCCATGGTCATTTTCACTTTAAATTTTTGTCGCAGTACAAGATTACCAGGCTACAATTTGGGAAGCCATGGTCATTTTCACTTTAAAGTTTTGTCGCAGTACAAGATTACCAGGCTACAATTTAGGAAGCCATGGTCATTTTCACTTTAAAGTTTTGTCGCAGTACAAGATTACCAGGCTATAATTTGGGAAGCCATAGTCATTTTCACTTTAAAGTTTTGTCGCAGTACAAGATTACCAGGCTACAATTTGGGAAGACATGGTTATTTTCACTTTAAAGTTTTGTCGCAGTACAAGATTACCAGGCTACAATTTGGGAAGCCATGGTCATCTTCACTTTAAAGTTTTGTCGCAGTACAAGATTACCAGGCTACAATTTGGGAAGCCATGGTCATCTTCACTTTAAAGTTTTGTCGCAGTACAAGATTACCAGGCTACAATTTGGGAAGCCATGGTCATTTTCACTTTAAAGTTTTGTCGCAGTACATGATTACCAGGCTACAATTTGGGAAGCCATGGTCATTTTCACTTTAAATTTTTGTCGCAGTACAAGATTACCAGGCTACAATTTGGGAAGCCATGGTCATTTTCACTTTAAAGTTTTGTCGCAGTACGGGGCAATTTTCTTTATGCTTGGTGTGCCTAGTCATTAATACCAAGCATATATTTTGAATTGGAAGTGGCATATTTATGGGAAATAGAGCTATGCCATAGTGTTACTTAGGCTAACATGAAAACATCCAGTAGGGGACAGTTCATACAAAAGCTATAGGTGATAATTATGTTTAAATTATGTAAAAAATCTAACCCTGGGATTCAATAAAATCTGTGCAAGCTTTTTGCAAAGCTTTCTGAGAGTTTATGTGTTTGCCATGGCTCACCTTCAAATGTAAACAAGCAAGGAAACTGTATAACGATTGTGAACTTAAGTTACAGCATAGCAAACCGAGTTAGAAGGATTGTGCGAAATGCCACACAGACTACGAGGGTTTTTCATATATGAATGTATTACGTTGCGAAGATAGGACAGGACAGTGTATGTGTACACTCCAGTAAAGTGGGCTAGCGGAACTGAGTGGAATGCCACATGGGCCACTAGGGTTTTTCATGTATTAATCTATTATGTTGCGAATACTGGGATAGTGGGATAATATGGAATGCCACATGGACCACAAGGGTTTTCATATATTAATGTACGTGTTGCAGGCACAGGATAGGACAATGTATATAGTGTTGAGTCTTGTGGAATCTCATTCCAGGCAATGTGTACAAGTTGTGTTAATGATCTGTAAGCAAAAACAGCCAAGCGATTAAAAAGCCTGCAACACCGGGTTTATTCACCAATAGATTGTAGAACAAAGCAAGTAAAATTTTAAGCGCTTTTTGTCTGCTCACTCTCAGACTTCTTCAGAAATTACAAAATGCAATCAGTTAAGCATACTTAAATAGAAGAAGCTATAAAAAGTGCAGGAAACCTTTACTAATTAAATAATTAATGAAACTACCTTGATTTAAACTCTGATCTTTGTTGTTAAAAAACTTAATATATACATAAAAAATCCTTTGTGAAAGGCATATATATATATATATATATATATATATATATATATATATATATATATATATAAACTATTATACATAAATACTGTTATACTTTACAAAGAATAACACTAATGTATCTAATATTAACACATCTAAAACTAAATTTCTGTGAAAAATGTATCTAAAAAGTAAAAAACTATCTTTGTAGGCTTTTAAGCTTTAATATACTCATAATTGAACATAATTCATTCACACCTGGAAGGTTGAACGCATTTAATTTTAACTGCCAAATTAATTCTAGTTCTTCAAGTTTGAAAGATGCTGGGCCATCCCTGATATCATTAATAAACTGGTCGATAACCATGAATTTAAAATGATGTTGTGTATTTAAATGAATATGCTTTGCTAAGGCATTGTCAGTTTTGTTGTGACTAATGGCATAAATGTCCACATAAATTCTCTCACGGAACCTTCGTTCCATTTTACCCACATAAAAAGCGGAACACACTACACATCTTGCTAAATAGACAATGAATTTAGTGTTACAGTTAAATTTAGATTTTACTTTATATTTATGTCCATTAATTTCAAAAGTGTTTGTCACATCTATGAACTTGCAATAGTAGGACTAGCAATGGGGTCACCTTGTGGTGCCAGTGTGGCCAATTTGGTTATGGCCCACTGGGAAACAAATTTTGTACTTAATGACTCGAGCACATCTGAGTGTATATTATATTACACAAGATTTTTAGATGATATTTTTGTTTTATTTAATGGTGAAGAAGTAAAAGCTATTGAGTTATTAAATAAATTTATCTCTTCATCAGATTTTTTTCAATTTACGCATAGTTTTAGTTCTGAATCTATTTCTTATTTAGAGATTTGGTTAGTAAAAACAGGGAGCTAAAGAGCTACACAGCCAAAATATTTTGGAAAAAAAGTTATTCAAACACTTTTTTGCATTTTTCAAGTTGCCATCCCTTCTACTAAAAAAGATCTGTAATCAAAGGTCAGCTTGTGAGAGCTTCACGCATTTCGAGTTTGAATACAGATTTTGTTAGGGAATGTTTATTTTTGAAAGAAATGTTCATGCATCAAGGCTACCCCGAAGATTTACTTGACTCTTTAATAGAGGAAGTAACTACTAAAAGAGAAAACTTAATGTTAAAACCAATATTATCAATAAAACTACTATTTAACACCAGGGGTGGCTCGTGCTATAGGACTGCAAGACTGCAGCCCCCCCACCTGTAAAAAGAATAAAATAAAATCCCCCCACTGTAGAAAATAAAATATAAAATAAAAAATTCACGAGTAGTCCCGGAACTCCATGCATGCGTGCTTAGTTCCTGACTGTTGTGTTAGACAGTCCAGACCTCCACGAATGCATGCATGCTTTATTTCTGAACTCCAGACTGCTCTGTTCAGCAGTCTGGATAGGGAAGGCAGGGAACACCTCCCTGCCAGCCCAGAAAAACACTGGACTGCATCACCTGCAGACTCCAGCCTACTCACAGTTTGCGGGGAGACCCAGAACAGCCTACACAGGCTGTTATGGAGGACACACAGGTGATCAGCTGCTGCAGAGGACAGAATTGCTATGGAGGACTTGGCTGCCATGGAGAATCTGCAGGTAGTGTGTGTAATGCCCCAGTTGCTACATGGTGGTGGGTAGAGAATAAGGCTTGAACCCTGTACCTTAGGCCCAAGTGACAAAAGCCTGAATTCTTTACCTACCACCATTTGTAAAGCAGTTGCAGGTTTTTGCCTCATATTTGTTTTGTTCTGTTCCTCAGAAAATCTGTGTTTTCTGTATTTTTGTTACTTAACACAGCCAGTAGTGCAGTGGTGCAGTGGCAGCATTGTTGCCTGACAGCTACAGGTTGGCTGGTTTGATTCTTGGCTGGGGTGGAGTCTGCATGTCCTCCGTGGGTTTACTCTGGTGTCCTTAATGGATGTGTATCCCTATTTCTTTGGACTGTATTCCCCCATTATTGGCTTTGTCCAGGTTTTTTTGTGCCAAGGTTAAGAGCTATGGTGATAACTGAACTCACTGAATATGTTTGGGGGCTGTATTCCCCCATTATTGGATTTGTTCAGGTGTTTTGTGCTAAGATGTTGACAGCTATGGTGAGAACTGAATTCACTAAAAGGTAGCCATTTAAGTTTCAGTCTTCCTTTTTTTCATAAAACAGATTATTTGGCATAGTGGTATGCTACTCTGACTGTTTTGCACAGGGTCCTGAGTTCAATACTTGACAGTGAAATGTATGGTGGTAACACAGCATTTTATTCTAACAACTTTCCAACATTATAGCAATGTTTAAAAGATGTCCATATTTTTTTGTCTTTTGCCCCCCCCTCCCCCAAATTTTGGATTTTTCCAGATTTCTTGTGCTGCAAAGTGCAGTGATGAAGTTGAGTGTCAAGCAGAATGTACAAGAAGCTGAGAGCTGCAGGGGAACAAATGTTTAGTGCTGCTTATGCCAAATTGGCATGCATTGTTAATAGCACAATAGGTAGTATTGTTGCTTTTGATGCAGAAGGCTGTGTGTTCTACTCCCACAGTAGGTAGATACATTGCTCATACTGTACTGTATTATAAAGGGGGTGGATGCTGCCATCCTTTTTGGCGAAGATACCTAGTAACTATGAACCTGTTATTAGTTTGCCATTCATTCCCTATTGCAATATTACTAGCTTATTTTTTAATGCAACTTAGGCAATTTATTCCTCAAGGGTAACAGGCACTTTATCTGTAGATGAAACAATGAAATATAAAGTTGTTTGCTGGCAGCAACCTCTTCATTAGTTATAGATTTCTTTAATGTGGAATTGTTTAGATGAATTTTACTTCTTCAGAGATTGTGCATATTTACTGATACTGGTGGGCTGTATAAGTTTGAGTAGACTTTTATGATAGGAATGTTCTGAATTGTGCAGTTTTGTTGTTATTAGTGCATGCATTTTATTTCATTGTTTACTGCAAAAATGTTCTGAATTGGGCAATTTTGTCATTATTGGTGCATGTATTTTGTTTCATTGTTTACTGGAAAAATGTTCAAAACAAATTTAAAACGCCCTCTAAAACTGTACCATATTGTACAAGGAATATAATTTAAGACAATCAGGAAGGTGTATCAAAAACCAGGTGTATGTTTCATGTGCAAGGGGCTTATGATTTGAAAACAGCCCAAAGTTAATCTTTATCTGCCACTGGCAAAATGTATTTTCTTTGAATGTGGGTTTCAATGCTGTTTCAATGAATGTGAGTTTCAAGGGCAGAGAAGGTTTAATGCTAAGTCTGTTTTCGTTGTGAAATTGCATTGCTTTATTTAGCAGATGTCTTAGTTTTTGTGCTGTAAAATGCAAAATAAAACTTTCAAAGGAAGTCCAAATCATTGTAGAAGTAAAGCAGTATGTGCATTAATGTTTATGGTACATGGGGTGAAATAGCCAAGTAATGGTTCACTGGAATGGCTGCAGGGGGGAGGCTCCATTCGACCATGATTTTTTGATGCGGAGGGGCGGCAAACTCAAAGACAGCCCAGCTGAACTATACCTCTCAGCTGTCCAGATTTTCACAGAATGAATAGATTTTTGCTTCTTATTTTTGGTTTATTCCTCATAAAATGTGTGGTTTTCTGGCAAATAATTTAGGAATTAAGTCACTAAATAATGACAGACACTGAGTTTCAGACTTCATAACCTTCTGAAAAAATGCATGCTAAAGCAAGACCTGTTATTCTATCAATTGTCTCAGTTTATACAACAATTTATCGTACTGTTTATATGTTCCCCCAGTATATTTGGCCTTGTCCAGATTTCTTGAATTAACAGGTTGAGAGGTATGTGCAAATAAATTGCTTTATAGAATTAGGCATATCCAAACCTCTCAACTGTCCCTGATTTTGGCTCAAAATGTTGCTCTTCCCCTAATAATCCCATCGCAAAATGGCACTTTTGGAAGAAAACGTGGAGGGCTTACAATTAAGAAATAACTGTAATAATCAGAGTTATAGATTACTTTTATTTTAGAAATGCATGTAGATTCTTTTATTTTGTCAGCTGCTCAAGTTAGCAGTACTAATATTAAAAAAAGTGTCCCTTCTTTGACAGGTTCCCAGCTGTAATGTGTGGCTATTTTATATTTTTGCATCACATATTTGGTCCATTTTTCATAAAATTGTGTTTTTTGGCAAATTAGTGGCAAATCATTAAAGACTGAAGTTAGAAAATAATGTCAGACATTTGAGTTTCAAATTTCGTACCTTTCAGAAAATTCATACTAATCTTTCTAAGTTTATAAGAGCAATATTAAAAAAATTGTCCTTATTTTTGGGCCTTTGTCCCACTTCTATGTATGGCTCTGTCCATATTTCTTGTTCTGAGGTTGAGAAGTATGACAAATGTGTCAGGGCCATCATAGTCAGCCAGAGACATTTCAAATTGTGACCTGCTTGTTGCACCCCACTCCCCCATGTAGTGACTCTGGATGTGTCCAAGCAAGGCGAGGAGCAGTTATAAGCATTAATAAGCATACTGTTAAAGAACTGCCAACATTGAAAGCCTTTCTGTTGTTGCCATGCAGAGAATACTTACATAACTAGATAATGTATAAGCCTTGGGTACTGAAATGCATATGACAGTATTTGTAATAAAGGACAGGATTACATTATTTTAAGAAGCTCATTACATTTGTTGGAGACTTGCAGTCATCTTTGCAGGCTTTACTGGCTGTAAACCAAACAGAATGCTAATCTATCATGTGTGGTCCATTACCTGTACAGTAATCCTTTAAGCAATGTATCTTGAGCTTGTTTCTTGTTTGCTTTTCATTTTTTTACTTTGATCATGTTTTCCCCATGAAGCAAGTAGATAGTTGTCAGGCAGCATGTCTTTTTTGGATAAGAAACATTTTTACAAGTGGGGGTATCACAAAGATTGCTACTTTCAGCATGTTACTTGGTACTTTAATAAAGCTGAATCTAAATTATAATTAGAACTGCAGTGCAAGGAGAAGTGGTTTGAGTTGAGTGCTGCTTGTTTTTCTTATACTTGATTTTGACTGGCATTCCAGTAATGCATTTAAAAAGTAATTTATTTTTTCATGCCTCACAACATTTTTGTTTCCATCTAGATATTAAGTAAGCTGTCATGCAGCCAATGCATTGAAATATTTTTTTTCTTATACACTTCATTTTGTCTTGATTGGACTCTCATAATGACGGTTTGGCACCCAGGGCAGTGTATTTAAGTAAAGTTACCGGTTTTGTGGTTTTGAGCATAGCTCCTCCCCTTTCTAGTTGGCCACACCCCTTCCCAATTGACCCCAGCCATTTACCTGTCTCCTGCAGCCCCCCTTTGATTTGAAGTCACCAGCCACCACTGTTTAACACTGGAAGTACTAGTTTAGACATAGAACCAATAGTTCTACCTATAGAACAAGTAGTGCAGAGCGAACAACATTTAAAATGTTGTTTTATAACAACCTTTATTGTTCAAAGTAAGTCCACGGTTAAAACAGTACATAAAAACTGGGATTTATTTACAGCTAACCATGAGCTTTTTGAATGGCTTGGCAGTAAACCTTCAATAGTTTTTTAGAGAGGGAGTAATTTAAAAACACTCCTGGAAAGGCGTTTTTTGAAGGTGCCTAGAATTACAGGAACATTTAAGTGTGAAAATTGCAATTATTGCAAGTTCATAGATGTGACAAACACTTTTGAAATTAATGGACATAAATATAAAGTAAAATCTAAATTTAACTGTAACACTAAATTCATTGTCCATTTAGCAAGATGTGTAGTGTGTTCCGCTTTTTATGTGGGTAAAACGGAACAAAGGTTCCGTGAGTGAATTTATGAGCACATTTATGCATTAGTCACAACAAAACTGAAAATGCCTTAGCAAAGCATATTCATTTAAATACACAACATCATTTTAAATTCATGGTTATCGACCAGTTTATTAATGATATCAGGGGTGGCCCGGCATCTTTCAAACTTGAAGAACTAGAATTAATTTGGCAGTTAAAATTGAATGCGTTCAACTTTCCAGGTTTGAATGAATTATGTTCAATTATGAGTACATTAAAGCTTAAAAGCCTACAAAGATAGTTTTTTACTTTTTAGATACATTTTTCACAGAAATTTATTTTTAGATGTGTTAATATTAGATACATTAATGTTATTGTTTGTAAAGTATAACAGTATTTATGTATAATAGTTTATATATATATGCCTTTCACGAAGGATTTTTTATGTATATATATTAACTCTTTTAACAACAAAGATCAGGGTTTAAATCAAGGTAGTTTCATTAATTATTTAATTAGTGAAAGTTTCCCGCACTTTTTATAGCTTCTTCTATTTAAGTATGCTTAACTGATTGCATTTTGTAACTTCTGAAGAAGTCTGTAAGTGAGCATACGAAAAGCGCTTAAAGTTTTACTTGCTTTGTTCTACAATCTATTGGTGAATAAACCCGGTGTTGCAGACTTTTTAACCACCTGGCTGTTTTTGTTTAAAAGTTTGATTTGCTGTAGTTGTACAAATTAATGATCTGTAAGGGTATATGGACTGCCGTTTATAAGAAACAGTCAATGGAAGTATGTTTATTGAATAGGGACACAAAAATGAAGTTTAGGGATGAAAACCAGGAAGGAGGACAGGTAAAACATTATGATGTACCACACATGAGAAAATGTAAAAGGAAGATAGTCGCAGCAGGAACACTAATCACTTCTCCACATAGCATAGGGTGAACTGCAAAGTGACAAATGCATATGATGTGACTGTCAGACAGGGTGACATAATGTTGGAAGATGTCTGGGTGATATAAGCATGCAGACATGAACAATAAAGAGGACATGTATCATGGATGTTAAATAAAATCGGGGTTGGGTGCATACTGTGAAGATGTGCTAATGTATTTGCCTGAGTATGTCTGTAATGTCAGCAGAGGCTTCCAACAAGCAGGCTTATGGCCAACAGTAAAGCCATCACGCACACTCATGGACAACATCAGAATAATATAATCAGTAATACCCATCTCTCTGAGACAACATATGTGTTTCTGAGTGAGCATAGATGGTTCTGCACCAAATCAATTGTACAGCTATTAGGACATGTCAGCAATCTATAAGTGTAATCAAGCACATTTGACATTATTATCACTTTGGGCTAGTTGACTGGTGTGATTGCCAAAGATATATATGGCACAATCCACACTGTCATGAATGTAAACCATGCCATCAATGTCATTAAACAGCTATGTATGTCATGAGTGCATCACCGAAACAGATATCACACATGCGTGTGGTATTACACCTTGATGGTGGTTCCATGCCATCAGACAGTAATGTTTGTGCAACAAAACTAAGATCTAGGCATGCACAAATAGATGTGTGACAGCTTACCATGACAAAGGGATACACTTCAGTTACACATTACTGGAAGATATGCATGGAGGGATATGAGAAAGGGAGCATTGTACTCGGGTATTGATGCACTGAAGGCTGCAAACTTTGAAGGTTTTATGGCCTGTCATGGAATAACTGCACATACTCAGTAGTTTTGTTACATACAAGGAAGCACTCACCACTGTGGACACATGCTAGTGGACATTCCACATACAATATATCCCAGGATACAGGCCACCTAATAACTGGTCTACTGATAGGGTGTGACATCTACATGATCCGTGGTCAGTGCATTTGTTTGCATAATAAAACAAATCCCCACTTTTTTTTCATCTCATGTGTTGCCATGGCTGTGGCAGCAGTCTTTTATGTGTGGTGACACTGTCTGTATTAAACCAATATTACAGTTAGAGTGAATGATTGTCCAAAATCTATAGTCCTCCAGACAGCAGTTGGGACACATGATTTCTAGGTCATTCTTGATGTCTGTGGTTTCAATCATGGAAAGGAAAGGGCCTAGCAGACATCCCTGTTGTACATACTTGTCTTGATCACTAGATATGAGATATAGGTCACTTCACACATTTCTACATATTTAGATGCCACATATGTGTGTGATCCCACTTTTCTATCCAGTTGGTGATATAGGTGTCAATAGGCACATCTGACATTGTGGAGTGAATACATCAATGTGTACTCCTATTGACTGAGTTGGCCTTTTCAATTTCCACAGGATGATGCTGTTTGAAGACATCTGACACATGTAAGTAGCATCAAAAACTCACACATGTCTGTTGTGCACAGCCAGGATATTACTAGTGTCAATTTAGAGAAGGTCCATGATGACATGTTGATCTACCGCACAGATCTGGATAGTCAAGATGTGTCTATAAATGCATGTATCAAGTGCTGTCCCCAGCCAACTCAGATAGCTGAATGTTGATATACACCCTTCTACAAGAACATAGTCCATCTGGAAGGTGTGTTGACATGTGTATTGCATTGTGTCAGGTAGATGCATTTTCTGAGTCATGCTATAGGTGTTATGTGATGTTTTCACAACCTATTGTTTCTGTGTGATAGGCCTTCATGAGGGTAACACAGTGTATATTTCCTATCTTGATCTGTTTTAGGGTTTGGACACAATTCCCCTTCACTGGTGTCATTGACAAACTCTACCAGTTGGGAATTAACACTTACATCAGTAGATGGTTAACCAATGCCCTCCCTGATAGACCACATACTGTCAATGTTGGAGAATTGACCTCTACTGTTGTAGCTGTCACCACTGGTGAACCCCAATGATCTGTGCTAGGCCATATACTGTTTAGAACCTATTTCTCAACAGTCCAGGCTACAAAATGTGACCTGTAGCTTACCACGATTGCTGATTTATTCATATTGGTTGCAATGATTAAGCTCACCAATGATGTGATTAATGTCCAAGAGGGTCTAATACTTACAAATTATTAGTGTCAAATCCACATGGTCTACTAATAAATACAGAACGTGTTAGGATATGTGCCTTATGCAAAGTGGAATTTCTTGGTAAATACACCATTGACAACACTCCCAACTATGGTGAAACCAGTGGTCCAAGATTTTGGAACACATGTAGATAACAAATCTGAACATCAGTCAAGTGTCCACAGTGGTATGGAAAGGGTACATTGTGCACCTCAGAAGTCAGGCCATTGTATCCAGATTTAAGGAGGATATAACAGCACTGTACTCAAATCTCATCTGAACACTAATACAGTATAATGCTTCATTTTGCATCATGTACTTCACCAGACATGAGCAGCAGCTAGACAGACCACAGGTGTTTCACACCAAGGAAATCCAGGTCCTACAAACCATGTCAATGATGTACATGGATATACTGAAAGCCATGACCCTGAAATCTGTACTGGAAAGGATAAGGTGACTTGTGCCTGGACTACAGGACATCTCTGACCCTGCCCTGATGTGTATACTACACATACAAAAATCAGCATATTCTGTTGAGAGGAAGCTGGTAAAAGCAATGTCCCACATGCTTTTGTAAAATGAAAGTAATATACTCCAAACAGAAACAGCAAACTTGTAAACTTGTAAACATAAAAATAATAAAAAACAGTCACCAGAGAAAAAAATCGATGGTCTTCCACTTTTAATACACCAACAAACACAGAAATACCAAATGACTAAGCGCATTCACCAGGCTACAAACCACTGGCTTCTTCAGAGTCATTTGGTTTAACATCCACAGTTCATTATATACAAACCTTTAATTACTTAATTGGTTACATCACCAATTAACCCAGTGATTCAACTAACTTCAATAATATGCTCAATTCATGTCTTTTCACCTTTCCTACACCTAAAATTTAAACATTAAAAACACTGAGATGTATTAATAGAAAGGATGAACATAATGCACTTTTTTACATTCAAAAATGTGTAAGAATTTTAAGAAGTTTACATTCTTTATTATAGGCCGGGTAACCATGGGTGAAAGGGGTTGTGATATCAACAACAAGGTTGGAGCTCTAGAGACAACCTGGCAATTAAGATTAAATGCCCTAAAGTTGCCTGGCTTAAATGACGCTATTTCTCTGATGCCCATTTTAAAATTCAAGTCAAATCAAGTGTAACTGAAAAATATATTATTTTAACAGTCATTATGGTGAATAGAGTTTGGTAAACACCAGTAGGTTTAAAATGTCAATGAAAGACACTTTTTAGTGTAGCCATGTAAATGTGCTACAAGTTAAGGGTTACAATAGTAGTAATAAGTTGAACATCTTGCCTATAAATTTGTATGTTTTTTTTTTATATAACATGACTGTTTCAAGTCAGTTTTAACTTTGATATGAACATAACATTACAGTGTTTTTAGTTTTTAAATTTTAGGAGTAAGTAATTAAAGGTTTGTATATAATGAACTGTGGATGCTAAACCAAATGACTCTGAAGAAGCCAGTGGTGTGTAGCCTGGTGAAAGCGTTTAGTCATTTGGTATTTCTGTGTTTGTTGGCATGGTAAAAGTGGAAGACCATCAATTTTTTTCTCTGGTGACTATTTTTTATTATTTTTATGCTTTTGTAAAATGATCTCCCTACTGTCAAGTCATTGCACAAACACACAGACTCAGTTGAGTGATGTGAGAATAGAATCCCTACTTATCTAAGTACATAGACTACAGAGCACAACACTTTATGCAAGCACTACGGCACAAGTCTGACTTGAAGTATCTTGGACAGGACTTTATAGCTAATAACATCAGCAGTGTGTGTTAAGTAGAATATAACAGTAAGTGCAGGGAGAATAGAGCCCCTACCTATTTAAGGTACACAGACTATAGAATACAGTACTTAACACATTTGCCACAGCTTATGTCAAGCTTGGAGTGTCTCAGACAACACTTTATAGCTGATGACTTCAACAGTGTCTGTAACAGTGTCACACATGCTAGTGTAAAAAGCTCTCTGTAATGTCAAAAACAACTCTCACACACACACATACACACACACACACACACACACACACACACACACACACACACACACACACACACACACACACACACACACACAGAGCTGACTACAGTGAGAACAGAACACATAGCTATCTAGGTACACAGACTACAGAACTCAGTACTTAATGCAAGCACCACGGTACAAGTCTGGTTTTTACATGGCTACAGGTCAACTTATAATGGATGACATCAGCAGTTCATGTTGGAGAGAAGAAGTTGGGAGAACTGTATGAAATGGATTTGTAGGCATGTGCAAGCATAAAAAAAAATATTAGTCCATGGGATTTGAGAAGTAACTGTAGGATACACACTTCTGCTCTTCTGGCTAGACACAGACACACGCAGTTGACTGCAGTGAGAACAGAATCCCTACCTATCTAAGGTACACAGACTACAGAACAAAGGACATTACACAAGCACCATGGCACAAGTCTGACTTTTATAAGACTGCAGGCAAACTTATAGTAGATGATATAAGCAGCCCATGTGAGATGTTTTATATGTACAAAGGAGGCTTCTATCCTAATGGCCCTATGGTGTTTAAAAGCCTAGCTGTGTAAAAACACAAGTACCCTTACTGACTATAGTTGGATGGCTATTGTTAGCAGAGCAGTTTTGTGAACAGCACCAAGTGGTCCTGTTCATGAGAGACAAAGTTCCAAAACCAGAGGTGACTTTACAATCACCCAACCAGTATTCAAGTTTTCACTTGAATAGGGTCATTGAGGGCCACTGATTCACATGCAGTGGGATCATGTTACAGAGGAATGTGAGTCATTGGGGGTATATCTGTCTCCCCAGCATGTTCTGTTTATGTCACAGGCTAGACTGATAACAACGAGCCAAGTTATTCTTGTCCCATTTGATTTGCATATGTGCAGCATTCCCAGTAGGGCAGAGTCTGAGACTGCTCTGCAGTTCAGGCATAGGTCACCTCTCAGCAGCATGCATGATACTAAGAAGACTGACAAGTCTTTCATTCTTTCCATGGATGCCATGTTTGGATGTCTTGGAGTCCCCCAGGTACAATCCTGTGTTTTCTCCAATTGCTGCAAGTGTCTGGTGAGATACTGACAGAAGGGAACATTGTACTCAATTAGTGGTCTGATAAGGATTGAGTATAGCAGATGTATCACCACCCTGGTCTTGGATGTGATGTCAATATGCATGATGTATGCAATACAGAATGCGTGATTGACCATTGTGGACACACAGGGATGAAAATGCAGATTGCTATCAACATGTGTTCTCAAGTATCACAACACTGAGCTTAGAGGGGTGCTATGTATATCATAATTAGTAGGGATACTTCATATTAAGGGGGGCAATGAGCCACTGAAAGCTTTAAGGTTAAGTCTGTGAATTTGGCACCAATCATTTGTGTGTGGCATCTCCTTCTGTAAGATGTTACCATCATGGGGGACTCTATGTTAAAGCATCCAGCTACCAGTCATCTGAAAAGTCAGTAAACCATGGACCATCTACCATTGTCTGTGCTTCAGAAAAGTAGTTTGCAAACAGTTGAGGGCCCAGCACAGATTCTTGTGGTACTCTAATGGTAATTCGCTGCTGGTGGAGGTGCAGTCCCCAACTTTGAGAGTGTGTACTATGTGAGTGAGCCAGTTGCCTTTCCCTGTACTACTTACTGTATGGCTTAATTCCCATGTGGGAGACCTTCACTATGACACACGCGTGGGGGTCAAAGGCCTTGGATAAGTCATCATATGTAGTATGACTGTTATCTGTCATCCACGTCTGTGGAGTCAGTATCCAAGAAGTCCACACGTTTCAGTAAGCCAGCTCAACCTTTACAAAAACAAAATGGGTAGGGTCAAGTGTGTTGAAGGTCATCTATGTCCCTGTGGATATGGTCCATGCTGATTTCTTTCCTAGCCTTGGAGATGTGTTTTTAGGCATATGGATCAATAGTTGTAGTTTTTCATTCATTCGACTTATGTGTGTTGTGTGTGATTTTGTTTGTTAAACAGATTAAAGGTGCTAAAATGGGGTAGATAGGAAAGTGGTGAAATGGGGAGCAAGCAGGGGAAAGAACAAAGTCTTGCAGTATTGAGTCTCTGGAATAAAACTGCTACTTAAATGACTGTGTGGCAACACATGTTAATGCAGTTAATTCAGTGATAAATTCTCTTTGGGGACCAGATGGTAATGGGTTGGAATACAGCTGTAAATAATACTTTTAACTACTTTCCCATTACACATTGCTGTGCATTGGTGTGCAATAATGGATTAAAGAAAAGAAATGGGGAAGATGGGACAGTGGTGAAATGGGAAGTAAGCAGAGGGAGAACAAATGGAAAGCAGGGCAGGAAGGTGCAGGAGGGAGGTAGGAAAGAACCATAACTATCCATTTCTTTAACAGTGTAAAGTGAACATATCTGCCAAATATTAACTGAATTTGGACTGTCATCTACAGAGAGAGGGATGACCACAACACAGTCATGCTGTATAATGTCTGGGTGATTTAAGTTGGGTAGGTGAGAAAGCAACTGCATACAGACAAAATAAACAAGACAAGAGACAGGGATGGTGAAGGACACAAAAGATTGGGGGACACCATGACTGAGGAGTGGGTGGGGACATCACAAACCCATGGTTGTCAAGCTGGGTGACACTGAGCATTGAGTTCTCATCCACAAGACTTTCATCAATGCTACCTCACTCCACCACTGGCTGGAGTGCCTGACATCTGCGTCTCCTCCTCTTGGTATTACGTAAAATAAGGGAGAGCAACTTCCAATGTAGGCATGAACCAACAGTGCAGTGTACAGCCCTATGCATCACCCCTGGTAATTTATCACTGTTGATCAAATCACCACCCCTGCCACTGATCCCAGAGTAAACCACTGGACCAGCCTCCAGGGCAGGAGTACCTGAGGGGGAAAGTAGTGCAGGGGCAGCAGAGGTGGTGTGCCAAGTTGGCTCCCAGATGTGCTGGACAATGATGCTGAAGTCGGTGGGGGGGGGGGGCAAGCGGATCCTATAAACAGGCCTAGCCCACTGTGCTGTGCAGCATTTAGTGATGTGGTACTCATAGATGACATGGACACATTTTGAGGAGACATAATAAAAATAAATAATTGAATATATGAATAAATAAATAAAAATAAAATTAGAAAAAAAGAGAAGATAATGGTTGGGGGTAAAAGAAAAAAAAGACATAAGATTAGTACCTTCGTAGGTGACATACGATCCGTAGATACACTTGATTGACTCTTTTTACTTTCAAGACTAAAGAATCCTACCAGATAACTTTTACTTTTAAGACTACCAGCTCCTAACCGAAGCACACTATACTATGCAGCAACTACTCCTTGTCATGTGCAAATATTTCACATATGTGTGTTCCCAGTATACAGATTACATTTTACAGCAGGGCATTTGTGCTACTGGTATAGAGGTTTTAATTTAATTTAAATATAAATTGCAGAAGTAACACTATTGTATAGTTGGGAAGTGTGTTATTTGAACCCACGACCTCTGGATGAAGTATAATACTGTAGTCTTGGTTTGTGCTACAGACTAATGTTGTTGTTGTTGTTGTTTGTCTTTTGGCTTTTCCCAGTAAGGGTTCGCCACAGCGGAACTCCGGTCCGCCAATGATTGGCAGTAGATTTTTACGAAACGCCTATGTATGCCTATTTTTACAGGTGAGCTATTCATGCTCAATTTTACATTGTATTACTGGACTCTTGGTTTGTGCTACAGACTAATGCATGCATACTTCCTTTTACAGTTGAGATATGCATGATCAGTTTGATACAACTCTATAAAATATCAAAAAAGCTATATTTAACTTTTAATGCTAGAATAACACTATCATTATTTTGCATACATACCACATGCTTCCCTCATCCTCGCTAATTAAGCCCCATGGGTTTGGACATTTACGTCATAATCATGTGCAGCTGTGGAAAAAACAGAACAGAACAGAATACCATTATGAATACCTTTCTTGCTTATATTAAGATTTTACTTTGTACAAGGGCTCTCTGTAGATGATACTTACACAGGCCTGAGATGTCTACAGTCCTAAATTCCCAGATCCAATGGTTGAGAGTATCCCTCTTCCTTCTCCGGAGCTCATTGTACTGATTCCTATATTGTTCACCAGTGCAGGTGATACCGTACTGGTTAGAGCCCGGGCTAATCTATTCCAAGCCTTCAACTTATACTGGGAGCCAAAATAGCCCACCTGCAAAAGCCTGGAACTGTGGTTATTAACTAAAAGTCCAATAAAAATCTTGGACTCCTGGACACCCTATCTCTGTTCCCTAAACCTGCCACCTTCGCCACAAATGCCTGGCATGTCTGCCAAGGATCTAGTGCAATGGAAAATGATGCTTTCCTGACAATTCCAGTCATCATGTTTACTGGGAGTGCACACACTGTTTTACACTGTTGTCTTCTGCTTACAATAGTGTAAACAGTCCTTGGCAGTGCAAACGTCCAAGCACCGTGTTTACATGATGGTAAGTTGAGCGCAAATGTGGAAAACAGTGAGACATTACAAATTGCAGTTGCAATTTCAAGGTTATTGGATGTGCAGGCAGTTGTGTATGTGTGTTGCATTAATATAGTACACAGTATACCCACAGTCACACATGTGATAATAAATGTGATAAATAGATACAAACATAAATAACTGACACAATAGTACTGTCTCAGCCCTCATACATATAATTAAGATAAGCTCCAGTATGCCAATTGTTATAAGTGGGACTGATTATAATGGGAAGTTCAACAACAGTGAGAGTGCATGGAATATCCTGTATTTGAACCCAGGGCCCTGTGCATGGCAGTCCTAAGACAGTTGATAAAACCCTTGTCTATGTTGCAGTTCATTCTTATAAACTACAATGTCACAACAATAAAATAAAGGTTGCATATGCTGTTCTAGAACCCAGGATGATATTCCTGCCCTAGACTTACACCTGCTGCCACAAGACTACTTACATGATATTATTTTACTAATCCTTCTTAAGATCTCTCTGTTAATCGTCATGCAATGTCACTTAGTGGGTTTGCAAGATGCAGAACAGTATTAATTGAATGCGTCAGATTTCTGTTCTTGACTGATGGGTCCTGTCTGGCCAGTTGTCCAGTTTGTGCACTCCTGATTTTCTTGCAAACAAGATAAGCACAGCCAAATCTAACATTCATTTTTTTCTCCTGTTCCAGTGTTTGCACTAAGCGGAGCATAGCACAAACAGTGCCCCCCCCCCCCAACAAAAAAAAAAAAAGAAAAAAGGGAGAAATGGTTGAAAGGAGGAAAAACAATGTATGACATACACCATCAGGTGGCTAGCTCTGCCACTGTACTTCATCCATACCACTCACTCACACACGATCACACCAATGACCAACTTAGACTGTCCAATCCACCTCCCGCATGTCTTTAGAATGCATGATGAAACCACACAACCCAGAGGAAACCCACGGCACTCCAGAGAAGAACACTGATGAAGGTTTTTTTACCTGAAAGTTTTATCGATTAAATAGCTTTTTTGCTGAGCTGCATTGTCAAGTTCATTTTTTTACTGCAGGGAAGAACAACAGACTCCGCACAGAAGGCACCTCAGCCAAGAACCAAACCAGAGAACCTCATGCTGCAAGGTGATAACACCAACCACTGTACCACAGGGGCAGCCCCTGCAGCATTCACTGGCTTAACACTTCCAAGGTGAGTGGGATTTGAGGAAAGTGTAAGTCAAAGGAGCCCCCATAGCCACTCATGAGGGTTCACTTACAGTTTATTGTTATGACTCTAACTTTCATATGCTGGCATCACTGATATAGTTCACACCTCACTGCAGGCGGGCCTACAAACAAGAATACATTTGGGTTGTAGAGCAGAAACATCCACTTATCTGCCCACAGGTTGACATTGCTACTGTTTCAAAACTCCAAACTCTGTCAAGGTGTCAAGTAACAACTCCGCCCATGCCTACACATTATCATGATCTCTGCCCTTGAAGAGAGGTGAGCATGTCAAGAGGTCAGGCCTAGTGATTCTTTTTCTCTCCATCAACCCCATAGGTGACTGAGCCACTAATGAAACTCTGCATGCTTGTGTCATAATCATGGCAACCCCCTTATGCCACTTAGCTGGCCTGTCATCAGTGAAAGGAAAAGTATGTAACCATAAATCTAAGATACCAGCAATCAACTAGATGGGAGGCAAACAAGTTCTAGACAGAGAAAATCTGGTTAAAAAGAACACTAGTAGTTGCTATGCTGATCGCCATTAACATTAGCAATTGCTATGTGGATAGCTATGAGCACTTAGCAGTTTCTGTGTGAATCACCTTGTGGTGGTTTTGGAAAAAAGTGAATACTCTTCTGCAGAATCTCAATCTCTTACCATCTCAGTTAACAGCAGGAAGAAGACTGTATAGCAAATTACTGATTTTGACAATTTTACAAATGTCAGAGAACCAAGACAAGGTAAAAGAGATGTTAGGAAGAAACCTAATGCATCACAAGTATTTCTGTGATGAGCAGTCCAGAAGACAGGCAGAACTACAAGAAGGAAACAAAGAATCTAACACACTGCCAAGGTTCAGGATCAGAAGTCAGAAACTATAGTGATTGGCCATGCAGTCAAGCTAAGATTCTGTGTGGTTCAAGGAGAAGACAGTCAGTTGTACATAAGAAACCAATGGTCTGTCTTACACAAAAATGTTGAGTACAGATTCAGCTACAAGCTGAGAAAGCAGAAAGGTAAACAGAAGGAAGTATTAGTTCACACCAAGGCAGCATCCCTGCCATGTCTTCACAGGTATCTATCTAACACCCTAATGATTTGATGGCTTGGTGTGTATTTAGTGAACTTTGTTTATATCAGAAGAACAACGATTAAGCCGACAAACAGAAAAATAAAAAAACAGAGACATTAGACTTTTTTCCATTTAAACAGATGGTTTTCAGAAAAACGGAATGTTGAATATGCATGAAACTTTTTAGTATCAAACAAAAGCTTTCATATGGACTCTAAAGGACAATTTAACACCTAATTGGTTTGTGTTTGGTGATATACATTTACTTCTGATATTTAGAAGTGTTATTGCTAGTCTTGTTTCAGTATTAACTAAGTTAAGGCATGCAATAATGGAATAGGCCAATATTAAAGGCCATGTTATATTGCATTTTCACAAACCAGTGTCTTACAAGATGGGAGTCATTATAAATATAACATTCAAGTTTCAGTAAGAAATTTTAAATATTTTGTTAACACACTAACCCTAATTGGATTTTCATTAGTAAAAATAAGAAAGACATAAGAGCAGGGAAGCAAGTTTAACCCCAGATTTCTGGGACACGCACGAATATTGGATATCCATTTATATTTGTGAGCAATAAAGTAAGAAGACCAGAAATAGAAACTTTACCCAACTTTAATTGAGTTAGAAATTAAGATGGAAGAAACTCAAAATATAAGACAATTTTTGGACAGGTTGGCCACAGATGTGGATTATTTATCATCATTTAGGATGACCTGATGTCAGGGAAGGGGAGACAGCAGCTGACACAGGACCCAAGACTTTGGAATTCAGGCCGGCTGAGGGCAACCTGCCAGCAGGATTGCCCAAATGTAATGACTGCAACAGTGAAACACGAAGAACATCCAAATGAACACTATGGCTGTGGGGAGTACCTATTGTGGACATTGTATTTATTGCAAATGTATATCTAAGACAAAATCATTCACTTCTGTTAATACATCAAAAGTGTATGACATTCATCATTTGATTACATGCACAACAGAATGTGTGGTTTACATGGCAGTATGCCAGTGTGGATCTTTATATATAGGGCAAACATCTTTAAGTTTTAAACAACGTATTGCCTTGCATATGAGTGACATGAATTGTCACCATCACAGAAGTGCGTTATACAAACACATGCTGGCACACCCGACAGCACATTTTGTATTTTTGGGCATAGATAAGGTGATAGGTAATAACCTATCTATGATGCACAAACAAAACATTTTGGTGAAAAAAGAAAGACAATGGATAGTAAATTTGGGGGCTCTGTTTAAACCTGGACTGAATGATCACTGGTAAATGTATGCCATGTTTTATGGCAACTTCATTAGCATATATGTAAGATATTTGGTTTGTCACAATTATGGTACAACATCATTATTTGATATGTATCAAAATAATGTAAATAATATTTTTCAATTATTTTTTTTCATGTGGGGTTGATGTTAATAAGGTATATAGCTCACTGTTGCTTTAAATGAATATGTATAAAAGGAGGGGGAGGGCACTCCCTAACACATGCACTGATGACGCTAAGGCGAAACCTGGTTTGCTGGTGAAGTGACTTGACCTCTTAGCCATTAAAGTTGGCAAAGCATCTATTTCTGGACTTCTGTGTGCTTTTTTCTGTTTTAACATTATTTGTTGTGCTGGTTTCAATTGTGTAGTGATATATATATATATATATATATATATATATATATATATCTATATATATATATATATATATATATATATATATATGTGTGTGTGTGTGTGTGTGTGTGTGTGTGTGTGTGTGTGTGCCTTGAATCAAATTAACTTGGAACTTGCAGAAACCACACTGGCACACTGCCACAACATTAAAAAAAATAATAATTCTGCGCACATCATCAGATTTTCATATCCTTACTAAGATACTGCGGTGGTGGTGCTGCATTGTCGCCTCACAGTAAGATGTACTGTTCGATTCTCAGCTAAAGCGTCTTCTGTGTGGAGACATGTGTGAATGGGCGTACCTTCATTGAAGGTTGTGCTTCAGGGCTAGCAACTCGGTACGTACAAATCTACTGCCAATCATTAGCGGACCGGAGTTCCGCTGTGGCGACCCCTAACTGGGAAAAGCCGAAAGACACAACAACAACAACTCAGATACTTTACCTATACACCACTGCTCAACCTATGTTAATGTTCTTATTAAAAATATTGGTCCTGTTCTCTTTTACTTGAGGTATGCCTAAAAAAAGTTCAATGAACAGTAGTTGAGTAAGGACTGAGCTAAATAGTATTAAACCATTAACTTTCCTTATTTCTGACACCATCCATTTTACCACAAATTTTGTGCCCTATCTCTCAGTTAAGGAACAGTCCAGTTTTTCACAACGTATCCAACCCTCATCCCATCCAATTTTCCTAACAGCCACTTCTGTGGGAATTAGTTATGGAACTTGCTCAGCTCTGGGCTGACAATGTGAGTTGCCAGTCCTTTGATAATATATCCTGTAAGCCAATAATAAACTGTTTCAGGTTTGATTGACAGGTCTTTCTGTTAATTATGCAATGCTGATTTTGTCCTCAACATTACTGCCTCCAGGGAAGCAACCATTCTTCCAATCAGGATTTTATCCATGACTTTCCTTGGAACTAATGTTAACTTAGCAAATTTGGAATTCCCAAGAATCTTACTGCTCTCTCCGTTAAAGAAGGGAGACATAGCTTTTGTCTTTCATTTCTCAGGTACAGTTGCACTAGTTTCTTTTTTTAAACAGTCGACTACTTAATCCAAACATGCAAATTTCCATTAAGGGTGTGCATACTTAGTGAAAGTCACATTAAGTAAGCATGTACTATATTCAGTATTGGTGGGAGATGTACTTACCTCATGGCTCTATTTTTTTATTTATTTATTTTTGTTTGGTTTGATTTTAAAAAATGGTCTACCTTACTAAAGGGAGTTAACAAAACTATTGAATTTCTCCATCTGGAGGTTGGGTAACTCAGTATCCAGATTCTGAGGATACAAGGAGGCAAACAATATGGTTCCTATACTTTGCATTCTTTAAGAACAACCAGTTCTTCCTCCATTTGTGTTGTTTGACTTCTCTCCCTACTCTTTTACATGTTCCTCACAACACCCTGTCTTTAATTTCCTTTGTGAAGACTGAAGCAAAGCAATCATTCAATGCAGCTTTCTTTTTCCATTCTTCTCTGACTTTCCTTACTTATTTGTTCAGCCCAATTAGTATTTTCCCTGCCTTTGTACTTTCTCATTTATACTTATAAAAAGGACATGTCCTTCTTGATACCTTCTGTTGACTCCATTTCAGACTGTCTCTTTACTGCCCTCAATTTCTTGCTGCATAATTGCTTGGCTCATTGTACTGTGCCTTTTCCATCTCCTGTATTACATATCTTTTCACCCACTGCTAGTTTCACCTTCCTATGCTATTATCTATAACCCTGGCAACTCTATTCCTTACCAACTTCACAAGCTTACCCTCTCAGCATAGCCACAGACTGCTAACTCATCTTTCTGCTTCTCTTGGATTATTATAATCTACCTCCATAACCCTCACCATTATCATTGCATTATAAGCTTTCACTCTACTAAGTCACACAGTGATGCGTTCATTGCTGGTTAACATCACCTTCACATAGATATCCTTATCAGTGTGTACATTTATTAGGACCATGTGCAGAATTCTGTACTTTTTGATGCAGTCCAACCCCAGTTGCATGAACTCCTCATGGACAAACACCTTAATATAACTCCCATTCTCTCAATATCTTTATTCTTGGAATCTCTCTCTCCTCTGGCAAAGTCAGGTTCCTCACAAAGCAAATTCAGGTTCCCCATGAATATAGCCCTCTTCATCCTACATCATGTTTAATCATTCTACCAGCCCTCCCATCTCTCTCTCTCTCTCTCTCTCTGCTATCTTAAAGTATCTGAAAGCTGACACATGGAATCAGTTTAGTAGCACCCTCCCCATCTCTCTCTTTCTCCTTAACTGCCAGAGTACATATGCTAGGTTTTAACTTTGCCCCTCCCTAGCTACATTTATGGGATACATGTCTTCTCTTCTCTGACTTCAGATTGGATACTGCCATTATGTAAATTAATCCCCATCCCCATTCCTCCCTTTTCTATCTTTATTAAGCAGCTGTTATCCAGGCATCTCCATAACCCACCACATTTTATAACTAGCTCTTGTTTCTGTGATAAGCAATACCAGATATCCGGTTCTGTATTACAGTGTGCATATTCCACCTTCCTATCTACATTTTAAACTGTGTTGGAATACTAACCAGTCTTGAAGTTATTCTTGTAATTTCTTCTAATATGTTCTGCATCCAGTTTTTCCTTTTATCAAAGATAAGAGTATTTATCTTCTTCTGCTACAGCGTGACCCTTTTCCTCACAACCATTGGAATTTATCCTCCTACCCAACCCTATTTCAAGTCCATTTCAAGCAACAGGCAAACACCCTGTTTGTTTAGAGAGAGAGTGTGTGTGTGTGTGTGTGTGTGTGTGTGTGTGTGTGTGTGTGTGTGTGTGTGTGTGTGTGTGTGTGTGTGTGTGTGCTCATGCTGCCCAACATGGTCTTCAGGCAAACAACACTGTTGCTGGCCTTGGAAACATGCTTGTATTTGTGTAAGTGTGATTGTTCATGAATACCAGTGTTAATTTCTAGACTGTTAACACAGCAACTACCCCTATATTTGTTATAAAATCCCCTCATTATCAAGTTTAGAGCAACTCTTATACATTGAGGGATTAAATAAGTTTATGAAATTTAACAATTTAATTATATTGGATGCTTAACTGGATTGAAGGGACAGTTGAGACTGTTTTTGAAGAAGAAGTTTATGATCTCTGATTAATAACAATACAAATTATTGATTTTTCTTAGAAGGTTAAATAATATGTTGGATATATTACTTGCTAACATTATAAATAAGATAATTAATTAAAACAGCTGCGCCCACTTCAGATCACACAACATTCGTATTTTCTTTATTGCTATATAAACACTCAAAATGTTAGCCAAGGACAATATTTGACAAAACAACAGTTTCTGATTTAGATATAATTCATCAAATGAAAATGTTATTATCGACCGGACACTTTTGAGAGCAAATGTTGTGGACATTTTAATAAGTGTAGAAAACCTTTTACTGGGAGACATGAGAGGTAATCACCTCCTTGGTAGAACCTAACTCATTCTAAACTACCGAGGAAGAAATAGAAAACGTTTTGTATGTAGAAATGGCATTATAGTGGCACTGCTAAAAGTGCCTATAACTTAGCCAAAAGAAGATTAAAGGCATCTTTAAGAACTGCCAAATGCAAGTATGTATATAAAAAATGTTATTCTTATGTCAATCATTCTAAAGGAAAAATAAAAACATTAGGCCCAATTACACATGATGATGAATTACTTTATGCAGGTGAACAAATGGCTAATGTATTTAATATACATTTCTTAGCTTGGAGTACTGTAGGCACAAAGAACGCACATGAGCCAGGAGTAATAATAAGTGATGACTATGAGTGCCCTTTGTTTAATCTGGGCACTGTCAGTGCTTTACTTGGATATATAAGGCAGGATTGTGGAATGGATCCAGATGATTTGCTAGGTTCCTTTTGGGTTATTTATAATAAATATATATACAGTTTCACCATTACATCTTTTTTTAAGAAAATATTTCTACACGGCCATGTTCCAACATGCTGAAAACTCAGAGATGTTATACCTTAAGAGGAGATTCAGACATAAACATTTCTAATTACAGACCAATAAGTCTCATATCACTAGTTGGTAAGAGTTTTGTAAGGTGCTTATTATCAGTTCTGAATTGTGAATTAAAGGGTTATCTAATAAATACCTCACAACAAGGTTTCGTACAGAAGTGTTCGACCTTTACAAATCTGGTTAATTTTCATGACCTTGTTTCCTTAGCACTAGATCTGGGACTATTAGCAGCTGTCCTGGTCCCCTTCAATAACACACATCACACCAAATGACATTTAACGACCTTTATTAAATTTCCATAACATAGATTCGATCACCAACTTAATATTCAAGATATAAATGATTCTAAATACAGCATAACATCCTTTTAATGTTAATCAGGGCAGCGTACCTACTCACCCTGCCCCAGTACACAGCGTCTATACCTCTACTCACTTACTTTACTTATGAAGCAGCGTCCCATCTCACTTCATACACCATTCATTGCAATGTTAATCAGGGCAGTGTACCTACTCACCCTGCCCAACAAGCAGGGTCCATACCTCTGCTCACTTCCTTTACTTATGAAGCAGCGTCCCAACTCACTTCATACACCATCCATTAAATTACCTTCCACCAAATAAGCACCATCCTTACGTCAGCTTGCTTATCTATTCAGCAAGCTTCCTCCGACTACTCATTTCCTTTTCCCAGATCCTTGAAATAAACATCCAGAGGGGGAATAGAAGAAGGCAAGCCTATCCCTCTTCTCCGCCAACCAGCTTGACCAGGCTGTTCCCCCTCCCTTCTACCCAAAATTGTTCAATCCAGTTCCCATAAAGGGAAGGGTCAAGCCAAACATCATTTTGTGTACCCATCATCTGTAAAGCACCTTAGAATCCCATCAGAAACCCCTATACTATGCCATCACTGAAACACACCCTAATGAAACTAAATAAAGTAGGATTACCATGAACCCGCTGTAACACGGGAACATCCACACCAAGAGAATACATACCCTTTCAGCCCACGACCTTCAAAGCTGAAATTGCGGCTCAACCTGAACGAATTGACAACCTATAACCACTACAAAACCACAAACTGTAACCCTTGAACTCAATTCGACACCCAATCAAAACAACTAGTATCAAGTCTCACACCCAACCAGCACCCCTTGACCTGGTTCATGAAAACTCGCCTATACTCAACAAAGAAGTAACCTACCTGCCCAACCTTAAACACCCCCTAATGCAAATCCCCTTGATGAATGCAATGCAGCTACCAAAAATCAAGAGCAGAATCCATTACCTTCCAATTCTATGCAGTATCCCATATGTGAACCTATTGTGCAGTACCAAAATGAGTGGGACTTCCATGGCATCTGCCTCCATCACCTTTCAATTACTTTCCTTCAGATCACTACCAATGCCCCATCAACTTCTGGACCTCCGCCACCTGAAAAAGAAAACAGATTAAGTACATAGCTTTTACAAGATTGAACAAAACAAGTCTCAAACCCTATACCACTTGTCTATGGGGCAGACACCTTAGCCATATAACCCCCCCTTAATGTTTACCATAATTTATCTGACAGATTTGAGAGCCCCAAATGAAGATCCTAAAGTTCTAAGGAGAACCTGACTGAGATAAATCTGTCTCTTCTGCCACCTCAGGCCAGCAATGTCCACATACTACAAAATAGCAGCAAAACACCTGCTAGTCATCCTTCTCAATTCACTGAGGAAAATGTGTAAACCAAGATATAAGTAAAGTGGGACAATGACCCAATATAGTGACAATTTCTCAAATATTGCTATTTATAAAGTTAGAATAGCCGACAGGTAACTGGAGTCACATCAGTGCAAGTCCCCACTATTGTTATTACCAACTCCTATCAGTACCTACATCCAGGCTGTAAAGATTTGCCCGTATTTACCGGACAATCACATGAAGATAGAACCCTAGGTGAATGCCACTTCCAAGTTTTAAATTTAACTGCTAATCCTAAGAGAGACTGAAATATGCCACCCCCCCAGAAATATTAACACTTGATCTCTGTAGCACCAGCCATGCTATAATCAAAGAATCCTGCTGTAATCAAAGCAGTGCAAGTGGCTGTCAACATACCTCTCAACTTCCTAGAACAAAGAGTCTGGACACCCATAAATAATGGGAATACACAGGCACAAATAGGGACACTTCTAAATATATTTCTCTTACAAACTTAGCAAATTGATAGAATAACAGATATTGTATTATCTCGAATATCTAAAGATATAAAGTCTGAAATTCAAATGTCTGTCCTTATTTTTTGACCTCGACCCTCAGGGAGTTGCCTGAAACCAATTTTATGAGAACCTGAAAATATGAAGTAAAATTTGAATGTTCTGTGAAAATGTGTACAGTTGAGAGGTATAGCTGTCCTTTGATAATCAGTGACAGAGAAACATCAGTCGCTCCATTCCTTAACAGAGAAATCCAAAGCAAAGTACACACCAATAACCTTTGCACATCTATTGAACCATGTACTTTGTATGGCGCTATAATTTATAGTCCAGAAAATGAGCCCTGCCATAGTAGCATATATTTACAGCTTTGCCCTTTGCCTATCAAGCCTGACCTCCAGGAGGAGGAAATACATCACTAAGTCCAAAACCATTCCCCAACCTGTCTATTACCTATACCTCACAATTGCCCACTGAACAGCCCTCCCAATACTAGCAGCCTCCCAAAATTGTCATTTTACTCTATGCCGAGAGGGACCCCATTATATCAAAGTGTTTTTTTTTTTACTGATAATTTATAAATATGATGCACTAGACATACATAAATAATCTGCAGGGAAAGCAGCCTCCTTCCCCCTGACCCTAAGGTCTGACATTTCCAAGCAGAAACATCCAAAGACCTGCCAATAACCTCCCAAAAACCCTTATTTATGGTAAATGGACCACCCTCCAGGATATGACAGCTGCAGCTAAAATACTACCATTGTTTATCGACTTTAGCCCTCAGTGGTTTGCCTATCAACCACCATTTAACAAGTGCAAAGCAAACAGACATGTTGTTTCTTTTGGCTTATCCGGGTTAGGGGTCGCCACAGCAGAACTCCGGTCTGCTAATGTTTGGTAGTGGATTTTTACGTGCCGAGTTACCAGCCCTGACGCACAACCTTCAATGAAGGCACGCCCATTCACACATGCCTCCACAGAGAAGACGCTCTAGCTGAGAATCGAATGCGACAATGTCTTGCTGTGAGGCGATATCTTCACATTTATTGTACACAGCATTTTATCAAAAAGTAATAAAACTGCATACATTTAACTTCATAAGAAACAGAAGTACTTTGGTCTGTGTAGCGCTGTGTGTGGTTTGTGCAAAATACTGACATCTTCCATGTTGTACCCTGCGTCAGTCAGCTGTCCATTTACCTTTCACCTTTTGACTGACTGTCATGCATTTTTTGCTATGAGAAATCTGTCTGTCTTGCATTACATAAGCTGCTTATAAAATGGTAGGCAAGGTTTTTGCTGCTAACAACGTCAACAAAATAAAACGAGATGACCATGATAGAATGCAACATTCTGTTCTACTGGCTAGTTTTCTTATGCTGCTTGGTATGCCCTCCTGATGGTAAAAACAGCAGTGATCTCTGTCAGGGTCATAACTCTAAGTTCATAAAGCAAGCTTAAAATTATAAAAATTCACCACTGCAGGCACAACTACACCCCTAAGACTGGCTTCTAACTCAGTGCACTTATGTCAGTTTGATATCTAGTTCTTGGACACTGTATTTATGATTGTGGGGAGACACCGTCAAAACTGCTAGGAATTAAATAAACAGATTTAACCATCTCTAAAAAGAATAGTCTGCAATAACTGAGTATCAAAGTGTAGGAATACTGAGCTGTAATTTAACTCCCAAAAGTTGTAGATCTTCAAACAGTTTAAGAAAACAAGTCAGTAGTAAGTTGGCTGAAGGACCTATCACCTCTGCAACTTTTAAGTGGATTTGAAAGCCATAAACCATGATAAGAAACCACCACAACATAACACAGTTTTCTTTTCTTACAAAATTGAATCTCATACCACTTTAGATGCCACCTCTGGCATCTTGTTCCTAAAAAGGACAGCCTCCGTTTACAATTAGCTTTGTTAAAACCTGACATCTGTGACCCCACGCATGCACAGAACTACCCATTAACCCAGTCAAGCCCCCACACTACCAGCCGAAAGCCGTGAAGAGACTCGTAGTTTTCTCAACCTTCCAACTGCCGCCAATGCCTGATAACAGCATCACCACCAAATCATCACAAATCCCATGCCGAACAGACCCAAATCAACATGACATCTGTGGCGGGCAATGTCAAAATCCCAGAGGGACTGTTTTTTTTTTGTTTTTTTTTTTCTTTTCCTTTTTCCTTCACCGCTACCCATATACCCCCAGAATAACAGGGTGACACCAGCAAGAATCACCAAGTTCAAAAGGTTGACATTAAACACAGCAGGAGGTATCCCTCAGGTGCACACCCACCCTCAAACTCTGACACCAATAAACTATGAGCACAGGGCAACTCAGACTGGTAATCCAGCCTCAGAAACCATCCTCAGATAACCAAAAGCAATCAGCAGAGGCAATAACACCCACTAAACATTTACTGCACCTCCACCATTGCTGACTTCCCTTAATGACACGCCAACTAAAACGGCCGAACTGAAATGCTTGCACAATAATATTTGGCTAGAAATCCTGCAACATTTTCTAGGCCTGACGAAATGGGCCACGAGTGATTTTCTGGCAGTAATGGCTAAAAGTGGATGATACCAAAGGTAAGGCAGTTACAAAGTTCACGCCAAAATGTGATTGCTTAACCCAACTACCCTAGACTAAACCTCTTAAGCCCCTCCCCATCATTATCTCATTTCCTCCCAACCATCCCTGCCTCCACTTAACCGTTTCACCTCCCCAACCCACTTAATTCCTCCTAATATTAACCTACCCCCCCCATGAAGATGTCGCAGGACAACTTGGTTTGTTGCCAAACTTCATTTGTACTTTATTTGGATTTATCTAAATCCTTGACAGTATTGCATAATATTATTGTACAGGTGTTGCACAAACCCTTGATAAAGCCTTACATTATTTGCTGTATTACAAAATGGTCATATGGATAGTGACAAAGAGTGATAATAAGAGAATTATACATCTGAGTGGGGACAAGTAACCAAAGGAGTCCCACAGGGATTGGTCTTGGGACAGCTGTTATTTACTATAGTCTTTTCATTAATACCTAAAATTTTGATTGTATGGATGGCCAAGTACACTGATGATATAAAATATGGATGCATAGTTAAGTCATCAAATGATATTGACAAATTTAATCAGTATTTGAGTCAGGTTGCTTATGTGTTGAAAACAAAATGATCTCAACATCAGTAAGGAAAAATGGAGTATCCTATAATTTAATAAATTTAACGTCAATTTGAATGTGAAACCAGGACTTACCGACCAACTAGAACTGACAGAGTGTAAGAACTTGGCCATTAATGTTAATAATAATTTAAGAATCAGATTTCATATTCAGAATACAAAAGTTAAATCAATTAAAGTAATAGGTTTAATCTTTAGGAACTTTGTTTCTAACAACAAGGAATTAAAAAAATGTTTATAGCATATGTTCACCCAATTATAGAATATAATATTTTGTTTTGTTCATATTGTAAAGTAGATCTATTATTACTAGAAGGAATCCATCAGAAGTTTACAAACAGAATTCCAGAGATCAGTGGCAAATCAAATTACTCTTGGTCAGAGAGTCTACATCTTTTTTCTATTAGTTTTAGGTACCTGTGGAACAAGTTGTGCTTAGCACACCAAACTTTATGGAATGAAGAGCTTTGCTTATTGTTAAAAGCTGTTATTTTTTTCAGGTAGAACTTCCAGAGGAGTTTGTAACAGACACATTCCAGCTTTCAAAAAAGTATTTAGATACTTGCGGGGGGGGGGGGGGTTCTAAAGCTTTTACTTTTGTAATGGTGTCAGTGTTAATTGGATAAATGACCATAATGCAGTTTCATTTGGACTATTGAACTATGAAACTATATTTCTGTCATCCTTAGCCTTGTAATTTTTCAGTTTATGTATTTTTTCTGTAAAAGAAATATTTCTCATAACTGTACACTTCCTTATTTTAGTGGTCTTGTTAAACCACATATACAATTTTCAGTAATATGATTCAAAGATGACAAAAAAGCCAGAAACACACACACACACACACACACACACACACACACACACACACACACACACACACACACACACACACACACACACACACACACACACACACGTGCACGCACGCATGCACAATGTAAACCTTCATGAAATTCAGGAACTGTTTTCCTTTCACAGGAATACTTATTCGCTGACATTAATGGCCTAATATTTGCTCATTATCTGTCCTCCTCATGTTTCATACTTAATAATTTACACAATATTAAAAAAAAGGAATTTATCAAATTAGACAACATGACAAAATGAAAGAGATTTCTTAAGAAATAGAAACAGCCATTGACAAGCCTTTTTCAAAGAGCAGAGAAGAACTGATGACAGCATTGGATAATATTGTTTTTAAATGATAGAAATGCCAACTGTTTCTACTGAAGTAGGAATGAGAGGCAGGCCTTTCCTAGCACAGGGCTATTGTTTGATCTGATATATTTACAGCTACATGAGTCCTCCACCTAAACCGGCATTTATTATATCTGTGCATGCCTTATACGTGACTATTTTAAAATTCTTGCTAATACAACACTTATCACTTATGTCAAATCATCACATGGGTACAAACCTAAATCCCTCCACATGCATCGCCCATTTTCAATAAGGACACAGCCCTAAGATCTGCCCAATTTTTTCAGTTATTCATTGAACCTTATAAGGCACAATAGTGCCTTATTCTCACCCAAGTCATGGACAAGAAGCCTATCTAAGCCTGTAGGTATGCATTGTTTGTGTTATTTGCCAAAGTGCCCAACTCCTCACAGTTCTTTAAACTCCTCCTGTATTGCACCAATCCTTTTACAGCTGCAAAATGTGTCTTTTATGACTGAGGAATCTGATTTGTTGTTCTGCACAGCCGTTTCTATGACAAAAGCATTTTCTTCCCTATTTTTTGGCCTTGTTACCCAACAGGCAATTTAGCAGCCTGCCCCCTCACACTCCTTCCTACCCTCCTAGGGAGTCCCACACAGAAGTTAATTTTATTTCTTCCTGGTTCTCATTCTAATCTAATCTGGGTCTCCATTCTGTTGCATCCAGCATCCATCATGAAATGTGTAACAAACCACATACAAAACGTGGACAGGTACCATATGATATATACATCTCTGTTCATGTATCACCAACCTTCCAAAGGCCACTACTGTCAAGCTGTACCTCATACTGGGCAAAACTAGTGGCAGAAACACTGGATTTTATGACCCTTGGACTTACTGGGTAACAGTTCCAATTATGGATCTGTCAGATAAGATGCGAGCAAACTTCCTTCACCACATAGAGTAGTGACTACAGATGGAACAGTTCAATACCATCCAGTGTGTCTTGAAAAAACTTTTGCACCTCAGCCATTTCAGGACTTACATACTGTCTATATGTTGACATTTACACATTTTCAAAATGTTCTCATATTGCTCTAACAGTTTGCTTTCAAGTTACTATTTGAGAAACACTCTACCTTTAATACATCCTGTCCTTATGTGTATAATAAAATTTCTGCTCCTTCTACAAGTTCACTTTTTGTTTGTTCCTAATTATGTCTTTTAACCCGTGGGAACATTGATTCCTATCATGCCTCTTTGATACTGCGCTCTTCATGCTAAAATCAAAACTCTTGTGGTCTTCCAGTCATGCTGACATAAAAGAAATGTTTTTCAAATGGGCGTTGCGAGCAGTGACATAAAGATGACCAGTTGCAGCTTGACAGCAAATGTTTTGAATTACACAGACAGTTTAAAATGATATTCATAGTATTTGCTTTTGGAAGAACATAGCTCCTCATATATGCAAGAACCTATGCTTCCTATATTTGTCGTCACTACATTTCTGGAAGAACAGGTTATCTTGTATTTCAGTGACCTCACTTATCTAGTCTGCACTTTTTTGGCAAACTGCATTATCATATAATTTGAGGACTTCTATGGTATCCAGGTATGAGTACAGCTTACAACACAGACCCATTTGAGGTACCTCCTAATCAAGCAAGAATCAGATAAATTCTGGCCTCAGGGAGCAGTGGACATGAAGTAAATCCCTGAGATGTTCTTTCAGCTACCAGATGGTATGGCCTGCATAAGCTACAGTGCAGATTTGCAGATCTGCAGCTGATTAAGTTTTCCTTTATGTTTAATTGTTAATATATTTTTAAACAGGGAGGTGGACTATCAACAGACCCTTTTCAACCACAACCACATAGCAGAAGCAACAATTAATGCTTTAACAATATGAACCAATGAGACAGATAAAATAAGACATGCTTTTTGACATACTGTAGCTATCTTAAAACATGATTAAACCAAAGATAAGATTAAAGAAAAAATACAGGTTCTTATAGTCCTTGAAGCTTAATGTCTTATTTTAATTTATTTTAATTATTTTTTTTTAATTTGTTAACTGAGTAAGTAAAGCATGTATCTGGAATGTAGAAGGATAATGGGGTCCTTGGAGAAAATCCATAAAAACACAAGCAAAATGCCTAAGCTCTACAAAGACTGGACAGAAGTCAGGATTGAACTCCAGAGTTTGAGGCAGCTACACAAGTAAAATATGCCAACACTACAAAGGATGAACAGAAGTCCGGTCTGAACCACACTTGCTGGAGCTCTAACAGAAAGATTTTATCACTGCATTACTGTATTACAGATACCTTCCAGATGCTGAGAACAGAGTTTATACAGAAATATATATTTTAATTTGCCATCTGAATACACATCCAATTGTCCTTTGAAAAGTGACATTATTCCTGTTTTTTTATCTTCAAAGGGAATAACGTTTTGTCCTTATGATTGCGTTATAGCGTAACAGATCATTAAGCCTGAAATTAAGTTCCCTTTCACTACTAGCATAATAAGGTTATGTTCCTAACAAGCTGCGTCTCATCCATTTTCAGGGATAACAAATATTATTCTTGACAAAACATTTTATATGCTTATACATTTGTAATAGTTATACAAATAATTAAATTGTTTAGTAACATAGCCTAATGTTCAGCAAAGAAAGTGCAAACATTCACTGCCACTTGTGTGCATTAATAAATACACACACACACACACACACACACACACACACACACACACACACACACACACACACGCAAGTGTGCATGCATGCACATGTACACACACACACACATTTACATGCACAAATACACATGCATATATATGCGTGCACACACATGCTCATATGCACACACATGTACACATACACACATGAGCACAAATGCACACATGGTACACACACACATGGACATACACACACTCTCACACAAACACACACACACACACACACACACACACACACATATATGCACCCTCATACACACATACAAAGTGATACAATATTATTTGGTAATAGTGCCACAAACTATTTCTCTTGTATAAAGCACTCTTGAAATTTATAAACTGAATAATTTACTATTGGAAGGAACATGTTGGGCAACACAAGCATGTCTGAAACAATTATCATTTTCTACTGCACATTTTATAAAAAATACTTTGATAATTCATAACACTAACGAAGAAATTATGCTTAACCCAAATTTACTTTACCCCAAATTTACTATAATCTTATATTTTTCTGCTGACCATATATAAATTAACAAGGAGGCAATGCACTTTTTGGAATTTTAAACTCACTGTATGTTCATGAAGATATTTTTTGCTGTCCAGAAGCTAAACCGTAGCAGTGAAAAGGATGGTTATGAATTACCGGGACAGCATTCCACATAAGCAGAATGGATTTTATGCAAAGGCAAGTTGTCTCAAAAATTAGCATCTCATTTTTAATATTCTAATAGTGGAATACAACTATAAGAGTAGTCAAGTCAGGCAATTCTGAATACTTACGTCATCGCTTGGTAAATAGCTTCTATACCATATCGTATTGCAAATTCATCCACAATTTCCTGAGGTGCGTCATCGAAGTAAACTTTCCAGGCTTCATCTCCTTTCACTTCTGGCACTTTGACAACCCCGTTGTTTTTCAACTCAGTTAAGTGATGGAACAGATTCTAAGAGAAATAAATAAAAAGTATTTTAGAAATATTTTTGATGTGAAAAAATCAAAATGTTTTTGGCAAAAAGTGATGCAAATTCAAGTGTAATAATCTTGTATTTGCAGTTTTTTAAATAACTTTGACACAAAGGATGCAACATTAGTAAGAAGCAATACAAAGTGTATTGCAATAGAGTGGTATTTACAACTAATTTTCATTTAAGCTTTAGTGCAGTTAATTTGTAAAGTTCATTTTACCAACTAAAAACAGCAGTAATTAACAGCTAATATTTAGTTTTGCAACATAAGAGAGAGTTGCTAAAAGATGTGCAACTATTTTTGTCAGTGAAGTGACTATTTTTTGTTGTTGCTGTCTTTTCTTTCTTTGTTAAACACCTTTGTTAAGCTATCACTTATGACATTTGCAAATATACATTAATAAAAAAGAAAAACTGTATTGCAATGCCATATTCAGATAATATGCATTACATAAACGTTCTCTTTCTTTTGACAATTGCTCACTTCAGCATTGCATACATTTCTCAATCCCTACCTTGCTTTAAACCTCATTCCTCCTCCTTAACATTATTTTGCATTTAGTGCTCCCACAAACTGCATTTATTTCAGTGCAATTTGTTTTTCCCCTCTTCCAGAGATTCCCATCTTTAGTTCTTTTATATCACTTAAAATATTCAGTACTTCACTTACAGTTGGTTTAGCTTTTGATTACCATTTTTCTAGTAATTTTTTTTGGCAGTGAATAGCATTAAACTTAATAAGGTTTTACTATGTCTAGACAATTCAGAGCCTGTGCATCAACTCAAAATAATAATTTCCTTAGTTACAGCCATTTCTTGCCCCAAGTGCTCTGAAGGGGAAGTTTTAAAATCTACCAACCCTTTGCACTTCCACAAGAAAAACATGTTACCAGTTACCTCCCTGTTTTTCATCACTCCTCCATGAGCTGTTGTCTACCTGAGGGAAAAAATTATTTAAAGTCTACTCTGAGAATAGAAATATTTATGAAAACACTTCCAACCTAAAATCATAACCCTTCTGTACTTCATTGCACACTTAGGAGCCATTCAGATGTCCTCCCATTGTTCCCATGTAAATTGCCTTCCCAGTCTCTCTTCCCAATCTTCTCTAACCTCATCTGACTGGTTTACTGGTTTATATTTATCATGCATTATTTTATATGCGCTACCCCCTTATCCCTTTTGTAACATCATCTTCTGTTCTAGACTCTAAAATTCCGCGAGAGCTGTTTTTTTTTTCACTGAGTACTCTCTTAACTCTTTCTCTTTGTCTACACTCTGATATCTATCCCTGATATGGAATGCAGTCTCTAACATGCAATCCAAACTACTTCTTGGCCACTTCCCGCTCTGTTACCTTTCTTGTTCTGTTTGCTAGTTTTCCCCAATAAATTCTAGCTTGTGCAATATGCGCTGAGAATAATAGAGCAGTGAATATTTTTGTCAATGTAGTGATTCTGGTATTGAGTGTAATACAACATTGTACTGTTTTTTTTTTTTTTTGGGTCATGAGATTGTACAACTGTTCAGTAATGATTTGTCAACAACTAAGTAAGCCTGTTTCTTAAATATGAGTTTACAGGTTTAAGGATTTTGCGCACTGCAAATAATATAATTTCTCACAATGTTTTTAGTGTACCACATGAAGCAGCATGTGGTGTACCCATTCAGAAAGGTACATTTTGTGGCTAGATCATGCAGTAAACATGCATCATAGGAGTGACACCTGTTTGTTACATATGCTTTGTCAACAGCTATATTGGATATGTTGGTGGGGGGGGGGTCACAAAACAGATTCTATTGTGCTGTATCATACAGAAGGTTATTCCAGAAATATAGGGGGATAAGGTGTGAAATAAGGTGGCTGGACAGAGAGAAAAGTGGCTGGAGAAGAGAATGTAGACGGTGACGGTGAATAATGCATTACTTAATTTGAGGTACATAGCTGGTGGAGTCTCACAGCAAATGATTCTGAACCATCCTCATTTCAGGAAATACATGTGACATGATAGGGAGGTGTGTAGTAGGATACATCTTAATGTAGAGGATACCACATACTACATCCTCTCTACTGACTATACACCTCTAACCCAACCATCCTGTACTAACACCATCCAAAATCTCCTCCATTACCTCACACTTTAGACAATTAATGTCACCTCTACCTACCATGACTTCTACACTCCCTGCCCATTCCATAAATGTCCACCACAGGATAATAATGCATAAAACTACCTCTGAACTCCTTCCCTACATGCTTCACACCACACCATTACATTTACATCACCATATGACAAATGACATAATACATGACCAGACTACATTACTACTCATACCATCAGTCACTCACTCAGTAAGTCTGTGTAATATTCAGTTTAATTCTCCAAATATCTACACTAAAAAGTAAGTCAGCCTGCTTGTTATCCTGTCAGCTTCATAGCACTTGTTATCCTTATGCAATAACTGCATTATGCTCGCAGATAATGCTGTATGTGATAGATGCAAGTACTTATGGAGGCCTCACCCTCACAATGAAAGGCAGACTGACAGCCGCTATAAAAAACAAAACAAAACAAAAAAAAAAAACTTAACAAAGCCTGCAACTAGGTCTTGGTGAAAATCTGATGGGCTTACAAGAAAAAGTTACCAAAGGATAAATAACCTCAAATCTGATATGACAGAATACAAATAGACATGTTTTAGCAATCTGTGACTCTGTAGTCAGATGCACTGCAAATCCACTCAATAAGCTTTATCAAGAACCTTTCACTTAAATGTGACTATTATATGATGGTGGTCCACGTGGGGGTGAACAACTTGGGATGGGAAAACCTTGAGGAATATGCAGACAGAGCTGTCAGAACAATCTATGCATGTCACAAATGCATGCAAGAATTTGGTCCTGAGTGAAATTCTTCTTTCTCCAAGAATGATGGCTACGTACAAATAAAAAAAAAAAATAACTGTATTTAACAATTAGCTAAAGAGTTGGTATTATTCCAGGGGGATCCAGTATGTCTCAGTGTGGGATGTGTTTTATGACTCTCAGATGGCCTACAACTCTTACTCCATGGCTTCTGCATACTGACTAAAGCCTCTGTGGCCTCCATAGTGCTTTGTCTAGGCTGAATCAACTAATGGACATCCCAACATAACTAACATTTTAAATCCATAACATGATCATATCGAGTTGGTTTTGTTCAAAGTCTGAAGTTTCATAAACAAAATGCCAGACCTTTAGACATTCCTGCATTTGTAATGATCCATATACATGCAATTACTGGAAATTGTTTTAAATGGTTAAAAATTGCTCTGTCTTTACTTGGGTTTTATGCAAACTGTGCATCCAGACCAAATGGCAACTGTGGGGACATCTATATATTTCTTAGGGATCATATCACTTCCAAACAGATTTCTAGACACTGACAAGCTGAACTTATTGACCTGTAAATCACATTAAACAAAACCCACTATCAGTTTATAGCCTGATACAGGACACCCTCTGTCTACCCTAAAAATCATGTATGGTTCTGAAATGTACTTGATAAAACTCCCCAGAAGCAAGAGTTGCATTATTTTAGGAAACTATAAGTGCTCCTTAATAAATTGAGATACCTATACTTCTAAAGTAGGATATGTGCAGTAGTTTTTAGATTTAATATAAAGAAACAAGGAGGGATTGGGATTTTGGATGAAGGCCTTTAAGGAGAATAACAATAATCATGCAGAATATTATATCTGTGAAGTAGCAGAAAGTATCCTAAGAACTAAGCCAACATGGGAATGGAGAAAGGAGATTCTGCCGATAGGAGTGACTGCAATTAGCGAAATAGACAATAGGCAAGAGGGGGCTGGAATTTATTGGAGAAAACTGGTAAACATGTTTTTGGAGCAAATAACTAGAGAGGGAATAATGACAGAATGGGAAGATGCCAGGAATGTATTTGGACTGCAGGTTAGAGATTGCCTTCCCTGTCAAGGTTTTATATCAGAATATAGGCAAAGAGGGGCGTGGCCAAGGATGAACACAGGATAGCAGCAGATTTCTTCAGCTCCACCAATTTCATTACATTGACAGGAATTAATTACTTAAAAAATTAATTTTTTAAGTAATTTTCTTTCTAAATACGTTTGTTTTATATAGTTCTTGAACTATATCTAAAAAAGAAAGGAAATCTTAATAATATTCCTGTCAGAAATTACTTTGGAAATTTTCCTGTCAGTTTATCAGTCTGAAATGAGTTCCAGTAAGACAAATTCTCAAGACTCCAGCATCAAGAAAGAACTTCAGTCTCTGATAATTATAGTCCAGCAACTTACTGCTAAGATGGATAAAATGGATACTAAAATAGACACTTTCATAGAAAAACTACAAAACAAATAGACTTGTTACATATGGACCTGCAACAACAGAAGATCCAGATGACAGGCATAGAAGAAGCTGTGAATGACATGGAGAATAGAATACAAGAAGAGGAAATCAACATTGAGTTTCTGCTGAAACAAAATACACATTTACAAACAAAGCTGGATGACCTGGAAAATAGATCTAGGCAATAACATTAGGATTTTTGGACTGCCAGAAAATATTGAAGGTAACAATATTACTTATTTTTAACAACATGGCTCCCTAAAACTTTAGATTTACCAGAAGCACTCTCTTTTGGTATCGAAGAGCACATAGAGCTATAGCTAATACTAACTCTAACAAAACTATCCTAGATCAGTTATAGTTAGATTTCTATCATCTTTTGATAAAGAGATGGTTCTTAAATCTGCTTGGGCTAAAGCTCCTGTTAAGATTAATGAAACAACTGTGCGTTTTGACAATGACTATTCTTCCATGGTATTAGGTAAAAGAAAAGTTTTTCTGCCACTAATAAGGGAGCTTAAAAAAGCACAGTTTAAAACATACCTTCTGTTTCCTGCCAAGCTTAAAATCTTCCTTCCTGATGGTCCTAAAATTTTCAATGACTTAGACTCTGCTTTACTGTTTATCAAACAAAATAAGATTTTGGAAAAAATAGAAGAAATGGAATGGGCTAGTCCTTCGTTAAAGAGACTGGCAACTGAAACTTCGTGGAAGACTTCAGAGAAGAAGAAGAGACTAAAAACAAATGATTTGTACTATGTTTTTTTTCTCTCTCATCATTTTATTTTATTATTAATCTTTTTAAATATAGTTCCTGCATTTCCAAGAAGCAACAAATATTTTGAAAAAGATTTAATCAAAGTTATTCTCTGTGTGCAAAGAAATGTTTTGTTTCATAACTAGTCAAAATATCTGGAGATTTAATGGCAAGCTGTGATTTAACTTGTTTCTCTTTCTGAAGAGGAAAAATAAGGTCAGTAATTTGATACATTTTTTTCCCTTAAAAGTTTATATGTTCTTCAAATGCTATTCCTAATTATACTTTCTTGATTACACTGCTTATGCTTGTTTGTAAATAATCTGTCATGCTTTAACTAATAATAATTAGAACTAAATAATAGTAAATAATATGTTTTATTTTTAACTCTATTAATATAAACAGTAAGTAACATTCTATTGTATATACTTCTTATAGCTTTCTCTTACATTTTTTTTATTTCTGCCTTATACCCTTTTACTTTCTACTCTCTTTTCTTTTCTTTATTAATATATAGAAATGCTTCTGATCATATAGACACAGAAAATAATAAGATTTGCATAGGAGTTGAGTTGGGACAAAAATATTGAGTTTTGTTACTTATTAATAATTTTGGGCTTGATTTCACTTACATAGAGTCTGTAATAACCTGTAGAATGCATTGTGAAGATTTTGTCATGTTTAGATGCATTTACACTGCTAAATGAATGTTTGTCACTAGTTTTTAATAAGTTTCCCGCCAAAATGTTAAGAGAGACAATCTGGGATGTGGGCTGTCTCATGCACAGTGTCCATGAGCTACTTCAAAAGCTTCAACTCTCAGAATTCTCACAG
>NC_056740.1:513187901-513392901 GCF_019279795.1 Protopterus annectens | reverse complement strand
CTCCAATTGCTGCAGATGTCGGGTGAGATACATCCCGAATGGGGCATTGTACTCGATCATTGGTCTGATAAGTGAAGAGTACAGGGAACAATGACCTCACTAGATCTGGATGTGAATCCTTCATGATCAGGTGGGCAATGTAGAAGGTCTTTCTAACCACTTTAGCAATGTGAGTGTCAAAAGAAAGGCCACTGTCAACCTGGGTCCCCAGGTCCCTGATAACCTCTTCTGTGCTTAGTGGATTGCCACCTATATGGTAGCTTGGGGTTACCTTGTTTTTCGAAGGGTATGACTATACATTTTTGGCGTTTAACTTCAGGCCATGGCTCTGGCACCAGCTATCTGTTTCCGTGAGTCCCTTCTGAAGGATATCAGTGTCCGATGCACTTTCCACTATGGCGCCCAGTTTGCAGTCATCTGCAAACTTTGTCAACAAAGTCCTCCCACGGTGGTCTGTATTTCTGAGGAGGAGATGCCGAACAATAGGGGCCAAGGACCGAGCCCTGTGGGACACCACTTGTGACCGGCTTGGAGTCTGACACAGCGCCAGCAACTCTAACCCTGTGGGTTCTGTCCTTAAGCCAGTTTGCAACCCATCTTGTGACATATGGGTTTACATTTAAGCTGGTAAGTTTTTCTACAATACCCGAGGGTATTGTGTCGAAGCTTTGCAAGGCCAAGCTAGGCTCTATGGACTGTCTTTCCCTCATCAATGCCCTTGGTGACTACTTTGAAGAAGTCGACCAAGTTCAAAAGGCATGATCTTCCCTTGACAAAGCCAAACTGGGTCGGGTCCAATGTCTGCAAGTCCCCTATATCTTTGTTTATGAGCTCCATTATGATCCTCTCCATAGCTTTGCAGACTAGACTTGTTAAGCTTATGGGGCGGTAATTACCAGGGTCCGTAGAGGCGCCACCTTTGTGGAGTGGGACCACAGTTGCCGTACGCCACTCCTTGGGCACGTATCCTGTGGTAAGGCTGAGATTAAACAGCTGCCTTATGTGCGGGTTTAATTCCTCATTTAGCTCGTGTAGCACACAGCCGGGGACACCATCCAGGCTTCATTGTAAATAGAAATACTTTTGATAATATAAGAAGAACTTTAACATTAATAGATTTTGCAAATAGGAAAAAGAAAGATTTAACACTTATTAGTCTTGATATAAGTTCAGCATTTGATTCAGTAAGTTGGGACTATCTGTTTACCTTAATGAAGTGCACAAACTTCTTGGATGCATTTGTAAATCTAATTGAACATTTATACAAAGGAACGTTGGCTTATATTAAGGTAGGAACATATGTTTCACAAAAATACCCATTCTTAAAGGTACAAAACAAGGATGTCCACTTTCTCCACTATTATTCACTTTAGTAATGGAGCCTTGGGCTAATTTGATCAGAAACAGTACTGACATAGAGGGTTTTGAAATAGATGAAAATACAACATCCAAAATTCAACTTTTGCAGATGATGTTCTAATTACATCAGCAGGATCTAATTCTTCTATACAGTCTCTATTTGATAACATGATGAATTTTAAAAGTATTTCTGGTTTAATATTCAATGAAGAAAAACTAAAATACTACCTACATATACACGAAAAAATATTCTCATTAGTGATTTTACTAAATATGTACCCAATTCAGGTCAGATAACTTATTTAGGTATAATACTATCTAAAGATATTAAATCTATTATATATAATAATTATAATACCTGTTTTCTTAATATACAAAATCTTTTAATACCTGGAATAATATGTTTTTTACTATGGAGGAGAGACTTACAATTATTAAAATGATAATATTCCCCAAGATTTTATACTTAATACAATCAATAATACTTCCACCTACAAAAATAATTATCAAGAAACTGAACACACTAATGTTAAATTTCTTATGGGCACCTAATAGACCTAGGATTGCATTAAAGAAACATACTAATAGCTGGTCTCAAGGGGTATTTCTTTTCCAGACTTTAATTTATATACTATCTCTTCTATTGTAAAAGTTATTACTTTATTAATAGATCAGTCATATGTCACAAAATGGAAAGATTATTGGGAGCTAATTAGTATACACTTCATGAAAATCTCCTTAACACATAAAAATATGATTGTAAATAACTCCATGTTATGGTTACTAAAGGAATTTTGTACTTCACCTATTACACCTAAACATATGGTTTGTTACCCATTAAATATTATTATTAGTTATCGTAACTTTATATTCATGCACCCTATGTATAGGGAATGGAATTTTATTGTATTTCCTATAATGTATACTCAGGGTATGCTTTTGTCATCTACTTCTGAAGGAACTCATTTAGCTATAGATAATGATCTAAAGTACTGGTATCAGTTGATATCTGATAATAAAGTTAAAAATCTAGATTTCTTAAAACAAGAATTTGATCTAAGAGAAACTTGCTGGTTAGAGGTTCAGACCTTTAGACAACATCTCATTAATAAAATAGATTTAATGTATATAACTGTTAAAGAATCTATTCCAACACTGATTGATTACTTGATATTAAATTTACAACATAAAGTTTCTGATAAAGGTAAACTTTCATACATACATAAAGTTATCAGATAAGAAACTTTTACAATGTAGATTCATACTGGAATTATTTCACTTCTATTAATGGGGACCCACCAAATCAACAAGATAAACAATATATATTGGAATCTGCTTATAGAACTACGTCTTCCATTGTCTGGAGACTTTATACATGGAAATTTTTACATAGATCTTTTATACACCTTTGATGATGAATAAAATAAATAATAAAGATAATCTATGTAAGAGATGTAATGTAGAAATTAATGCTGACTGGGCTCATATGTTTTATGAATGTATAAAATTGAAAGAATACTGGAAGTCAATTAATGAATTTTTGCAGGCTCTTTTTACAGATAATTTCATTATTTCTAAATCTCTTATATTATTCAACACACCTGTACCTCAAAGTGTTAAAAGGTTAAGCTTCCCTTGTTATGGTCTATTCTAGCAGTGGCTAGGAAAATAATAACTAGAAATTGGATTTCAGATACACCTCCTTCGTTCAATGAATTTAAAAATGTTATGAATATAGTGTGCCATATGGAAATAAACACAATTAGGACTAGAACAAATAGAAAAACATCTTATTTTATTGTATGGGATAATTTACAAAATTTGTTAAAAAAATTTTAATTTCAATAGCATGGTATTTTAGTTTAATTAATTGATCTGATTGAAGTGGATGTCTTTGTAAATACTTTAGTTGTTTTGTTGAATATTATAATAATACCTATTTTTAATTACTTGTATAAAATTATGATATTTCTCTTATATGTTAAAACAATAAACCTGTTTTGAAAAAAAAGAATATAGGCAAAGAAAAAGAGATAGGGGGGTCCTAAATGAAAGACCAGCACTGGTAGAGTCTTTAGCACAATCTAGAACAGAAGCTGCCTTTAAAAAGGGAATGATTAGTAGACCATATAAAATATTGTATTATAACTGTAAGAATCAATCAGAGGAGGCTAGAAAAGGTTGGGAATAGAGATTGGATAAGCAATTCACAAATAAACAATGTGAGGATATATGTATGTCTCCCAAATATGCGACAAAATCTAGAAGATTTAGGATTTTTGCTTGGAAATGTTAACATATATATTTTTATGCCCCAAGTAGACTCCAGAGAATTTTTCCTCAGGTAGAAAGCAAATGCTGGAGGTGTGAAGGAGAAGAAAGTGATAATTGGGAACATATTTTCTAGGAGTGCAGTGAGTTGGTGGACTTTAAGGACTCCCTGCTGGATGCACTGTCAGAGATGCTGGGTGGGCAGAGATCTGTGTGATGAGGGAGACAATTTTTCTAAGCTATGATTCAGAATTGGAATTGCCTACATATGGTAAGGCCTTGCTGTGTCTAATTATGTCGGCTGCCGAAAAAGCAATTACTAGAAAAAGGAAATCAAAATCTAAACTAACTATACCAGAAGCAGTGAATATAGTAACACAGATAAACAACTGGAATTGAGATCTTTAGAAAAGGGTAGGAGCAAACTACATAGGAAACATGGATTGTGGGAACAATACATACAAGGGAGGAATGAGGTTTAAAAAAGGTAGGACTTAAATGAGCAGCTATGTAATGTTTGATTAAAAATGATTGGGTAGATTATAAGTGATGTATGTTTGCAACTTGGAGTGTGTCAGTATGGTTTGTGATGTAAAATGCTTACAACGAGGATTGTGTCGGTGTGGTTTATTTTAATTTATATAAATATATGATTGCCTATGTCGTAAGTGATGGTTTAATAAAGATGTTTCTTGTTTAAAAAAAGGGCAGGAATTGAATCATTTTTGTAATATTGCTTAGGTTATATGATATATAGAAATATATGTGAAGTATAATGTTTGTAAATGTGAATTTTTTAATACAGTTTGATCACTTTTATATAAATGTAAATTTGCCTATGTAACAAGTGTTAATTCAGTAAGCGTGTTTAATATAAAAAAAAAATTCCCTGCACCACGTTGTTGACAGCCAATTATTGATGTCTGCTTTATGAATATAGCAACATTGTGCACTCTTACCCCAGTACAAGTATCCAAAGCATGACTGTACTATTGTACTGCTTTATTATCATTTATGCATTATTGTTACACTTGTCTATTTTGTACGCCTGGTCAGTTTTTGACCCTAGACTAACACTGAAATTGGTCAGATTTGATCAGTGCTCTACCCTATTTTAAATAAATAAATAAATCATCCTTATTTAGGTCAGATTATAATTAGTGGCTTTCACTTTAAAACTCTCTGCACCCTCTGAAACCAGTATCTTGGAATTCAAGGATTTAACTAATACTAATACCATCAAACTCCTGTTTTGAAATTGCCTTATAGCACCATTACCCCAGACAGTACCTTAGTAAGAAGCTTCACTAAGGAATTCTATGCTCACTTAGACAAATGTACAGAACTGAAAGTCCCACACAGACTTAAATATTATGGGGCATTTAAAACAAATCCATAAATGGTCCACCAGCATAAGTAAACTGTATTAAGAAAAAAAAAAACTTGTCAAATTACAGCAGGTCAAAATATCTACATAGCAATGATAATATCAGTAATTTAACTAAAAAATAAAAGATACTGTAAGGTTTACTAAAGCAGCACATGACCTTAGGTTAGCATCTGATGCCAAAGATAATTACAAATCCTTCATTGTATATGTTAAGAAACTAAAACGATAGCACAAAATTCATCTGAGATTATTTAAAATGGCAATATCTACTCCAACTAGTAAACTAATTTTTTGCAGTTAGAGCTACATACACTTATAGTGCCTATAATAGTAAACTTCAACCAGATACAACTATCCAAAGTCCACTTCTCCACAAATCTCTCAAACTCCCCCTATCACCACTAAGGAATATGTACTAAATATGCTTTCTAAGACCAAAATATTTATCCATTGTCCTGATAAAATACCTGACTTTTTAACAAACAGTATTAAACACTATCTGCCAGATCTACTCCTTAAATCATTTATCCTGAGATTAGACACTGGCTTTGTCCCTGAGGTGTGGCACACAGTAGTAATGATTCTACTCCATAAGGGGGTCCCCCTTCTAACCATGGTAAATATAAGCCCATCATTCTGAAAAGTCTCTTTTACAAAGTCATGGAACACATAACTGAAGCGACAAACCTCAGTATTAAAGCTCTCATCAGTCTAGACACATAGCATTTAAAATCTATCACAGGAAGATCCAGGCTAATAAATTTGGTCAGTTTCTTCTGAAGGTAATACTGACTTTTGACAGCAGTCATGGTAACCACACTCCTTACCTTAACCTGGCTAAGGCACTTAACACCATTCTCCATACAGGCACGGTTAGTAAGTTAGTTAGTAGCATTAAAATAGTGTTATGGCAGATAGCCAACTGGCTAAAAGAAAGAACTCACACAGTGTGGGTGACAGGTGCCTCTCATCAAACTGTATGAAGATGATCAGTGGGACATCTTTTGTTCAGCCTTACTTTTCCAGTCTCGCTACATGAACTAAGACACATGGCTAACCAAATTTGAAGATGACTTATGCCCAGGCTTTTCAACATAAATATGCACTTATAAATAGTTAGTGTACCAAATATATGCTCAAATTAAATGCTAAAAAGTGCAATATTGCCACATTTTGTAGAAAACACCTACCTCTGTCCCAGCACACAGAGTAGCACTACTCCGTATAAAAATTTAAAATGTCTTTAAGGACCTTGGAAGTTGGTTAGATAAATAATTTCCTCTACTTTGTTCATCATATAAGGGCTATGTTAGCAGTTAAAAAGTCCTTCTATGTGGCACAGATGATTGCCAAATGAATATTATGCAGATTTAAATAGGTCACTGTTCCCATATATTCAGCACTGGTAAAACACTTATGCCTGACTGTCGCAGGTCTTCTCTCACAAAATCCAGCTCTTTGTTGGACACTCTTGTTTCCTCTTGACTACTTCCTGTCTGTCCCAAACCTTCTTCACCAGGGTGTCTTCTGCTTTTTTGCACATGTGCTTGAACCACCACAATCTGATCTTTTTGACATTTTCTGCAAGTTGAGTTACTTTGACTTCTGCTCTTATGTCCTCATTTCTTTGTCTGTCCTGCAGTGTGCATTATACCACCCATCTCAGGCACTTCATCTCCATAATCTCTAACTTCCTCAGCTGCTCTGCTTTTACTGCCCAGCTTTCTGTACTATACAGTAGCACTAGTCCACCACTGTTTTGTACACCTTACTTTTCAACTTCTTTTTTGACATTCTTCTGTCATATACTACACCTAACACACACTGCTATTTGGCTGCAGCCCCTCAGATTCTAGCTTTGACCTCCTCATTCAGACGTCCCTTCTCCTCAACCACCTCTCCCAGATACCTGAAGTTGTTAAAATAACCAAATGTTCCAACACAAAATACACTTGTTTACGGCACTCACAAGAGGGACCCAAGCTTGTCAAAATGTGTAGCTTTATTTGACCAAATTGTTTAGGGCTTTCTTCCCTCAAAATGGAGACTTCATCAGGCCTGATGAAGTCCCCATTTTGAGGGAAGAAAGTGATAAACAATTTGGTCAAATAAAGCTATACTTGAAGCTGCTAACCTGTTCCACAATTTCCCCCTCTATCTCTGTTCTCATCTCCTTCAGATTTCCCCCATTTGTTGCCATTACAACTGCCTTATCTGTACTCTTTTTTATTCCATGTGCTTCAGTTTTGCATCACTACTGCTCAATTACCATCCAAACTTGCTTATCCACTATAATACCTCTCTCTATTGTATTTATTAAATTACTCTTACCTATCTTATACACCACTCTTCTATCAGTAAAGTGTTAGTACAAGACATAAATTTAATGCTAGTGAATATCAATAGAACATTTACTATACTGACTATTATGCTATGTATTTACTGAAACAGCATTATAAAAAGTGTTATTGTAAACATTGATTGCATTAAATATAATAACTTGGAGCTTCTCTCCCCAGCCGTCCACTGAAAAAGGCCACCTGTGCCCAGTCAGACTTTCCCGGTAAACAAACGTCAATAAATAAAATAAATAAATAAAAGCCCCTGGCACTTCAATTCTGCATTATTTCCAAAAGCAGCATGAACTTTTAATACAGGTAAAGAATCTCCCATCTTGAGTAGAGAAATATCTGGTCCACAGTATTAAAGAATTCTGTTAAATACTCCTAAATCTGCCTAGCCTACATTTCAATTTCCAACATTTCTCTCAAATTTACCATTATAATATTCATTTTTTATTAAAAAGCAACATCATACTGAATCCTGGTCTTACCTCTGTAAACAATTTTGTCTGTCAGTCCCCTGCATACACAATTAACTGTGCCCTAGTCAGTGCACAAGCATTAAACATAAATTTGAGAAAGGGAGTGCAGTTGCCCCCTGCCATAAACTAGAAATGGTAGCAATCATAGAATGTTAAAAATGGCACACCAAACTTCCAGCATATTCCTTCATTGCACAACTAGTCACATGACACCCGACTTGGTTCTAAGCATGGACTGGGTGCACTTATACTCCACAAAGCAAACCTTTGCCCTAAAATAATAGCACAAGCCAATGCATCCGCAGACAATGAATCATAAAAATCACCCCTCTATACCCCTCCAACGTCCTGCCTTCCTTTCTTAATTCAAACCAGTCATAAATAGCATTCTCTATCATCCCCACAAATTACAGTCTTCCTATCCTAGGAGACTATAGCCTTCATTTTTAGGGACCTATTGACAACGAGATGACAGAATATGTGGATAATTTAAACCTGATGCAACTAGCATCTGGGAATATGTGACCCAGCATATACTCATTTAACCAGACCATGCTACACATAGTCATGCAAACAATCCCCTGTTTATCTTCAGCCTTACCGTCCACCCCTCAACCTTCAGTGACCAATGTGGCATAACTTTCTCTCTATTTAACCAACACAACACCTTACACCCTCCATTGAGCTTGTTACATTTAGACGAAAATCCAGCCACAGCACTGACAACCTAAAACACCACTTAACAAGACTCAACAGGACTCCTCATGCGAGACCAAAATGAAGCAATATCCAACTTAGCCCAAACCCTCTTCACCTTTAAGTAGAAATGCTCCCCTCCAGTTATTAGTGTTCATTAAAAGTGTTGGTAGCATTTCTCTCCAGATCTCTCAGTTGTCCCTGTTTTGGAGGAATGATCCTATTTTCAGGCTTGATTTACTGAAGCACATGCTGCACCTAGTTTTTGAGATATGTCCCTTTTTTCTGGGTTTATTTACCCTGTCTCACAATTTTATTATAAAGTGTTTGCAAGGATGTGTTGTTTTTTAAATGTTGATATATCAACTATTATTTGATTGGAGGTTGGTTAATTTGTTGAGTAAATTGAAGTTAACTGGTCATGTGACTTACTGGAAATGTATAAAATAGAGGATTTGGATTGTTAATGTTCTCTGATGAAGTCCTTATTCAGGGATGAAAGAGCGTAACAATGTGTTTTACTTTTATTTTTATTTTATTATCATTTTTAATTAAAGATATGCTTTGTGGAGCCAGTTCCAGGCAGTATTTCATGTTTTTTCAGATGCAAAAATAAATTATCTTGTTTGGTAACTTTGCAATAGAGTCCATTAATGTTAACAGATTATACACTGTCTCTTTAATAATGTGCTTATATTTTTTCCATCAGTTTTGTCACTTTTTGTTTTTTAAAAGTGTTTCTAAGTAGTGGGCCACATTAAGAGTTTTTTACTATTTGGTATTGTCATTTTATGCTAATTAGACATCCACATTTTTGGCTGTAATTATTTACTTTTCAAAGGCCTTTGTTCCTATTTTCACTGGCTGCAGGTTGAGAAGTATAATTCCCTCCTTAACAAGCATAAGCATTTTTGGAATGGAATAAAATAAACCTTCTCATTGGATGTAAAACTCAAGAATACACTCCCAGCAAAGTCTTAAAATGCAACATCAGTCTTACAACTGTAGACTTTCTGCACTAATTCTCCATTCTATGAAAAGTCTCTAGTCCATCCCACCTCCCTCACTCTATCCTTTGACCCCTACTCCTCCACTCCCTAAACTTCAAACACGTCAGATGCAAACTTAAATGAGCTCTGCTAAATCAATTCCCATTGACTCTTCTCTTGGTCCAGACAGCATAATCACTTGGTTCATATATCCATGCAAAGACTTCCTGACCACATCCCTTATTCATACTTATAACCTCTATCAAACAACATCATGTCCAACATTGCGAAACAAGCCCTATTAATATATATTCCTAAACAATAGAACTCAGAAACCCCCTCCCACTTTTAAGCCAATTCTATACTCCCAGTCTCCTCACTGGAACAAAAATAATCCATGTTAAATTGAAAACCTATATTCATTAATATCACCTTCCTTCCATAAAGTAACAAGTTCTGTGCTGGTTGCAGTAACATGCTAGCTCTCTGAAATCCTACCAGACAATCTAGTTAATTTAACAAAAGCATTCATCCAAACTGGCCACTAACTGTTACTAAACAAACTAAAAGAAACTGGCATTACCAAAGTCTTCCTACTCTGATTTAGAGATGTCCTTTTTAACAGAACCTTTAATGTAAAATAAAGAACCTCATTCTCCACTACAGTGCTGCTCCTTAAAGATGCTCCTGAAGAATCTAATCCTGCATCTCTTCATTTTTGACATATTTATTGTAAAAGTACTTTCCATCATTTTGGCATTGATTTTATACATAGAAAATATCTATAAACTCTTTTCAATTGTATGCATTTGCTAATTGGGTAAGACCACTGAGCTCAAGTGCCCCTTTTCAAGGGCAAACTGGATGTACTGCCTGGTAAAGTGACCTGCTCAGAGTCGCACAGTGGATATCCTTAGGTGGAAGGAATAAGACCCTTTACCCTGGACTGCACAGAGCAGCTTAACAGATCCTATTACAAATCCTCCACATTAGCTGACAGGTGATTTTGACTTATATATGAATTTGTTCATTGTCTCAGTTTTACACTTCTGCCCTATGTACCAGTCATCTTGCATATTATCTATTCACAAGATGATGTCACTGAATAATACAGCAATCAGGGTACTTGGAGCATGGGACAAGCCACCATTCCTTTATTAATGGAATATGGACTGCCAACTGGAAAAGTGTTTATTTGATTGAGGCAGGACGTATTCGACAGGATTTGTCACAAATGCAAGGTTGTGAATTATGTTCATTTTGGCATGGCAGCCCCTAGTACAGAAGAAGATGACAGCTTAAACTTTTTATTTTATATCACTGGAGAATAGAATATTGTCCAAACATTTTACCTTGGGTAAACCCAGATTCAAGAATTATCTTAAAGTATTATCAAAATGTCATTCTTGGGGGTTTTGATAATATTGATAAGTGTGTGAATTCATTGCTGCATCAATATATGCAGCTGATAGTTAAAGTTGTCCCTTGTAGAGAACAGTTGACTTTTAGTTGCTTTGGAAATTTTATCTCCATTCATTCATTAGGATGAATTTCAACTGCAACTCCTGCTGATTTTTGTAATGGACTCTGTGTTGTTTAAACCCTTATGTTTGTGTTGCTGTATTTCTGCATTCATACAAAAGAGCAAGGGCTACTTTTTATAACATTCATTCATCATTTATGCATAACACAGAGGATTATGATCACATCTCTGACCATAACCATTGTATTACATGGAATGGTATGTTAAACTCCAAAACTGGGAAAAGATACACACACGCACACACACACACACACACACACACACACACACACACACACACACACACACACACACACACACACACACACACACACACACACATGAATAGGGAAGTTTGAGGATCAATAACCTAACTGGCATGCCTATCGAAAGTGTGTGTGTGTGTGTGTGTGTGTGTGTGTGTGTGTGTGTGTGTGTGTGTGTTTGTTTGTGTTGAGGTGGATAAGATGTCAGTGGAAATCCATTTAGACTCAATTAGGACATAAAAACTCTGCAAGGAAAGAAAGTAAATATCACTTTTTTCTTAAGCCATTCTGCTTCGTAGTTCTACTAGTTTTCTACTTCGTGTCATGAAATGAGGTTTGACTCAAATACATATATAATTAGAGACAGAGAGATTTTGTTTTTTGCCTGTGACACAATATAAAATGGTACACATACAGGTTTCTGCTAAAACTGTTTCACTTGCAACTTGCATGAAGGAAAAACTTTTTAAACAACATAGCTGAGTCATTTGAACTGCATTATGCAATACAACTGGACATTCTGCACTGATCACAAAACCTAAGGTATCTGCTATGTGCTTTCACAGAATAGGAGTATACGATGGTGATTAAATGTTCAATCTAAAACCATTTAAATAAGATATAAAGGGAAGAAGAATGAGTGAATGAAAAGAGACCGGACAGTAATTAAAATGTGCAATAATTTTGGCCATGAGAAAAGAAAATTCCCCAGTAAATTAATTGAAGTCTTTTGCAAAGGTGAGCTGTCAAAACCATGTGCAGGTACATAAACCTAATGATGCACAGAAGGTACTAAATAATGTCTAGGCTAGAAAGTGAACACTAGAGAATTACTCAGCAATTTGACAGGGGTGGGAAGGGATGATGGAGGAGTATAGATTTTAATGAACAAAATCAATTCAACTACCAACGTTTGTGCATAAAAGCAAATTTAATTTATTTGAACATTAAGGAAGACAACACAATGCCATTTTCAAGGTGAATGGCATGGAAAAGCCTCTGCAACCATGTCACAGATAAATGGTTAAAGTAAACAGGGCTCCATCACCTTTCATTTTTTGTTTCGGCTTGTTATTAGACTGAAAATGTATGGAAATAAAATTCATGTCTAGTTAAGGTCTTGCTTACATAAATAAGGTGGCCAAAATAAGACACAAAGATAAAAAAATAACAACTGAGTAGTATATGCATTGTGAGACCAGGTGTAATACAAACAGCTGATATAATACATTAAGTACAGAAGGAAACTTTAAGCAAAAAACTTTACAGTTAGTACTAAAGACATGCTAAAATATCATCATAAAGTAAATTATAATATAATCATAGACATAATCAAGAACTTTGTTTGTCCACAGTACTTTTCAGAGCTTAGACCTTACCCCTTGAGTAGGTAAAACAGAGAATATTCAAAAACAAGTGGGAGATTATTTACTACACTTTGAAGATAAGGGTGAGAGATACAAAGGGCTATTCTAAGAAGGGAATATAATTATACAGAGCAGGAGGTAAAAATATATTAAGTAGTATCTTTAAGTACATATGCTTTTGTCCATGATTTGATAATTTAGAAGCTTCTTGAATGAGACAAGGTTATCTGATGACTTGAAGCCAGGACAAGTTTAGAGAGGGATCTCTCATTGACAGCAATAATAAACGAAGTTCTGCCCAGAAGGAAAGAAATGAAATTTTGAAGAATATAGTTGGAGTTTTTGATGCCCAGTTTTTTCAGCAAAGAAGGACAGTATCCTTGATAGACATTTATATGTGAGCATATTAATTTTATTTAGTTACCATTTGTTTACCTGGAAATTCCGACTGGACATAGGTCCTTTTTCAGCAGAGGCCTGGGGAGAAAAGCTCCATGAGTAACAGTAAATTTTAATGCACGAATTACAATAATCAATAAAGTATAGAGTAAACAAAATGTAGTGAACATAAGAAAATACAAATTTGATAAATCATGACAACAAAACCTAGGCTTTGAACTTAGTTAGTACTATTTGTAAAGTATGACTTATGTCAAGATATAAGGTTAGGACAGGCCAGTAGGAATAAAAGATTAAACACAGCAGAAGAAGATGGATATGGTTGGGTATCAGAGCATTCATGAGGGGTTAGTACAGGAACATAGACACTTATTTTTTAGATAAGCTTTAAGTGATGGTTTAAAGTGGTTAGTGGATGAGACTGAGAGAAAGGAGTTAGGAAGGGAGTTTCATATATAAGATATATAGTTGGAAAATAAAAAATCTCCTGCAGTGTTGTTGGCCTTCGAGATGGTGAGTAAGTTCTTATTGTTAGAGTGAAGTGGTTTGCTGGAACTGTAAGGAAGGGTGAGATTTTGTAGTGCAGGGATTCTGATTGGTTGTATTACAATTTTGTGAGTTAGCGAGAGTTGGTTGTAAAGAATAATGTTGGGAAGTTCAAGCCAGTCAAGAATCCTCAAAGCTTTACAATGCAATTTACAGATAGCCATTTGCCTTTGTTGTCAGTAATGCAATGGTATTCAGGTTTTCCTGGATAAGCCAATATTTTCAGCTTTCTGCAGCTGGTTGGTGTTGTGTGATGAGCCAAGGGCTATGATAGGCTGTCCACATTTAAGCTGAGGAAGAAGAACTTTTATGTTAATGGCTAAGAGAATCTCGGTAATAAGATGAGAAATCCTCTCAGAAACCCCAACACTGCTTGGATTTGTGATTTAACATTTATGAAATGAGAGATGCTGGTCAAGGAGAAGGCCTAAGTATCTTTGTTCTGATACATGACTGAGAGGGGAACATCTAGGGTGTGTGACAGTAAAATTGTACAGGCAGTATCTGATTGGAGGGGTGTGTCACCTGTCTAGTATGTGAAAATGGTTTGTTTATCAAAATGAACTATGCTACACTTTTTCACATATAATTTGAGACCTTAGTCCTTGCACCGATTTATAACATGGCCTAACCCATTTTGGAGTGATTGTGAGTCAGTAGAAAATCAGATAACAGCACCCAGTTTTCAGTATCGGCAAACTTAGACAATCATAGGCCAGGAGTATCGAGCTATAAGTCTGAGAAATTGGTGCTAAATATGAAGGGGCTGAAACGTGATCCGTGGGGTATGCCAATTGTAACTTTTTTTGCCTTCAAAACTGCCACCTGCAATTCTGACCATATGGATTCTGCCAGATAATCAGTTAGCTATCCACCACACAGTGTAAGAATTTTTATTCATATTTGAAAGATTGTCAATAATGCCTGTATGGGGAAAATTATAAAAGCCTTGGCCAGATCCAGATGTGCTCCATGTTACTGCATGACCACTATCCACTGCTCAGTTACTTTTGCAAGAAGTCAATGAGATTGAAGAGGCAGGACCTTCCTTTGACAAAGACGAATTGATGAGGGTACAGAGTTAAGAGATTTTCAAAGTCCCGGTTTAATGAAATCTGACATAATACACTCCTTATATATGAGGTTATTGAGATCAATGAGTCCATAGTTACCAGGGTCCATGGTTGAGCCACTCATGTATAATGCGATTGCAATTTCAGTTTTCATGACTTCAGGAATGTAAACGGTAAAAATGGTTAGATTTAAGAGGCTGAGTAGTTTATCAGACAGGCCATTTACTTATTTATTTAATTTGTTTATGTATTTGCTAACATTTGTTAAAATAGGGTCAAACACTGATCACAAATGACCAACTTCTGTCTCTGCCTAGGAAAGCATGAACAATTGAAAATAAAAGAGCTGCATTGCAAGAGGTAAATTATACATAATTATACAATTGTTGTGAATATAGAGGAATGATACACAGTAAAATATACACGTGTGATTTTCTGCAGATTCATATAAAGATAGGTGGCCATGTTTAGACAATCTGCATTGTGCGGTTACATACAGTTATAAAGAAATTAAAACATATTTTAACAGAGAATTATAAAAATGGCTGAGAGTTTTTTTCAATACATACCTAGCAATGGGAGTTTATGGCTAGATAAGATTATGTGATTTGAGATTTTAGCATTTTTCAAAAGGTACAGTTTCAGCTGAGAATGGAATTTTGGGTAAGTGGATGTACAGTATCGTTAAGTGAGATTGGTATGGATTGCCCATTTTTGGGAGCTAATACAAAGAAGCAGTAGTTTGTGTAATGGATTCTAGTCTGAGGTGGCTTTTAATGAAGGTGCAGGACGGTTTCTAAGGTTGCAACCTGGGTGTCTTGCATTAGTCTGGAAGCTAGTGGAGAAAAAGTCTGGTTTTGTAGTAGTTTCAGCAGTAGCAATCCAAAAACAAGGTCTGCCCTTTGTTTTACAGGAAGCCATTTTGCTTTTTCTATTTTTTTGCACCAATGTTCTTTCTGGGGAGTGTAATGAACCTGCATATTTTACTGGTGAGAACTGGAATGAGAATATGATTTCATTTTAGGGCATATGTTATTATGGGAAGGCTGTATTCATGTTCGGATAGTAAAATGCCTTTCTTTTGGAATTCTACTGGACTTTGAAAGAAAGCAGGAAATTGTTGTTATAGTTGCAATAAGATCCACATACACAGTGTTGAATGACCAAATGGATCTCTAGTAACCCCGCCAAAAAAAAAACAATTCTTCCACTTATTGCTACAAGCAAATGTGTTTTATTACAAAAAACAGTTCAGTGATTTCATCCTTTAACAGACTTTATCAAAACTGTTAAAATCATTCCCATTCTCACCTTACAACTGAGTATTAATGATATGATCAGCATTAGCCAAGCAAAATCAACAAATAAAATTAACATGAGCAAAAATTTAAAGTGATAAAAATACTCAAATTCAAGCATGCACTTCTAGGGGACCTCCCTTTTCAGAGATGATTGTTTTGCTAAACAAAATACATAAAATTCTTGTAGTTTGGAAAAATAAGTGAATGTGTAAGTAGTGTACTGTTAACAATTCCCCTATTTAATATCAGCAATGTGCTCATAAATCTTTTCTTTAAGGGAACCTTCAGTTTTCCCTATATAATATGCACTGCAGAAAATAAATTGTGTGAGGAAAACCACTGCTATGGTGTTGCAGTTGCATCTGCCAGGGCAAGAGATTGCCTTCTGATAGCTTTTAACTGAGATATCTGTTTTGTCACAACTATGCCACCATAGTCTGCAGATCCTACACTTGGACATTTTTCTATTGCAAATAATAAAAATGCCCGATGAGATCTCCAGTATGGTATTTATATTACTTGACCCTCTAAAACAAATTTTGGTTCAACACCTAAAGTTTTCATGAGGTGCAATGGCCTAACATTCTGCCAATTTGATTTTACAATTTTTCAGATATTTCCTGTATCCAGTGAAGAAGATGAGATGAAAGATTCAGATGACTTAGGCTGAATATAGTTAAACCCAAAGTTGATTTTATAAGGTCATCTTACAATGGTTTTACTGTCACATTACGAAGAAGTTAGAAATACACCCGCATCTTCTTATTCACTGTTATATAAATTTGCTAAAGTTAAACAAGAACAGCTGTGAGAATTATAAACTAACTACAGAGCATTTCTAGCAATCTTTGCTACTTAGGATTACTTCACTGAGCCAGTAGCTTGTGACTTGAAAGGAAGCCTGACAAGTTATCAGTATGTCACCGCATTAAAACACTATATGCTAACATCAAGGGCATCAGAGCTGCAGTAGTGGAAGCAGCAATCAACCAATTAATACAGAAATCTGAAACTCTGGAACACTGCTCATCATCCAATATAATATTATGTAAATATGACAGAAGTGAAATGTATATTTTCTAGGTCTGTGGTTTTAAGCACCAGAACTACTTACAATGCCAAAAAGTCATATTCATCAGGGTTGTACTGCAAGTTAAACATTATCAAAAATTCAAGAAATCAAAGAAAAACAACAAGCAACAATTTTACAAACAACAGGGCATAGTGGGCTGCAGTAATAAATTATGCTTGAGGTATAATTTTCAGATCTAGCAAGCCCACATAAGCCAAGTGGACTGCATTTTATATAACTTAGGTAAATCATCCTCTCCCTTTGGGAAAGATATACTTCAGTCTAACCCATGGCCTCTGCTTGGTGTTGGAATGGTAGGAAGTTATAGACTAAATTTCACAGGTATGTCAAACTAAAAGTAAGTGTCCCTGATAACTGCAGTGAAGAAAACATGAAAGATCAAACTGTCAGCTCCATGAAGGAAGTGACAAAAGCTATAGGAGTGAATCTGGAGGATAGTAGAAAAAACGAAAAAGAGTAAATTGGATCACAGTTATGATAATGTGTTAATACTTGTTCAAGAGAATCCCAAATGGGAAAAAGTGTGGCATAAGGGATGCATTCATCTTGGGATATGAAGGTTATTTTATTGTCTGTGTAAAGTGACAAATGAATGCAAATGTAGGGGCAAATTCACTGAAAGTACATTAATATCATTTAGATGCTGTTGCAGTTAAACATTTACCACTTACATAAAGGAAATATCATGGAAATGCAGTAAATCCAGGGCTGGATTCAAACCAAATGAATGTTTGAGACAACATGCTAGACCAGTGTCTGGAAAAAAGACATGTAGGTGTGAAAGAATGCATATAAAGAATGGTATTAAACACTGAATGGGTAATCATGCTGTAAGGGTGATTCCAATACATTATTGTCTGCTACTGATCTTTTAAAGCTTGTTAGTGAAAACTGGAAGAGAATGTCAGTAAGTACTATACAATAACAGGAAAAATGCTACTCTTGTTAGGAAATACAGGAAGTGAAGCAACAGCAGAATTAGAGGAATCTACACTACCAGCTTCATTAGAAAACCTGTTGATCAGTATATAACGGCATGTCTCAACCAGCTTTATGAGCAGGAGATTGGTAAATACTGCCTAGATAGGTAGGTTGTGCAAGCTTTGTTTTACATGCAAGCACAATGCATGACAGTACATAAGCCTATGAGTGTTTCTTGTGCTGCTTCAAACAGATGTGCTCCTGTCAGTGGTTATACTGCCATATGAAATATTCCAGGGCCATGTGGGTGGCACAGAAGGTGCGTCTCAGACTGTAGCCTAATGTTTTCTAAATTAATTCCTGACAGATTGGAGCAGTGAGGCTAGGAACTGAACAAATTTCACTTCATCACCAACAATGTCAGGGTATTACTCAGCACACTGCAGCTATTTACAACTGCAGTCCACTGAGATGGACAGAAAATGTGTTACTGAGGCAGAATGGGGCACTTTATAGGATGCTGTCCACTGTGTCACGTGTGTCAGTGTTTGCAGTCTTTACATGCAGATCTCAACCCACGGTTATGAACACAGACAGATGTAGCACCATAGCTCATCACAGAAAGCCACAATATTAAAGAAAGAAATAACAAAGCAAAGCATAGAGTTAGTCATGCATGGTGGAATAAACAGAAAGGAGGTACATGTTATTTACACAGGTGAACACATTAGACATGTTCACAACTTTGTGGACCTGATAAATACAACTAGCTACATACTCACCATACCACTGTATATATAACTATCTAAACTATCTATACAGTCACTCATACCACTGCATATATATCTGTCCATAACTATCTACATACTCACCCACACCACTGTATCTCTATCTATAACAATCTCATACTCACCCATACAATTTTATATATAACCATCTATAACCATCTACATACTCACCCATACACCTGTATATATATCTATCTAAACTGTCTACATACTCACCCACACCACTGTATCTCAATCTATCTATAACTATCTACATACTCACCCATACAAATGTGTATCTGTCTATTTATAACGATCTACATACTTACCCACACCACTGTATATAAATATCTATATATATATATTTATATATATATATATATATATATATATATCTGTAACGATCTACATACACACCCATACAACTGTATATATATATATATATATATATATATATATATATATATATATATATATATATATATACATACACACACACACACATATATATATATATATATATATATATATATATATATATATATATATATATATATATATATATATATATATATATATATATATATATATATATATATATATATATATATATATATATATATATATATATATATATATATATATATATATATATATATATATATATATATATATATATATATATATATATATATACATATATATATATATATATATATATATATATATATATATATATATATATATAGCAAATAGTAAACAAAAATGTCTGCAACTTATGATTTACAACCTATGATATGATTTGTACCTGTAGTTCTGCCATTCCAAGGATCACCTGTCCCATTTAAGTGATCGAAGTTTCAGAACTTCAAATTTCATATGGCCGAAACCATATGATCGAAGTTTTAAAATGTCAAACACTTAAACAGAGATTTCCATACAGAGCAGAACAAGAATATTCCCTTTTCCTCGTTGTAGTGCAATCTTGGAGTTGGTATATTTTAATACGGGGTGTGTGGAGGGTGCAGGGGGGCTTTGCCTACTCCATAAATGTGTTTTGTTTTGTTTTTTGAATGTTCGAAGTTTTAAAACTTTGATCATATGGTCCGAGCCGTATGACATTCGAAGTTTTGAAATTTCGATCATTCACAGTAGACCCCTATATATATACATATATATATAAAATTATTTAACATTTGTTTATTAGGAAAGTCCAACTGGGACATGTCCCAGTTTTAGTGAAGGCAAGGGAGGAGATACTCAAGACCATGCTCTTTGGAAAGCAGAAGGAAACCGCAGCACTCAAAGAAAACCAACATGAATGGAGGGAAGACATGTGGCCTGCGAAGAGAAGGTACCTCAGGCAAGAATCAAACCAGAGAACCCGTTGCTGTGAGGTGACAATGCTAACTGTGCTGCCCATAAAAAAAAAAAAAATATATATATATATATATATATATATATATATATATAGATATAGATATATATATATATATGTGTGTGTATATGTATATATATATGGGATCACTACATAATCTCGAAAGTTTGAAATACCGAATTTCAAACTTTCAAGATTATATAGCCGAAACCCCTAATTACCGAAAGACTAAAAGCGCGAATTTCAAAATCCCTATCACCGGGAGTTTGAAATTCACGCTTCTGGTGTTGCAGTATGGTGGAAGGTCAGTTAAGTATCTATGTTTAAATGTGTTGGTTAGGGTTTAGTGTGTAAGTGTATGTTGTGACTGTGATGTGTGTGTGTGCGAGGGGAATGTAGGTGTGTGGTGGTGTTTCGTGTGTTTGTGTATATAGTGCGACCTTGGAGTTAGAATATTTAAGTGGGGGGTGCAGGGGGGCTTGTCCCCCTGCTTGTCTGTGATTTAGGTTTGTGTTCTGGGGGATGGTGTGTGTATGTGTATGGGTGTGGTGTATGTTGAGTGTAGTTTTCGGTAGTTTGAATTTCGCGGTTTGATGTTTCAGTATTTTAGTGTTTCGGGTATTTGATCTCAGGATTTTGGGCATCGGGATTTGACAGTGGTTATATATATATATATATATATATATATATATATATATATATATATATATATATATATATATATATATATATATGACATATATATATATATATATATATATATATATATATATATATATATATATATATATAAATGTGTTTTTTTATGTATATGCATACATATGTGTAAATATATATATATATAAAATTAAGATAGCATTAAGCACTTTTCTAATATTTTGCTCATTCTAAACAGTTAACTTAATTTGAACTTCTTTTAACTCTTCTGATAACTTTTAATTATAATTGTGTGTAAAATCAAGTTTCTCTTAAATTTGTAATATTTCCGTATTGAGTTGTCTCATCAAAAAATGTCTAACTAGAGATTTAAAAGCTTTCAAGTTTAATTATTTAACAATTTAACTCAAGATCTAATGTCTAAATTCCCTCCTCTGTGTAATTGTGTACGTTTGTAGTTGAATGATACATGGATTTATTTTTCATAATAGTAATTCATGAAACATTTTTTATATAACACTGGATGTTTTTCTTTTCCTTAGAAATAATCAGCAAGAATATATTTCCAATATAGTGGTAGGAGAAATACCTTGGGTTTAAGATAGGATGTATTACTGACTCAAAGACTAACACAGTCAAGACTGACAGTACATTGTTGAGTTCATGGGTAGTATAAGAGCCAAAGGTGAGATGTTTCTATACAAGGCTTTGCCCCATCCCTGAATGAGATTGTCTCCATTGTGCTAAGTGGGGCCAAGGGCTAAAGCTTAGGCAATACATGCATACAATGCATACAAACACACACACACACACACACACACACACACACACACACACACACACACACACACAGACACACACACACACGCACACAAGGGGGACCTGTGGTATACAGAAACTGGACGTGGAACAAAAGCAGGAACATAATCTATATGTCTATCTCTCTATCTATTGTCTATCTATCGGGATATGTATCTGTATCTATATATAGAGAGAGTGGAAGGGAGGGAGAAACAGTGAAATAGAGACATGCAGTTATGTATTGACTGTTGACATAAAATCCAACTATGTATACAATATTTTCAAAGGAGGATTGTGGAGAAAATCCCTACATCAATATTACAATCTAGACAACAAAACATTTAAATTTGACAAATAGAAATGACATTGCTAAGTATAAAAAGTGGTTTATACTGCATAAATTACTAAAACAATGTATATGTATTGTGTATGACACACTAACTGCAGTTGAATAAAATATAATTATTTTTGCAACATAAAATTTGTAAAGTTTACTGACAGCGTACAAAATGCATAATGTGTATACACCTACATAAGAGTACTTTTAAAATGTATTACCAGCCTTGCATCTGATTTCAGGCAGGACATTTTGCAAAGCTCTGTTCTTGTTTCATATGCCAGCCACTTCCTTTCCAATGCTGTCATTAAACATGGAATATAATCTATGGAGTTGAGTGTCTGTACAAACAAGGTTCCTAGATGTGAAATCAAAACCAAATAGGAAATAAAGAATGTTGGACTCTTAATAGGGGTGCCTAAAAGATCTGTATTAATGACATATTGTCCAGTGCTACCTCATTCAAAGACACCTTTTGGATACTTTGCAAGCACTGGGACATTTCTAATTTCAAAGCTATAATTTCATTTGACTTATGCTTTACTTCTGGAGTGTTCTGTAGACTTTCTGAAATAAGCTCATGACTAAAATGTATTGCCTGTTATTCTTCTACAACAGTTAAATCCTCTAAATTCAGAGGTAAATAGATCAGAGGAAATGTTCATTTTGTCTTAGTAAAGTGACTCTGCTGTTGAAAGCAAATATTTTCCTAATTTCCATCTGTCTACACTATTTAGTTTGTTTTCTGCTCTCCATGTGTGCACTTGTTTGAATATTTACTTTTCAAAGTTCATTGTCTAAATATATTTATTTCAACTAAAGAATTTTGTGGTGCAGTTTTAAAAGTTGTTGGCTTTTTGTTTATCAATGCATATAAACATAGTCAGAAAACCTAATGGACTTTAACTCATTGACCATTTAAAGAGTGATTCCTTAAGCTTTAGTATTATACATTTTTGCCTGGCTTAATTTAAGAATGAACTGCAGTTGTATTATTGGTGTGGTAGATTGGTCCAACTTGTTGCAGCAGGTTGCAATGAAGGCAGAAAACTGGTAGCAACAAAAATACAGCATTAGCCTCTCCTAGAAAACAATAAACGTATACCTGTATACAAAAAATATATCTTGGCCAAGTCTCAGTTATTGTTGTCAAGACAGCTTCCTGAATGCACTGGGCTAAGGTGATGGTTGACGCAATCCTGGGTAGCAAGTGGTTATAATTACACTGTGCAGCTGCTCTGCATAAAACCGATTTGGGTGTGGCAGGTATTGGTCATAACCACAAGCAGCAGTTTACATTTCCTTTATGGCCTTAAGGCCAATTGCCCTTCTCCTACACGTTCATTCAGGAATATGAATCTCGAGACTATAGCCTCCTACAATCATGCATCAAAAAATGGCGGTGATATGGATTATGAAACCATAACAAGCCATGACACATAGCAAAATTCTAAGGAAATGACATAGAAAGCTAAAATGAAAATAATACAGAACTTTGTAGTGTATGAGATAGTTGTAGAAATTATGCAAGCAATAATGCCCAACAGGGTGTGTGTTACTGTGTAAATAACTCCTGTGCAGGGGTGTAATGAGGCCCAATGCCACACGCATCTTCTAGGTTTTCTGTTTACTTTCCATCATGTTTACTTCTTTGTCAGTAATTTAATTTCTTTAGACCAATTATTTTCCAGCAAGGTGTTCTAAATTTATTTTTCTGTAATATTAATCACGTTTTTGTACACCAGGATACCCGTTAATTAAATTCATAAGTTTAGATCCGATTACAGATTTATAAATGGACAACACTATCATGGGAATTTATCTATCAGACATTTTTAATAAACTCATGGCTTAGCTCTCCCATACTTCACTTCACTTTAACTTTGCAAATACTTCATAATGAATTAGATTACTATGATGTCTCTTACAAAGACACAAGACTCTGTAGTGTCATCCTAGCTGTCTTCTAGACAAATTTGTCCTAGATAGACAACTAAAAATAAATTTCCTTGAATACAGTGTCATCCTCATACAGACATATACAACTAGATAAAGGTGTAACGATTTTCCTGACTTTTGGTAGCTCATTATATATATTAAATATAAATAACCCTCCATCCATATTTCTTTCTTTCTTTTGTTTTATATATATATATATATATATATATATATATATATATATATATATATATATATATATATATGTATATATATATGTATATATATATATATATATATATATATATATATATATATATATCTATCTATCTATATATCCATACTACTTTTCTAGCCTGTTTCCAATTGCATTGAGGGATCAAGCACTGACATTGGCTCAGATGACCTGGAAGAACTTGCTGGGAGGGGGAAGTGAGAAGGAAATTGTTCATCCATCCAAAGTAGGGGGCTGGCAGTCTGCTGTGCTGTATTGTTGGATCCCAGATGGTGGATGGTAGAAGGACATGCAGTGCTTAAACACAGACTGTGCCCTTGGCTGCTGCCATCCTGTTTTGGCAGTAGTCCACTTAATGAAATCTAGCATTCTGCAATGAATATGCATGGGGTCTTGGAGCCATAATGAAACTCATGATAGCTGTATATATGAAGACCCTTCTCAGTTTGCTCACACCACATTCTGTGGGGGGTGGGGAGTTGAATAGACCAACCGCTTAAGAGAGGGAATGATGATCAGTGGGCAGTAGGGGAGAATCACACAAAAAAATAAAATTAAAAACCAATTTAATCCTGCACTGAAACAACATTAGGGTTTATTTATTAAACAGTTCCTGAAATGTATGTATATTGTATTTACACAAATGCAAAAACTTGATTATTATAGACTATATGTATACATGTAAATAGATAGATAGATAGATAGATAGATAGATAGATAGATAGATAGATCCTATTATGTAATGTATTTTGCATATGTATGTAGTATCATCCAGAGAGAATGTCAGACCTTCATTTTGACTATCCTGGATGTAGACACCTGAATATGGAAGATCAAAACATCAACCTCCAGCAAATGTCTGCTCATTCTGCAGGTTCCTAGGTATTCTCAGACAGACTGGCAGTGATAATCATCCAGATATTACCTTTCCAGAATGCTCTGGATCTCAGAAAGTTTAGACACAGTACTTACGATGCATATATAATGAGCAAATAGAATGTAGCAGAAGCCTCAAGATCATCTACTTCACTAGTTCTTTCCTTTCTGAGGTACATGTTGGTACACCTTTTATGGGTCCATAAAACCTATGTTGCCCATACTGAAACTTCCATGATACCATCAATGTTCTAGCAAGGACAATTTTATGTCTTTTTATTTATACTTTGATGACTGGTTACTCCCACTAGACTGGTAGCATCTTTTGCTAAGAGACCTGAGATGATATTCATACTGACTAAGGGTTATTTGGCCAGACAGTGTGGAAATTATCCTGCTGTTTATAAAAAGTACCTTTGGATGTTTTATATCCACCTGAGCAACCACCAACTCAGGAGATGGGACCTCAGCTTAACATCTCATCTAAAGGATTTCAAACTTAGGAGAGCAGGAACCACCTTATGATGCACTGTTGTATCAGTATTCGAAAATTAATCCAGGCCCCTGGCATGGCAATAGAACACCTCACCTTCTGATCTTCACACACTAAAAGCTAGTGTGCAATCTTTTGTGTTAATACCACTCAGGTTGATTCACACTTTTTCAATTAGGTTGGAAACTACATTGTGAAAATTGGAATTAGATGAGGTCTCCTTGTCATCACACAGGAATAAGCCTTCTCACAAAGGGAGAGAGAGTGGTTCTGAATATCATAGGCTGTCTGTTAAATAAAAATTCATAAACACGTTTTAGAATCATATCTTGTTAAAGCTACTTTCCATTAGTTTTCTTTAAACATCAGGCAACCAGAATGCATGAATATTCCATCAGTATACAGTACAATTATAATGACATGTTGATACTCAAGGCAAAATGCATGCAAATCAAAAAAAGGAGATAAATAAATAACCTGAGATACAATAACCTTTGAGTAATGAACATACAAGATAACCAAATCACACTGCTCTAAGGCATATCAACCTTAATTTAGTAAACTGGGAAGAAAAGGAAGGATGCCCTTTCTGAATATGTGGTCAGGAGGTTAAATTGTACCAACACTTTGCTACAAGCATTGTAGAACGGAGGAAATCTTTTGCCATAGTGCATACATTGTGTTGCAAAAATGGTATGTCCACGTAATTAACCTAAAGAATTTGTTATAATGTGTAAGAAACCTAACTAGTGAAGTCATCATGTTAGATCAAGGATTGAAACAACACTAATTTCATGAACTTTAATCGTACTTTTACTTATGAATAGGGTCCATTCCCGTCATGGTATTAGAAACCCAAAAGACTTGGAGAAATTAAAAACAGTGAAGTCAGTCATAGAAATTCATTTCAGTTCATTCCAAGTCTGCTCCTGGTGCCACATGAAATGGAAAAAGTTATTTCAGGTCATGAGAATTTTCTTTGCTAATAGCATAGCCTCAAATCTAACAAGCCCTACAATGGGTAAATCCCCATACTGAAAATCAGCACTTGACCCAAGAAGAGATCTGCAAGACACATCTCCATACCAAACTGTTTAGATCTATTACAGCTGGTCCCTCCTAGAGGAGTCATAAATACCTGAGTGAGCACCTTGATGATGAAGTATTGCCAGCAGAACAGTCCAGTGAGATGGAATCTAAACCAGTCTCAAATCCAACGAAACCTGGGGATAGGGTTATTGGAGCAATTAAAGGAAACAATAGGAATAACAAACATCTGAATAATTAAACCTAGTTACTTGGGGGTAAATTAATGATGCATCAGAGCTTAATGTGGCTTCTTTAGTACTCATCTGGCATCATTTGTGAGGAGTTTTTCCTACTTGGTAGACCTTAAATATGCCTAAATGAGACTGATGCATGGTGTCAAAGCCATGGTCTCAAGCTAAATGCAAAAAAATGCTTAGTAATCCCCTTTGGAAAAAACAGAGTACTCGCAAACTACAACATAGGAGGTAATCCCCTGAAATCTGAAGAAGAAATAAGGGATCTAGGGACCCAAGTAGATAGTCAGCTTTTCTTTGATAACCATGTTGCCAAAGTGGTTAGAAAATCCTTCTATGTGACCCATCTGATCACGAAAGGGTTCGCATCAAGATCTAAGGATGTAATGGTGCCCCTCTACTCTTCCCTCATCAGACCCATTATTGAGTACAATGCACCAAATGGATTGTACCTGGCTAGACATCTCCAGCAGCTGGAGAGACCACAAAGGTACCTAACCAAGAGGATTACTGGCCTCAAACAGTTGCCCTATGCAGCACGATTGAAAAAGCTAAGACTGTTCTCTGTTGCATACCACTTTCTCAGAGGCGATCTCTGCCTAACGTACATAGCCATGTCCAACCCAGAATTGTTGAACATGCTCCATCTTAGCAAAACCAAATCTACTCGAGCTACACGCTCTAGGGATATAAACCTCAACACAACAATGAATAGAACATGCTGGAGGGATAGATTCCCTTCGCAGAGACTTCCATTACTATGGAACAGGGTCCCGATCTACATAAGACAGAGCCCCTCACTATCACTCTTCAAGAGGAACCTTGATGAGTCGATGGGTAACAGAAAGTTCACACCGGGGATCACACCAACAGCACTACTAGATAGGGGCCAAGGGTACTAGCTGCTAGTACAAGGGTCTAAGGAACTACTAAAGGGGCAGTGAATACCTCACAACGTGGCTGGGCTAATATATGCCTTTGGGCAGATAGCCCAGTACCAACCTATGAACCTATGGTATCATCTCTTGTAAATTACATTATTTACAACACACAAAACTTTAATGGATTTCAGTCTGTTGTTTAACAAAGACCTTCCCTTAAGCTATTACTTCTGCATAATAAGCTCACGAGGTTTGTTTTACTTTTACATGATAAAAGTAATTTATTTTAATGTTCAGTGTCTAATTCCCCTTCTAAAAGAAAAAAAAAAAGTGTTACAACAGCGGTTTAAGAGAACTGATGCTGATACTGTCTTCTTGTAACCAGCTATAACTACCAATAAGCATGTTAGGCTTTGTACAGTAGGACGTCGGAAAGCAGAATTTGCTACTTTCATTAAACATCTTGTTCATCTAAATTGAGCTCTTCTTCCTTCACAGAACTAATGGCACATCAAATACTCACTTAAAGGAATTAACCTTCAGCAGCAGATAAATAAGACACATTGGCTTGATAGATTCATATCCCAGCATATCCCACACCTCAGGAACACACTTCCCCTACATGTTAATCAGACTAGTACCCTTGTGTCACCTAAAAGGTAAACCTAGATAACTGGATGGACAGCCTCAAATTTCTCCCAGTCTGTCTTGTCCTCCTTGAGGATAGTGGGAAACGTTCAATAAGGAATTTTGGCAGACCGATTGCCTACTACTTACCTATGAAGCTAAAGTGGAAGTTAAAAAAGAAGCTTGCTAATACAGAGGCCATGTATGCTGGTGCAATGTTTGCAACAAATGTTTGCAACAAATAGGGGTCTCTTGCTGTTAGAATATATATATATATATATATATATATATATATATATATAGAGAGAGAGAGAGAGAGAGAGCCAGAGTTAGCTAAGCTGCTATTCTAGGTAGTCTCATTTGGTGCCCTGGGTAGTTCACAGATTGGTGAAACCCTCGACTCAGAGTCGAGGACCAGAAAATAAATAAATGAATAAACTCATATATTCTGAGCTGTGTGCAAGCTCCTTCCTATAGTTCATAACACATTAACCTACTAAATGCATTCATTTAAGAGGTGCTCATCTTATACCCTAACAGCAACTGCAGATCATGCCTGCTAACAGCTTGAACCTGGATTCCTTCCACCCATTCCTAATTATGACTCTGACAGTTATAATGGTAATGCATTTTAATTGATAGCAGAATTCTTTGGTAGCTGTGGTTGGCAGGCCAGTGTTACTGTTTTCTTTTGATGTTGTGAGCTTCCCAATCCCATGGCTACTGTTTTACACTGCTATAGATTTCACCACTGTCCTTCACCTAGTGAGTGATAGAACCAAACCCTCAACAGAGTGGCACACTTGTTCACAGGCTGTGGTACTTAGGGAATTGTAAGACTGTGGGATCAAAGATTTTTCAGTTTTTCATTCATCTCTCTGGAAACAATTCTTCTAGTAAATTAGATTATCAGCTAGCCTCTAAATAGTTTTTTTCTCATCTTGACAACTTCTGACATCCTCCCAGCAGCCATGATAAGCAAGGCATAGTTACTGTCGGTCTCTCAATACAGTGTTCTTACTTCATTTCAACCCCTTTCATTCAAGTCAAGTTCTCAAAATGCGGAGAATAGTCCAACTGATTTTAAATAAACCAGAGCTGATAAAACGTATTGGGGTCAAAGTAAATCTTTTTATGTCAGAATCACATTACATTTCTCATACAGAAATTCAAAGTTTATGCAAGTGGGTGAAAGCTTGACATCTCAGGCAAAACGATGTTCAGTTATCTTAGCTGCAGCGGAAACATCAAGAGCTGCCTAATCTATGCAGAAAGTTTAAGTCTAGGAATAAATTGCTGTTCAGGGAATATAACCAGTTTATTAATCTCATTGTATTTAGAAGGGGTAGCTACTTTGTCTTGGGCTGCTGGAAACATTCTTGAAAGCTTTTGGGGATTTAGAGTAAAACCGACAAAGAAATAACTTCTAATCCAAGCTATTTACTTTAACATACAGAAAAAGGTAATAAATGACAGGTAAGAGATGAGTGAAGATGAGGAGTGAACCCAAGGAGCTAATGATTTTCAATGGAAATGAGGCCTACTCAATCTTTCATATGTTCACATACATCTCTTCAGATTTCTCACTTCCCATTAAGAGGTTAGCAGCACTATCAAAAAAAAAAAATCCCTAAAAGGAAAGCCACAGGAACAGGTAGGTTCACTGCTAAACTTTATCTAGTACTGGAAGTCTTTTGTTGACCTGCTAACTGTGCATTTTGAAACCTTCAAACTTTAAGTAGAGGTAATGCATCATCTGTCATTATCACCGTCACATACCTAATACCCAAACGAATCAATGACCACTCTAAAAGTGTCAAACTGCATGCCCTTCTTTCTTATTAATATTAATTTTAAACTATATGCCAGAATCCTAGCTGAAAGAATATACGTTATTTCACCTTCTACTATTCTTTACTGCCAAGCAAGATTTATTTTTGTGAGATCAAATGCTGTTCATGGGTCTATATTACAATGTTGAAACATCGTAATATCGAACACCTAAACATCGACCCGTATTCATTGAAACACATTTATGCAAATCGATGGATACTTCCAGGGCAAAGTTGTAGCTGGCGAACTACATGGTGTTGCCCTTTTCTCTGCTGTAGTGCGATCTTTGAGTTGGTATATTTAGTTAGGGGGGGTGGGGGGTGAAGCCCCCCCCACATATGTGGGTTTGTTTTATGTTAGGTTAGTTACATGGGATTGCGGGGCAAGTGTTTTTTTGCACTGTAAGTATTCATCGATTCGCGTAAATGCATTTCAATAAATATGGGTCGATGTTTAGGTGTTTGATATTATGACATTTCGAAGTTGTAATATAGACCCGATATTCACCTGCATAACCTGTCTCTGTGTATGCAAGGCTTCTACTTGTTTCAGGCTGCAGTATCAGAATTGCTGACATCAGTAAAGCTTTCATCTCAGTTAAGTGATCCTATCTTTGGAAGGTTATACCTGAGTCTGTGTTCCACTACTTGTTCACATTTGCTGTACACATGCAGAAGTTGTGCCAACCAATGCCTTCTTGTCTGTACCTTTTAGACCAAACAAAAGCACCAGACATGGATTACCTTTACCCACATCCTGTTCTTGCATTCCCTCAAGTCACTGAATAATGTTTTTACTCTGACCCATCTTTTTGGATAGTCTCACTTAGATGGGAAGACTAGTTTATAAAGACAACTGTATGATCCTGATGCAACACCTGTAAATGGACACACCTATAGTTATGATAAGTGTTTTAGAGTCAGTATATGTCTGTGTCTTTGGATTACTCTAAGAAAAAAACAGATTTTTCCAGCTAGCCCAGCAACTATAACAATACATAGTCCCATGGAAACAGTATCCAATTATCTCGGAATCCAAATGCTTCTAAATACCTTGGAAAAAAGACACTTTGTGTCCAGTCAGACAATCCTGGTAAACAAATGTCAAATAAATAAACAAGGGGGTATAACAATTATCTGTGGATACACACCTAGAGGAAACTAAACCTCTTTTTGCTGGCAAAGTGGCTATTTAAAACAAAAAATAGCACCTCTCTTATTTCACCTCTTTTAACACCCATAGGCTCTGAAAAAGTGCATATTATTAACTATACTCACAGGTGTTACTAGGCATTCATATGGGGTGAGGACAGAAGCAGAGTTCACTTAAATGTGGTTATATACCCCATTCTCCAAGTTAGGCCTAGGTATCACTGACTGGCAAATATATACCCAGGCCTTTATGTTGCATCAAATCTTTATGTGCAAAGAGAGTCACCTGTTCATACAGATTTCATCTGAGGTGAGAGTACTGAACTCAGATGCCCCATGGGATCAAAGCTGGCATACCCACTCCTTATTGGACCACCTCAAAACATGGAAGTCTCTGTTTTCCATCTTCTAGGCACTGAAAGACAATATGTATGAAGTATATAATCCATATAATCCATATAAATGAAGGTCTGTTCTCTTTTCTATTAATGTATGCATGCCTATGTCTTAAGTGATAATTCAATAAAGGTGTTTAAAAAAGATTCTACACCACAAAGTTTGGGGAATTGCAATTCCTAGACAGGGATGCCATATCTTTAAAGGAGATGACTGTCCAATTCAAAATGAAAAATAGTGCAGTGTGGGCCTCTAATGGTTATTTAAGCACTGTAAACATGTGGATAAGCAATGAGTCTTTGCATCATTTTAGTGGTTTAAGGAAACATTTGCAGTGTTTTCCTCTGACCACTGTAAATATACAGTATTGAAGTATATAATCCCCCGAGTTTCTCTTTTTAAATCCAACATTGGTCTCCCCTACCTTTCCTCTACTTACTCCAGCCATCCATTTGAATTCACATGTATCAGAATCAGAGCTTCTATGCTCTGTTATCTCCTTGTGATTCCCTTTATAGCCAGTACAATGGCTGCTTTGGATAAAGTTTTGTCACAGCTTGCAGATATGTCCAAAAAATGCTCTAAGCCCAAATTTTGCTTCACTTCAGTTGGTCTTTCGAAGATGCAGTACATCTATGAGAAGACAGCATTCTTTCTTTTTAATGGTTATTGCCCCTCCCCCCTTTTTATCTCAGCCTAATAATATGTCATCATTTTATACTTGTATATTACACACACACACACACACACACACACACACACATAAATAGATATGTACGTTAATGTAGTTTTATGTATGATTGCACTGTATTTTATGTGTACCTTGGATTGTATTTTTTTCTTACTTTTGTCAATGCACTGTGAGTGAATTTTCATCATCTTGCTCTGTTTGAAATAACTATATTTCTGTGTACTATATTTTTCTATTTACTTATTACACATATGAGATTGTTGATTTGTAAGATCCTTGTGTATTTTCTGCTCAGCCATGGCTGAAAAGGATGAATCAGACAGGTCCACATACCTGGTGAATAAATAAATGAACGTATAAATAAATAATTACATAAATAAGTACATACATGCATAAATAAATAAGGAGCATTAAATAGGGATGTATTACTCAGCACATCTGTTCTGGTTTTAAAGACTCGGGGCATAGTTGTTACACAGATTTTGATTTTGCCCAAGGAGTAACATTTTGTGAGAATACTTAGACAGCATTTTTATCAAGTCTCACATTTGCATTTTTCTTTCAGCTAGCCATGCTTGTTAAAAGGTTTGGACACCAGCATCAGGATATGGATTTTGCAGATTTCTGCAGTAATCAGAACTTATATTACTTCACAATATAAAATATTAAAGCTCCTACATGCTAACATACTGGTTCCCTGGTCACTTTGTTATGCCAGGATGTCTGTGTATCAAGCAAAATTTGGATTTCCTCTTAAACTCTGTCTCCTCTATTTGTGCTTAAATTCCCCAAAGGGCAAATACTGTGCAAAACAAAAGTGCATAAATGACCAAGCAATGAGCTGGAGATTTAGGAACAAAAGCATAAAATAATAATAAAAAATGAATGATTACACCAGATTCTGTAGTAGACCTTATTGCGATATCATTCCAAATTGACAAAGGCACTGCATCCAAAGGACAGCAATATGAAGGTATTGTGTTAATTGTCAACTTATTCTGGCCTCATATTAAACTGAAGGGTCTGAAAGTGCTGATATGTGAATACATGATTAAAAAACATCAGTGTTAATTTCCTTTCATGCACAAGCTGTATCATAGCAAATTCCCTTTGCTCATCCAGAAGCAATTCCATATTGCTTATAAGGCTAATCTTCCCCAAAAGCAATAGGAGAAAAATCCTTCTCAAAGCTTACACCAACAGCCTGGAGCTCTCTACCATGAAATATCGAAAAAACTTCACAGACAAAACACTTCAAAAAGAAGCAAGCTGAATCCCTTGTTGTGGAATACAAGTGTCAGTGTTATGATAATAGCTAATTGTCTGAAAACAAGCAGCAAACTTGTACTCATTCAGTTTAATAATGGAAATTTACTTGTTACCTCATCAATATATCTCTGAGAGCAAATATTTGCACTTTCATATTGTATTATATTGCATCATATCACATTGTCATTTATTTTATATTTCTCAGGTTGCACTAACACAGTAAATATAGCAATCATTTAATAAAAGACTCTGAATTGGTAATGTTTGTTATTATTCTACTTTACTTTTATATTCAATAAAAATTCTTGAAGGATATGTATATATATATATATATATATATATATATATATATATATATATATATATACCAGATTGCGGCCACGCTGCGGTCTTTCGGCTCGGCCGTAAATATAGCTTTTCGATCACCTACCTGTTCGGTCGTTCCGTCTCAATCTTCTGGGTGTCGGTGAAGTGGCGGTTTGGTTATTCAAAGTAGACCCATATATATATATATATATATATATATATATATATATATATATATATATATGGGTCCACTTTGTAATTTCAAAATTCCACAATTTCATAGATCTAAATACTGAAGCTCAGAACATCAAAGTTGTATAATCTCAAAACCTGTCAATGGAGATTGCCGTTCAGTGTGGAATAGGAACTTTACCATTCTGTTCACTGTAGTGCGATCTTGGAGTTGGTATATATAAGTTGCAGGGGGTGTGGGGGATGTAGCACCCTACATGGGGGTGCAGCGTGGCTTGCCTCCTTCAAAAATGTGATATGTGATGATTTATTGTTTTAGATTTTTTTTTTTTCCTTTCAAGATTTCACAACTTTGATGTTCTGAGCTTTGTTATTTGGAGATTTGAAATTGTGGAATTTCAAAATTACAAGTTAGACCTATGTGTGTGCATACATACATCTATATATATATATATATATATATATATATATATATATATATATATATATATATATATATATATGGATCACTATTCAGATCTCTGAAAACTATACGGCTGAGAACATATCGCAGAAGATTTGATTTGCTGACAAAGGGATAAAAACACAGAACAACTTACCTGTATGTTTTTGAAGAGGGAAAGTCCCGCAGCACCCTCCACTCCCCCTACATCTTAAATGTACGAACTCCTCGATCGCACTACAGTGAGGAAAATGGCAAATCTCAGGTTCTGCACTGTACGGCGATCCTAATTCACAATTGTCAGCAATTGGAATCTTCGGCGATATGGTCGCGGCCATATCATTTTCGGAGATTTGAACTTTCGACAATGTGATAGGGAGCCATATATATATATATATATATATATATATATATATATATATATATATATATATATATGGATCTACTTCATTTGCCCTAACTTCCGATTGCCCGACACCCCTTTGACCGAAATTTCATTTGACCAAAAAGTAATTTGACAGACAAGTATTATTGGCAAGTAAATGGGTTATGCCCCCTTCCCCAGTGTAGTGCGACCCTGGAGTTAGAATATATAGTTGGGGGGGATGTGGGGGGTGAAGCCCCCGACTTACTTTTGTTTTACTAAGCAATATTACAGCAAAACTAAACATTATATGCCCCCCACACACCCCCAAATATTCTAACTCCAGCGTTGCACTACAGTGGGGAAGGGGGCATATCCCATTTACTTGCCAGTAATACTTGTCGGTCAAATAAATTGTCAGTCAAATTAATTTTCGGTCAAATGAAATTTCGGTCATTTGGTGTCGGGCAAATGGGTGTCGGGCAATCAGATGTTAGGGCAAATGAAACTGACCCATATATATATATATATATATATATATATATATATATATATATATATATATATATATTTAAACTTTAGGAACTACAGGATTAGTTGTATTAAAATATTTGAATAGATTTTCATTGATTAGACCTGTCATAAGTAAGTCAAAAACTAGAAAAGAAACTTTTTCCTATTATGCCAGTAACAGTTAATTTAGAAATGTAAGTATTTACATCTTGCAACAATGCTTTCATTTGTGATAAATATAAATCTTTATCGAGATTGACAATCCAACCACCCTTGTCTGCAGGTTTAATGTCAATCGAGTACATGTTTTTAAGTTCATATAAAGCATTAAAGTCTTGTCTTGTCATGTTGCAAAAAGTAGCCTTAGTCCCCTCTTCAAACAGTGTTCTGAATTTGGTTTCACAAACATTAATAAAGGTTTGTACCGTAGGATGCATAAAAGGAATAAAAGTACTAGGTCTCTTGTAACTGAAAACTTCATTGGTATTATTACTAAACATGCTTATTAATGTTAGGTTTCTACCTAGTAATCTTAAATCTTTGAGCATTTCAGCATGGTCTGCTTGTTTAGCAGGTATAAACGACAGACCTTTGTTAAGTAGCTGAATGTGTTCTTTAGTTAGCTCAAAAGAAGAAATATTGAAAATCAAACCTGGGTTTAAAAACTGCACTTTTTTACAGTCTGGGGATTTCGTTCGGTGCTGTTTTTTCATTGGAGCTTGCCTTTCCTTGCTAGACTCTGAGATCTGCTCTTTATGGGAAGAGGATTCTCTACTGTAAAACCTGTCATGCGGTTTTGCTCTAAAAAAATGCTATTTCCTTCAGTGTTGTTGTTCACATGTGGCGTTATATCAGAAGATGATGTCATTTTGGTGCGAACATAAATGTTTGTATTGTCAACAGGGACATCTAGGATATTAGAAGTGGATTCTGTTGGAGCATCATTGTCTGCATTCATATTTAAGTGTTGACTGACAATTAGACTAGTGGCAGCTACTTTAGTATGCATTGCGTCCATTGTATTGCCTTTACCAGCATACTGCTTCTTGGTTTGCTACATGAGTAATTGACAGTTTCATTAACCACTGCCGTAGTAATCCCTCTGGGCCAAGAGAAAACATTCTGAGTTTGAAAATCTCTCAGGTCTCTCTGTAATTTTTTCACTTTAATTAATTGTAGTCTCTTGTCATAAGATGTTATGCTATCTTGTAGTTGATCCAGCCTGTCTTCTATAATGTCAGCCAAAAAATGGCTTACAATGTCATTCTCAGTAAAGATAATGTCATTCTTTAGTTCTTGTTCCATGGGAGCAAAGAAGTCAATAAGCAGTTTCGCATACTCTGCACTAAAATGTAGGTTCATCTATTGCCATCTTCAAAGCAACTCAGGATATTGATCTCCCTAACTGGCCATGTTTAAAATTCTCAAGCCTTTTGGAATGACACTGTGTTGCAAAGAGGCTTGTAGGTGCAAACGCTGCCATTGTAGTCTTTTATATTTATATAGTTTGTTTTCAAGCTCCCTATAGCATTGTAGAAATTCAGGTTGAAGTAGATTAGGTTCACAATTGGTACCTGTTGCAGTAATGCGATTTATATCCAGGAAAGGATTATCTTGTACATTCAAGATACAGAGGAAACGTTCACTTCCAATTGCCATAGATGGTGAAGTCAGAGTAGATTCCATCAAAGGAAGAGCGGTGTGCTCCTCTGGCCGAATACAAGTAAAGTAGTGAATAAAACACAAAAACGGCTTTGAGGATAAGGTTGAGTGCAATAAAACAAAAAGAAAAATGTATATAAAAAATGTATACAAAAATGTATATAAAAAAATAAATAATTGGGTGTTAGAAATAGCAAACAGTATAAAGGATGTGGGAATAAAAATAGGTCAAGGACTTTCATTTAAAGAGCAAGTCTCAAATATAAAAGCTAAACTTATGAGGCAGATGGAGTTTCTCTTCAAGATTATTGAAGCCAAAGATCTCGTAGTGTTATATGTTCTTTATAAGATGATGGTTAGGCCAATTATAGACTATGGCTCTGCAAGATTTCTTTTTCAATCTTCTGAGGACAAACCATAAATGAACCTAGATGACATAATTTTTGACTATACTACTCAGCAACAGCTCCTTGTGGTCCTGCAGAGTGGTGCTAGCAGCACAGAACTGAAAAAGCGTCTACTTTCCAGATTTAAGTTTTTTTTTTTTTTTTTGCTGTTTCCACCTGTGTGACTTTCTTTTCTTGCTATAAACGAAGTTTAAACTGCTATTTTATCTGTATTGAGCATTTTTATTACCTGCACTTAAGTTAAAGTTTTGTTTGTTTAATTTTACTGTTGAGGCTGCCTACTCAAGTGAGCTAGCCTGTGCATTTAATATATTGCTGTTTCCCTGCATTTGTCTGTAGTTTTCTTACAAAAAAAAAATATCCTTGTTTTCCCGCCTTTCTTTCACTAGAATAGTCCAGTTTACAGGCTTTGCTGTATTCTGGTCTTTGGGATTGTTCCTGTGTTGCCCATTGCCTTACTTGGATAGAAGGAAGTTTCTTTGCTCACCAGTGGGAGTGGGGAGCATTGAGCAGCCTATCTGTCCCTGAAGGAGTGACCTCAGCACAAGATCTAGTAGTAATTGGTCATTTTGGACCATTTCTAGCTCTTTTGAAGTTCCCTGTATAAAAATCCTCCTCTGAGCATTTATTTTCGACTATAGTACTCAGCAACAGCTCCTCGTGGTCCTACAGAGTGGTGCTAGCAGCAGAGAACTGAAAAAGCGACTACTTTCCAGATTTAAGTATTTTATTTTGCTGTTTCTACTTGTGCAACCTTCTTTTCTTGCTGTAAATGAAGTTTAAACTGCTATTTTATCTGTATTTGTTTTTTTTTATTACCTGCTTTAAGATAAAGTTTTGTTTGTTTAATTTTACTGTTGAGGCTGCCTACTCAAGTGAGCTAGCCTGTGCATTTAATATATTGCTGTTTCCCTGCATTTGTCTGTAGTTTTCTTACAAAAAAAAAAAAAAAAAAATTCCTTGTTTTCCCGCCTTTCCTTGACTAGAATAGTCCAGTTTACAGGCTTTGCTGTATTCTGGTCTTTGGGATAGTTCCTGTGTTGCCCACTGCCTTACTTGGATAGAAGGAAGTTGTTTTGCTCACCAGTGGGAGTGGGAGTGGGGAGCCTTGAGCAGCCTATCTGTCCCTGAAGGAGTGACCTCAGCACAAGATCTACTAGTAATTGGTCGTTTTGGACCATTTCTAGCTCTTTTGAAGTTCCCTGTATAAAAATCCGCCTCTGGGCATTTATTTTTGACTATACTACTCAGCAACAGCTCCTCGTGGTCCTGCAGAGTGGTGTTAGCAGCAGAGAACTGAAAAAGCGACTACTTTCGAGATTTAACTATTTTATTTTGCTGTTTCTACCTGTGCGGCCTTCTTTTCTTGCTGTTTTGTTTGTTTGTTTTACTGTTGAGGCTGCCCACTCAAGTGAGCTAGCCTGTGCATTTAATATATTGATGTTTCCCTGCATTTGTCTGTAGTTTTCTTACAAAAAAAAAAAAAAAAAAAAATATCCTTGTTTTCCTGCCTTTCCTTGACTAGAATAGTCCACTTTACAGGCTTTGCTGTATTCTGGTCTTTGGGATAGTTCCTGTGTTGCACACTGCCTTACTTGGATAGAAGGAAGTTTCTTTGCTCACCAGTGGGATTGGGGAGCCTTGAGCAGCCTATCTGTCCCTGAAGGAGTGACCTCAGCACAAAATCTAGTAGTAATTGGTCAGTTTAGACCATTTCTAGCTCTTTTGAAGTTCCCTGTATACAAATCCGCCTCTGGGCATTTATTTTCAACTATACTAGTCAGCAGTCGAGCTCCTCGGTCCTGCAGAGGAAAGTAGCAGCAGAGAACGAAACCCCATGATTTTCTCTCGACTATACTCACTCAGCAACAGCTCCTCGTGGTCCTGGCAGGAGTGGTGTTAGCAGCAGAGAACTGAAAATCCACCGAGCCGCTTATTTCCTTCGATCATACTACCTGGCAGCAACAGCTCCTCGGTCCCGCAGAGTGGTGCTAGCAGCAAGAACTGAAAAAGTGACTACTCCAGATTTAAGTATTTTATTTTGCTGTTTCTACCAGCGGCCTTCATGCAACCTTCTTTTTCTTTGCTGTAAATGGAAGTAAACGTAAGCTTAAACTGTTATTTTATCTGTACTGAGCATTTTTATTACCTGCATTGCACTGTTGAAAGTTTTATTGTTTAAGATAAAGTCACTGTTTTACTGTTGAGGCTGCCCACCAATGAGCTAGCCTGTGCATTTAATATATTGCTGTTTCCCTGCATTTGTCTGTAGTTTCTTTTGGCAAAACCCCCTCAAAAAAAAACAAAACTCCCAAAAATATCCTTGTTTTCCTGCCTTGTTTTTCCGCTAGAATAGTCCAGTTTACAGGCTTTGCTGTATTCTGGTCTTTGGTTCCTGATAGTTCCTGTGTTGCACACTGCCTTACTTGGATAGAAGGAAGTTTTGCTCACCAGTGGGAGGGAGCCTGGGAGCCTTGAGCAGCCTGAGCAGCCTATCTGTCCCTGAAGGAGTGACTCTCAGCACAAGATCTAGTAGTAATTGGTTAGTTTAGACCATTTCTAGCTCTTTTGAAGTTCCAGATTTAAGTATTTTATTTTGCTGTTTCTACCCGGTTGAGGCTGCCCACTCAAGTGAGCTAGCCTGTGCATTTAATATATTGCTGTTTCCCTGCATTTGTCTGGGATAGTTCCTGTGGACCTCAGCACAAGATCTAGTAGTAATTGGTCACTTGTCAAATGAAATTTCAGTCATTTGGTGTCGGGCAATCAGATGTTAGGGCAAATGAAACTGACCCATATATATATATATATATATATATATATATATATATATATACATATATTTCTTTTTTTTCCACCAATGTTGCTATGATGTCCACTATTAATGTATTGTAATGGTGTTCCATATAATGTCGTCATAATACCCAGTGGTTCAAAACTGCATCTTCCTTTCTGGTGATGGTCATTACTGAAAATGACCAGTGGGTCCATTCACCAAACCCAGTTAACAAAACATATGATTATATACGTAAGCCCACATAAATGAGCAGCTTTAACAACTTTTCACTTGATCACCCTACCAACCTGCAGTAGACCTGGTAGTAGGTAGTGCAGATTCCTAGCAGAGCACAAACAGATACTCCTTGCACGCGCAGACACACACACACACACACACACACACACACACACACACACACACACACACACACACACACACACACACACACACACACACTCTTTACATAATATACTTACACAGCCTAATAGTTGACAGAGCAGGATAATTAGGGCAGAATTTCAGTTAACCAAATATGCAGACAATTTCAAAATTGAAGTTGTTACAAAATCAGGGAGGATATTATAAATTTGTGAATAAAACAGAAAAACGGCTTTGATGATAAGGCTGAGTTCAATAAAACAAAAAGAAAAATGTATATAAAAAATGCACTCAACTTACACAACCAAAGGCTCTTTAATAAAAGAAAAATAAAGATAAAAATAAGGTAAGCGCTTTCACGACCACAAACTGTCACTTCATCAGACAAATAACAATAGAAAAGGGCCATAATATATATACACTATTAATTATTAGCTGATGTCATCAAATTAAACATGGTAGAAAGGTATATTTAAAGAAACAGAAAATGTTAAAAACTGTTAAAAACCAATATAAGTTAATATAAAAAGCTATATGCTGAATAGTAGAAATACACGTAAAAGATTATATATACACCAATGCGAAGTAAATACAAAATTAATGTTTGAGGTTTAACAGAAAAGGTGCCATTTAAACCTGGTGGTTTTTCTACATTTAACAAAAGAATCCACTTCTGCTCAACTGCCTCCATAATACTATCAATGTCTCCTCCTTGTAAATTAGCTTCTATAACTTGTATTACAAAAAACTTAAAGGTGTGTGAAGAATCTGTTAATGCAACATGACTGGCTAATGTATTGTTCTCTTTCTGATTCCTGATATCTCTAATGTGTTCCAGTATCCTGTCCTTTAATTGACTATTGGTTTTTGCCTATATAGCATGCATGACATTGCTTACAATAGGCAAAACAAACTAAGTTAGTGGTTCGACAGTCTGCATAATAGTTGATCCTAATAGTACATTTTTCAGTAGGACGTGTATAAACTGTATTTGAATAAATATACTGGCAAGCAGAACAATGTCTGCAAGCAAAGGTGCCTGTTCTCATTGAGTCACACTGTCTGTTAGTAGTAGTCTTATTCCAGAGGTGATGTTTCAATTATTTATTATTTCTAAAAGAGAATGCGGGCATGTCACTGATTGTGTTCTTCAGTTCTGGAACTTCTTGTAAGATGTTCCAGTTCTTTTTTATGATGTCACAATAATTACTGATTATCACTGGAATACTGAAAAACAATTCTAAACGTATCTGTAGTAGTGGTGGGTGTCTTACAATCTGATTCTTCATTGACTGCATTTCTGAAATATAGTTTGCATCTGTCACCTCTATGTGCCCATGCTTGATCTATCACCTTGTTTATTTCTTGTTCACAGTACCCTTTACTAAGAATTCTTGTTTACTTGTCTGTAGGGCATTTTGTGCATCGGTGTCATTGTTATGTAATCTAAGCACCCTATAAACTTGTCTTTTTAGCATATTACAAGGAATATGTCTAGGGTGCATGCTAATTTTGTGTAACAGTGCATTTTTCCTTGTTGGTTTCTTATATATGCTACCGCATATTTGATTCAAATCTGATTTTCTTAGTGTCACATCCAAAAACTCTATTTCATGATAAGAGTATTTATAGCTGAACTTCAGGAACTCAGTAGTGGTATGCATATACTCAACTAATTGATGAAGTTCACTGGTGTTGCCTCCCCATAACAGGAAAAATATCATCCACAAAGCGGACATACCAAAGGACATGTCTGCGCAAAACATTTTTATCTGATAAAAAAAGTGAACTGTTCCCAGTGTGTTGGCATTAGATTGGCGTAGCTGTTGGCACAAGCATTGCCCATTGCTATGCCAATCTTCTGGAGGTAGAAATAATTTTCAAAAACAAAAACACTGTTTTCTAATATGATCTCTAATAGAGCACAGATAAATTTAACTTGGTCATCATCGAAACATCTATTCAAAGGAAGGAAGGATCTAATCATTTCAATACCCCATTCATTAGGGATAGAGGTAAAAAGGGATTCTATATCTAATGTGACAAATATATAGTCACTATCCAGAGTAGATAATCTACTGTGTAATCTTTCTAGAAAAGTTTTGGTATGCTTCAGAATGATGTGGCAGCTATCTAGAAGTGTGTGTAAAATATTTTCTACATATTTTGATAGAGATTCAGTACACCATCCTCCACCTGATACAATGGGTCTCATAGGTGGAAGGGACCTATTCTTGTGTATCTTAGGTAAACCATACTCTTTAGGAACTACAGGATTAGTTGTATTAAAATATTTAATAGATTTTCATTGATTAGTCCTGTCATAAGTAAGTCAAAAACTAGAAAATAAACTTTTTCTATTATGCCAGTAACAGTTAATTTAGAAATGTAAGTATTTACATCTTGCAACAATGCTTTCATTTGTGATAAATATAAATCTTTATCGAGACTGACAATCCCACCACCCTTGTCTGCAGGTTTAATGTCAATCGAGTACATGTTTTTAAGTTCATATAAAGCATCAAAGTCTTGTCTTGTCATGTTGCAAAAAGTAGCCTTAGTCCCCTCTTCAAACAGTGTTCTGAATTCGGTTTCACAAACATTAATAAAGGTTTGTACCATAGGATGCATAAAAGGAATAAAAGTACTTGGTCTCTTGTAACTGAAAACTTCATTGGTATTATTACTAAACATGCTTTTTAATGTTAGGTTTTTACCTAGTAATCTTAAATCTTTGAGCATTTCAACATGGACTGCTCGTTTAGCAGGTATAAATGATAGACCTTTGTTAAGTAGCTGAATGTGTTCTTTAGTTAGCTCAAAAGAAGAAATATTGAAAACCAAACCTGGGTTTAAAAACGGTGCCTTTTTACAATCTGGGGATTTCGTTCAGTGCTGTTTTTTCGTTGGAGCTTGCCTTTCCTTGCTAGACTCTGAGATCTGCTCTTTATGGGAAGAGGATTCTCTACTGTAAAACCTGTCGTGATTTTGCTCTAAAAAACGCTATTTCCTTCAGTGTTGTTGTTCACATGTGGCATTATATCAGAAGATGATGTAGTTTTGGTGCGAACATAAATGTTCGTATTGTCAACAGGAACATCTAGGATATTAGAAGTGGATTCTGTTGGAGCATCGTTGTCTGCATTCATATTTAAGTGTTGACTGACAATTAGACTAGTGGCAGCTACTTTAGTACCCGTTGCATCCATTGTATTGCATTTTCCAGCGTACTGCTTCTTGGTTGGCTATGTGAGTGATTGACAGTTTCATTAACCACTGCCGTAATAATCCCTTTGGGCCAAGAGAAAACATTCTGAGTTTGAAAATCTCTCAGGTCTCTCTGTAATTTTTTCACTTTAATTAATTGTAGTCTCTTGTCATAAGATGTTATGCTATCTTGTAGTTGATCCAGCCTGTCTTCTATAATGTCAGCCAAAAAACGGCTTACAATGTTGTTCTCAGTAGAGATAATGTCATTCTTTAGTTCTTGTTCCATGGGAGCAAAGAAGTCAATAAGCAGTTTCACATACTTGGCACTAAAATGTAGGTTCATCTATTGCCATCTTCAAAGCAACTCAGGATACTGATCTCCATAACTGGGCATGTTTAAAATTCTCAAGCCTCTTGGAATGACACTGTGTTGCAAAGAGGCTTGTAGGTGCAAACGCTGCCATTGTAGTCTTTTATATTTATATAGTTTGTTTTCAAGCTCCCTATAGCATTGTAGAAATTCAGGTTGAAGTAGATTAGGTTCACAATTGGTACCTGTTGCAGTAATGCAATTTATATCCAGGAGAGGATTATCTTGTACCTTCAAGATACGGAGGAAACGTTCACTTCCAATTGCCATAGATGGTAAAGTCAGAGTAGATTCCATCAAAGTGGTGTGCTCCTCTGGCCGAATAAAATTAAAGTAGTGAATAAAACACAAAAACGTCTTTGAGGATAAGGCTGAGTGCAATAAAACAAAAAGAAAAATGTATATAAAAATGTATACAAAAAATGTATATAAAAAATAAATAATTGGGTGTTAGAAATAGCAAACAGCATAAAGGATGTGGGAATAAAAATAGGTCAAAGACTTTCATTTAAAGAGCAAGTCTCAAATATAAAAGCTAAACTTATGAGGCAGATGGAGTTTCTCTTCAAGATTATTGAAGCCAAGATCTTGTAGTGTTATATGTTCTTTATAAGATGATGGTTAGGCCAGTTATAGACTATGACTCTGCAAGATTTCTTTTTCAATCTTCTGAGGACAAACCATAAATGAACCTAGATGACATAATTTTCCTAATACATAACTAGTAATTAAATATACTTTCTTTTTAAAACTTAAACATGTTTAATACCTTACATGTTTCTTGTAATTGTTTAATATTATTTACCCATTGCTTTCGTATCTCCGTAACTTCCAAAATGTACTCCTAAAATCTAACTTTTTTTGCAATTAAAGAAAATTCCTTGTTTTTTTGTAACTTCTCCAAACCTCTTGCACTTGTTTTCATTTATTTTTGAACCCATATAATCAAAATAAGTTCCTTCCCTTTTCATTAATTCATTTACCCATGTTATGTTTTTTTTTGTTGTATAAGATTACATCATCTGCATATACCCTTATTAATGCTGTCTGTATGTCCTCATATATGTATGATGCTTCTCTCATCTTTTTTTAATAAGGTCTTTATTCATAAGATCGTAGGATCATCAGCACCTACTGCCCCTGTCCAAGAGGGACTAAGGTGGAACCACCAGGGTGAATTTATGGTTACCTATCCAATCGTCCAGACTGCATTTGAAGAGGGCCAATGAGGTTCTCTGTTTGACATGAAATGGGAGTCTGTTCCAAAGGTGTGATAACCTCTGTGAGATAAATCTGTCCCTCCAGCAGGTTCTTTAATGTCAATAACCAGGTCAAGGTCTTTAGAGTGAGCAACCCATGTACAGTTTGACTTGCAGATATGTGGCATTTCCAATAAAGCAGGATCAGGGATTGCCTTATATGCAAGGCAGAGATCACCTTTGAGTAGTCTGTATGAAACAGAATAAAGTGACAGTGATTTCAGATGATCCGCGTAGGATAGATGCTGAAAACCTAGAATTTTCCTTGTGAGGGACATTTGTGGTCTCTTCAATTGCTGCAGATGCTTGAAAAGCTACATACCAAAAGGGGCATTGTATTCAATTATTGGCCTGATGAAGTTAGAGTACAAGGAGGTTATAACTTATTTTTATTCTGGAGATAATGCTTTTACTTAGGAGATGAGCAATACTGAATGCCCTTTTTACCACTGTGGAGACACTGTGATCAAAGGAAGGTTGCTGTCAACCTGTGTGCCCAGGTCACTCACAAATGAGTGTGTAATTAGGGTGTTGCTATTGATATGGTAGTTAGCAGGAACATCGCTATTACCGAAAGGGATGATAATACATTTTTTGCATTAAGTTTAAGGCCTTGCCTTTGCCACCAAACAGTTGTTTGTATAAGGACCTCCTGTAGGATGTTGGCATAGTTTGGAGATGCAATGACCGCTCTCAGTTTGCAATCATCAGCAAACTTTGTCAGCCACAGACCTTTAGTTTTTTCTTGCATTTGGAGAAATAGATTCCAAACAGTGGTGGTCTTAGGACAGATCCCTGTGGAACACCACTGGTTAAAGGTTTGCTGTTGGAGGTGGATTGCTCTATATGGGTTCTATCGGTGAGCCAGTTAGTGACCCATTTAATGATATAAGGGTTGATACCCTGCTGAGTGAGTTTTTCAATGATGCCTGAGATAGTGTCAAAAGTCTTGACTAAATCTAGGTAGGTTGTATGCACATATTTCACTCATTCAGGGCCTTGATGACTGTCTCAAAGAAGTCCATTAGTTTTAACAGGCATGATCTCCCTTTGACAAATCCAAACTGAGTAGGGTCAAGTGTTTGGAGATTACCTATATCTTTGCCGATAAGGGCCATGATGATTCCCTCCATGTTCTTGCAGATAAGGCTAGTGAGGCTAATAGGTCTATAGTTGCCGGGGTCAGTGGTAGCACCACCTTTGCACAAGGGGATAATGGTGGCTGTTTTCCATTCAGCTGGGATGAAGCCAGTTCTTAGCCTATAACTGAAAAGAGTACCAGATGGTGTTGCTAATTCTTGTTGCAGCCCATGTAGAATGCAGCCTGGGATGTTATCATGTCCTATAGATGCTGTGTTTTTGCACTTAGAGAGGGCATTTATGACCTGCTCTTTAGAGATACAAGGTAGGAGACAGGTGGTAGGGATGTGATGGGGTACATGTGGCAGGGACAGGGGAGTGAAGTTTTAACAGAACCTGTTGGCCAACAGGTTAAATATGTCCACAGGCTCAGTATATGTGGTATCATTAACTACAAGTTTGGCACAAATCTGGGCCTTTCCATTTAGATTACAGATGTAACTAAAGAACACCTTATGGTTGCCCTTAGTTGAGGAAGCTAATTTGGATTCATAGCTTGCTTTGGAGGACTTTACAAGAAGTCTTATTAGCTTGTTTAAACTGAGGAGGGAAGTGTTTCCTTTTTAGGGCTCATTCCATCTTACTCTTAGACCGCAATTTCTTCCTCTTTCTGTAAAGCCTGCTAATGGCAGTTGTCCATAAGGTAGGTTTGCTCTTCCTTGAGGAGCTTGTTTTGATCTTATCAGGTATGGCTGAGTCAGTGCAGTTATACAGGTGCTTGTATAAAGCATGGTTGCCAGTTCCATCTGGGGGGAGGTGCAATGAAGATATTTATACCATTCCTTAAGAGGCTATAATCTGCTTTGGAGAAGTTTTTTTAGTTTAGTTGCTGCTGGGAGGAGGGGGGTCAGATGTGATAGTTACTTCAAATGAGACTGATTTATGGTCAGGTCTCACCAGGGAAGAACTCACACTGGGGGTGCTACAGTGGTCCCCATATTTGTCAGCACCAGATCCAGGAAGTTGACACCTCTTGTGAGGTTGTCAACCAACTGTTCCAGGGTATTGAGTTAAAAAATTCGAGGAATCTTTGAGCAAGTGAGTTTGAGCACAAATAATTTACCCAGTCAATGGATGGGTAGTTAAAGTCACCCAAAACCATGGTGTTCAGAAGTATCTTGAGAGACACAAGTAGATTCAAATAGGCAGAGTGGGTGTCCTGATTCATGGAGGGGGTCCTGTAGCTGGCAATAACTTGAATACATGTCCTACTGACAGTTAATTGCACCTGAAGTATCTCCAGGGAATCATACTGTGTAAAAAAAAAAGGAGGTATTAACGGTGAACTGTTTTTTGCATAATCTACTATTGTGTGAGTCGTGGTGGTGCTGCGGTAGCATTGTTGCAGTTACAGTAGTCATTGCTCTTTTTGAATCTTAGAGTAGTGTCTTCGCTCCTGCGACATGTAATGTGATGGGACGACCTCTTCATTGAAGGTTGTGCATTAGGCCCGCAAGCCAGTACGTAAAATCTACTGACAATCATTAGCGGACCGGTTTCCACTGTGGCGGGCCCTAACCGAAAAAAAAAGCGAAGACACAAACAAACAAACAAACTACTATTGTGTGAGTCACGGTCATTTGCTGGGACTGATTTATTTATATATTTGTGGAGTTTAACATAAGTGCATTGCATAGGAGACTGGACATTTTGGATACTACTTATTGTCTAAACTTTAGACACTATAGTTTGAATTTAAATTATGTCTATGTCTTTTTTAGCATTTAAGGCATCATGTTCTTTTTTGACATTCGTTTTCAGTGAATAGATGTGATAATGTGGATATTTATCTAAATATTCTAAACTAATTGGTTTATGGTCTCCAATTATTACGGAGTTTATACTCTACAGGGGGACAGTATTTGAAATTGTATATATTGTGCTTTTGGGGCAGTTACAGGTCTAAATACATACTCTTTCTTCTTTTTTAGACAGCATTTTATGTCCCTAGCTATTCTGACATATTGTTTTCTTTTTTTGTGCGGTGTACTAATCATTATGCTATTTTAATGTTTCTGAAAATTGCTTTTACAAATACTCTTAACGGAGAACATCATATAAGCTTAGCAATGTTTATTTGGGTGGTATTCCCTTCTAAATTGTGTTACACACCTTGGTAGTCAAAACTTTATACATAATAGTCACTAACTGGGATAGATTTCTCCATCCTTTGAGCATCCAAATTATCAAATTAGTAATCAGATTTGCTAGTTTGAGTTATTATACTGATATACCTTTTAGCTTGGGCCTACACATATATGGTTCTTCCCTTTTGAACCATCAAACTACCTTTGGATAGATCTCCATTTATATTGAGAGACACTCACCATTGATTTGGTCACTATACTGCAGGGTTTATCTGCAGCCAAAAATGACCTTCAAGTGTTTGGTCTTCAGGACAATAATGGTAGTATCAATATGGGGGATCTTAGGGACCCAAATTAGTTATGCAAGAATCTCTTTGTAAAACTGACTAAAAGTATGATTAATCTATGTAGTTCGGTTTGCCATTTCAAACTATTTATGGCCTATGAGGCTAAAAACATAACTCCAAGGGGCTTAAGAATCCAGAAGCAACCATATGTTAGCAATCTGGATGTTAGGTTATATGAGGAATGGGTGCAAGCATAGCAAGATGCAACTATGTCATTTGTTAAAATACTGTCCTTCTATGAATGGTCAATTCAGACCAGCATCACAGAAACCCAACATATTTGTGAGGAAATCAGGGCATATGAGGGTCAGACATCATATCAAGAATGTCTTCATAAACTATCCAAAGTCCTATTAGTGACCGAGAAAAATTTAAGGAGCAAGAAATTACATAAGTTCCATAGGGATCTGATGGACTATGAACAAGGTAAACCCTTTGATACCAAAAAGAATGTCACTTTTTCTGATGGGGATTATAGGGTGGCTAGACCCAGGAGGAAGAGATCCAGATCTATTTTAAAGAAATCTAAAACTGATTATAGCAGAACCTCAAGGGAGGAATCCTCTGTTACTGAAACCGAGCATGGGCTCACTCAGGGGTCTCCAGCCCACAAAAAACAGATAAATGTAGACCACCCTTTAGATCTAGGAAACACAGGGTGGGAGAACACACCACAAATGTGGAAAATCTGGAAACATTGTTACAAATGATAAGTCCCAAATAGTAGAATGTTCCAATGTACTTAACATCTCCTCTGTAACATTATCTGAAACTGCTATTAAACTACTTAACAAGGGATTAACATATGTTCCTGTTTTTTATGTCCATGAAGATAGTATTGTGAAAGATGTTTTGTCATTTGGTTGGCTGTGTGGGGATGCACAAGCCAGTGCATTTCTTTGTGCCAGTCCCAAGCCTGGATAAATGGGGAGGGTTGCATCAGGAAGGGCATCCGGCGTAAAACTTGGCCAAATTATTCATGCGGACACCAGTAAATATTTACATACCGGATCGGTCGAGGCCCGGGTTAACAATGACTGCCACCAGTACTGTTAGCCAACAGGGTGCTGGCAGAAATTGGGCTACTGTTGGCTGAAGAAGGAGAGGAGGTGGAAGGCATGGCTGAAGGTAGGAAAAGAGGAGAAAGGCTAGGACTGTGGTAGTGAGGGTCAGAACTTTGAATGTTGGCAGTATGACTGGTATAGGGAGAGAGCTAGCAAATATGATGGACAGAAGGAAGGTTGGTATATTGTGTGTGCAAGAGACCAGATGGAAGGGGAGTAAGGCTAGGTGTATTGGAGGTGGGTTCAAATTGTTTTATCATGGTGTAGATGGGAGGAGAAATGGCATAGGAGTTATCCTGCAGGAACAGTATGCTAAAAGTGTTTTGGAGGTGAAAAGAGTGTTGGATAGAGTGATGTTTATAAAGCTTTGAAAATGATGGTGTAATGATGAATGTTGTTTATTTATTTATTTATTTATTTGTTAGTGCATATGCTCCACAAGTTGGGTGTGCGATGGACGAGAAAGAAAAATTTTGGAGTGAGTTGGATGAAGTCGTGATGACTGATCCCAAGGGGGAGAGAGTGGTGATTGGAGCAGATTTCAATGGGCATGTTGGTGAAGAGAACAGAGGGGATGAGGAAGTGATGGGTAGGTATGGTGTTAAAAAAAGGAATGCAGAAGGTCAGATGGTAGTGGATTTTGTGAAAAGGATGGACATGGCTATGGTGAATATGTATTTTAGCAAGAGGGAGGAGAATAGGATGACATACAAGAGTGGAGGAAAATGCACACAGGTGGATTATATCTTATGTAGGAGGGCCAGTTTGAAGGAGAGTGGAGACTGTAAAGTGGTGACCGGGGAAAGTGTAGTTAGGCAGCATAGGATGGTGGTTTGTAAGAAGACGTTGGTGATCAAGAAGAGGAGAAGGAGTGTGAGGGCAGCACCAAGGATCAAATGGTGGAAATTGAAAAAGGGTAATTATGAGGTGGAGTTCAGGGAGGAGTTAAGACAAGCACTGGGTGGCAGTAAAGAGTTACCAAATAGCTCGGTAACTACAGCAAAGCTAGTAAGGGAGACGGCTAGAAAGGTGCTTGGTATGACATCTGGACAGAGGAAGAATGACAAGGAGACATGGTGGTAGAATGAAGAAGTACAGGAGAGTATACAGAGAAAGAGGTTGGCAAAAAAGAAGTGGGATTGTCAGAGAGATGAAGAAAGTAGACAGGAGTATAAAGAGATGAGGTGCATGGCAAAGAGAGAGGTGGCGAAGGCTAAGGATAAGTCATATGAAGAGTTGTATGAAAGGTTGGAAACTAAGGAGGGAGAAAAGGACCTGTACCAATTGGCTAGACAGAGGGACCGAGCTAGGAATGATGTGCAGCAGGTAAAGGTGATAAAGGATAATAAGGGAAACATACCTACAAGTGAGGAGAGTGTGTTGAACAGCTGGGAAGAGTACTTTGAGAGGTTGATGAATGAAGAGAATGAGAGGGAGAGAAGGTTGGATGATGTGCAGATAGTGAATCATGAAGTGCAGTGGATTAGCAAGGAGGAAGTAAGGATAGCTATGAAGAGGATGAAGAATGGAAAGGCTGTTGGTACAGATGACATACCTGTGGAAGCATGGAGGTGTTTAGGTGAAATGGCAGTGGAGTGTTTAACCAGATTGTTTAATGAAATTTTGGAAAGTGAGAGGATGCCTGAGGAATGGAGAAAAAGTGTTTTGCTACTGATTTTTAAGAATAAGGGTGATGTGCAGAGCTGTAGTAACTACAGAGGGATTAAACTGATCAGTCGCAGCATGAAGTTATGGGAAAGAGTAGTGGAAGCTAGGTTAAGAAGGGATGTGATGATTAATGATCACCAGTATGGTTTCATCCTGGGAAAGAGCACTACAGATGCAATGTTTGCTCTGAGAGTGTTGATGGAGAAGTACAGAGAAGGCCAGAAGAAGTTGCATTGTGTTTTTGTAGACTTAGAGAAAGCATATGACAGGGTACCTAGAGAGGAGTTGTGGTATTGTATGAGGAAGTTGGGATGGTCAGAGAAGTATTTAAGAGTGGTACAGGATATGTACGAGGGTAGTGTTACAGCGGAGAGGTCTGTGGTGGGAGTGATGGATGCATTTAAGGTGGAGGTGGGATTACATCAAGGATCAGCTCTGCACCCATTCTTATTTGCAATGGTGATGGACAGGTTGACAGACGAGATAAGACTGGAGTCCCCATGGACTATGATGTTTGCAGATGACATTGTGATCTGTAGTGAGAGTAGGGAACAGGTGGAGGAGACCCTGGAGAGATGAAGATATGCTCTAGAGAGAAGAGGAATGAAGGTCAGCAGGACTAAGACAGAATATATGTGTGTGAATGAGAGGGAAGATAGAGGAATGGTGAGGATGCAAGGAGTAGAGGTGGTGAAGGTGGATGAGTTTAAATACTTGGGATCAATAGTTCAGAGTAATGGTGAGTGTGGAAGAGAGGTGAAGAAGAGAGTACAGGCAGGATAGAGTGGGTGGAGAAGAGTATCAGGAGTGATTTGTGACAGATGACTACTGGTGAGAGTAAAAGGGTAGGTCTACAAGAGGGTAGTGAGACCAGCTATGTTATATGGGTTGGAGATAGTGGCATTTACAAAAAGGCAGGAGTTAGAGCTGGATGTGGCAGAGTTAAAGATGTTAAGATTTGCACTGGGTGTGATGAGGGTGGACAGGATTAGGAATAAGTATATTAGAGGGTCAACTCAGGTTGGAAGGTTTGGAGACAAAGCCAGAGAGGCAAGATTACGTTGGTTTGGACATGTGCTGAGGAGGGATGCTGAGTAAATTGGGAAAAAGATGCTAAGGATGAAACTACCAGATAACAGGAAAAGAGGAAGGCCTAAGATAAGGTTTATGGCTGTGGTGAGAGAGGACATGCAGGTGGTTGCTGTGACAGAGCAAGATGCACAGGACAGGAAAAAATGGAAACAGATGATCCACTGTGGCGTCCCCTAATGAGAACAGCTGAAAGATGATGATTTTGGTCAACAGGGTGACTCTCAGATATCTACTGATTTTCGCTTTAAAAAATCTGCTTTTCAGCCTCGGATGGACAAATATGTCTCAATATTTCAACAATCAGTTATCAAAGGTCTGCATTTTCATGATTAGGAATCTCGGATGCTGGGTCACAATTTGTCTGGGGCAGAACAACAAGCCCTTAGGGAACTTAGAAATAACCATAATATAGTTATTATTCCTGCCGACAAAGGAGGAGCAGTTGTAATTATGGCCATGGACTATTATCTATCTGAGGCCCATAGATAGCTTCAGAATGCCATACACTTAATGCCAATGCCTCTAGATCCTACCAGCCGCTTTAAAAAGGAAATTGATTCCTTTTTGAAGCTTGCTGCTGAGGAAGGAATCATTAGTACTTCAGTCTTACACCGTCTTACAGTTCAAGATCCTCAGAGACAAATACTTTATTTGTTACCCAAGATTCATAAGAACTTGCAGAAACCACCTGGAAGACCCGTAGTATCTGGCATGGGCTCACTTATGGAACCCCTATCAGGATTCCTTACTAAATATTTACAGCCCCTTCTGACTATGGTCAGATCTAGGATTAAAGATACCACAGAATTCCTCAGGATCCTAAGTGACACACAACTAGAATCAGATTGGATAATGTGCACACTGGATGTCACGGCCTTATATACTAACATTCCACACTGGGCTGGGCTTGAGGCTCTGGAGTATTGGCTTAATAAAGCAAACATTTATCCACCAGGCTTTAACACACTGTTAATTTGTATGGCAGAGCATGTACTTGCAAAAAACATTTTTTATTTTCAAAAGGAATGTTATTGGCAGGTCCGAGGTACTGCTATGGGGGCATCTTTTGCCCCCATTTATGTGGACCTCTTCATGGGATATTTGGAGGAATTCCTTATATATGACAAGTCACATAACATTTTTCAGGGTGAGATGGACATCTGGCGGCAGTACCTGGACGACTGTTGGTTGGTTTGGCGGGCAGATACAGGATATCTTTTAGAATTCATTCCTCAATGAAAACAAGTGGGGCACTGAATTTACCCTGAATATGCATCACCAAGAAATTCATTTTCTCGATATCAAAATCTGTAGAAATGAGGATAATACCCTATCAACCCAGGTCTTCTGCAAGTATCCAGAATATAACAGTCTTTTACAGGCTACTAGTTTACACCCTGATCACATATAAGGAATATTCCCAAGTCCCAATTCCTTTGTATCAAAAGGATATTCTCCTCCCAGGATGACTATGAACATCACAAGAATGATTTGATATGCAGATTTAGAGTTAGGGGATACAAACCAGGACATGTTCTCTCCGCTAGAAATTGGGCCACTGGACAGGATAGGTCAGAGCTATTGCAATATCATGAAAAAACTCATACCTCAGGGGATAGTATTAGATTTGTTACCACTTATGTTAGAAACATTCAAGCCATCATAAATGCAATTAATAAAAACTGGAATATTCTTATGGCATATCAAGAACTATCGAGTCTCCTCATGGATAGATGTAAGTTCTCATATCGTAGAGGACATACACTGGGGTCCTATCTTAATCACTATAAATCCAGGGGTGAAAGTTACTCTATGGAACAACTAACGATCACAGGGGATAAGTTAGTTGGTTCATTTTCCTGTGGACACTGCTCCTTCTGTAGGTACATGCCAAAATCTAAGGAGTTTTCTAGTAAAAATACTAAGATGGTTTATAGGATTAAGCACTTTGCCAACTGTGGAACGGACTGGGTGGCCTATTTGGCCACTTGTTCCTGTTCATCTTTCTATGTTGGGCAAACATCTAGGCCATTTAGAAGAAGAATGTCTGAACATTTAAGTGACATCAGAAACAAATGACTAATGCACTTTACACACATGTTTGTGATCATAAATCAGCAATATTTCATTTTTGTATTATTGACAAAATATGGGATGATAGACTGAATAAGTTAGGGTGGCACAGTATTTTGAATGATAAAGAAAAAAGTTGGATAGTAAGGCTAGGGGCTCTTTTTTCCCCTGGTCTCAATGACCACCTCTAGCGGTAATAATGAATAATAAAGAACAAATAATATATTATGTTTAGATTATAGGGACTATTTAGCTTTCGTTATTGCTGTACCTTTAAATACTTCATTGACATGAAGTGCTGTGTGTATATTTTGACTGTATGCTAATCAAAATGGCAATCACTGATGAAGGCAAAGCTGCCGAAACCAGTTTGATTTGTTATTACTTGGAATAAAGCTAGTTATCACTCTTGGTGCTGGCCTCCTTTTTGGACTTTGTGTTTGCTTTTTGGCCATTTGCACCTGCCTTATGTGAAAGTTTGTTGAGGTTTTAATCATACTGTGTAACCAGTTTGGAGGTGTACTTATCTTTAATCAATACTGATACCACCTCCTTTAGTTTTGATTCCTTCAGTTTGTGGTCTGTATGTGTCGAAGGTAGTGTAACCCAGTATGGTTGGGTGCTCTCCATAGCCCTGAATCCATTCTCTGTTACTGCACAAATGTCTGCATCTTCTAAGGTGAGGACTGCTTCCAGTGCATGCAGTTTCATTTTAAGACTCTTAGTATTTAGCAGCATAACCCTAAGGTTGTTTTTAGATGGAGTTTTTATGTCAGGAATTTTGTTCTTGAGACAATGCCTAAAAACACACTATGGGGGTGGCAAGAGCCTTAGCCAGTAGCCGAAATCCCAGCTGTGACAGATAATGACCGCCTCTGGCAAAGCATCAGGGTCTGTCAATCATGTCATCCCAGGCTGACAGATACTGGATCCCCTTAGAATAACACCAGAAACTAAGCCAATCATTGAAATAAATCATTATCGGTTTGTATTGAGACATCATCCTAGGTGAAGGTAAAATGCTGCTTAGGGCTAGGGACATACCTGCCTGAGACACATAGTCTGAGAGCTCAGTCATGTCTCTCTTCACAAAGACCAGACAGGTACATCTCAAGTCGTTCACACCAACATGGCTTTATAACAGAGTCATAACAGTACCTGTTGATGAGAGACTTGATATAGCTGATCCAGACACCTGACAGACAGCTGACTGTGATCTTTTCCTTATCCAGCCAGGTAAGATGGACATCTGTGTGTCTCACGACAGAATCACCTATGATGAATATGTTTGATTTTGTATTTTGCCTTAAGGGCTTGACAGGTGAGACACTGGTGCATGAGGTACTATGTGTATTGTGTTCTGCAGAGGAAATATGTGTATTGTGCTTGTGTTTGTGTTTGAGAGATCTCTGGTGTTTAGGTATGTTTCTGGTGAAGACCTATGCATATGTTGGTATGTGTGATGTGGGTTTGGATGGAGAAGGAGATGAGGTGTTCATGCTGACGACCCACTCGTCATATGTACTGACTGGTGTATGAGAGAGCATGGATTCAAGGTTCTTAATATAGTTGCATCTCTCACTTATTGAGTTTGTGTGGACTAGGAGTAGAGGTTTGTTGGTGAACATGAGGCAGTTGCTATACCACCTCAGAATGCCCATGTCGACCAAGCTGGCTAGAGAAACTGTGGAAAATTGTCCTTCCATAGCATTAGGTAAATTTAAATGGTCAGGAAAAGAGGTTGCACTTAGGAATAGCTAGTGGGTGAGAGGTTTGTTGGTACTTCTGAGGCTAGGCTTGGTGTTCCATGTGACAGTAGAGCAGGACCACAAAAAAACACTGAACGATCACAAGCAAAGTGCTACGGGAAAATTTAACAAGTAAAATGTTTGTATCTATAACTACCAATGGTAAACACCACTTCACAGCAGTGCACAATGGTGCACTACACGAAAACAAGTCTAAATGCAGGGCTTGCATAAAAGAAGAAACATCCCTTTTAACTCAAACTAGCCAATAAAGATCCTCTCTCAGAATTCTAGTCCAATCACCCTTGATTAGATGAGACCCAGACAGCACTCCTCCCCACAAGGGTGCCAAAGGGCCTTCAACTACAAAGATGGCTTGAATTTGATACTCAGAAGTTACAAAACAGACCCAGAAACAACAAACCTGGAACTGGGCTATGCTACAGCTGAATTAATACAGCATATAGTAAAACATGGCAAAAATAGTTCAAACAATTCAAACAGTCAGTAAAATGCAAATACAAATAGTGCAATATAAAAGCAAAAAACAGGCACTTATAGTTAACTGGAAGCAACAGATGCCTCAGATCTTTCAGTATCTCAGAGAAGAGCTGATGTTAATGCTCATGTGATACCAAACATTCTAGATTCAACAAGTCTGAATCTAGCCTATGCTATAAAATGGAGAAGTAGTCCTTGTACTTCAAACTAAATCAGCTTTGCAAACACACTTAGACAACTGTCATTTTAATCTATCTTTGTCTAATTGTATTAATTAAATTGTAAATTGTATACCTAACTTTAAATTAATATGTCTCTTTGTACCTCTATTTAAACTTCTCTGTTATTATACTCTTGTATGTTTAAATTATTGTCCAGTTTTACTGTGTTTTTGCTATTATCATGTATTACTTTATGTTAATTACTCTGCTGGTGCTTTTATCCCCAAGTCTCCAATGAAAATGGGATCCTGGCCCAGTTGGACAATACCTAGTTAACAAATGTAAATAAATAAATAAATAAATAAATATCACAAATTCAAAGTGCATAACATCACAGTCACTAGCAAAACAGTTTATTAGCATTTCAGTAGAATACTGTTCTCAAAGTGCAATGCAGGCTTTAGAAATATTTATTTTCAGCTGGTTTTAGTGTTCAAATGATATCAAACATTCTACATTCAGTCTTGATTCAGCAAGCCTAAATCTCGCCTATGCTATAAAATGTAGAAGTACTAGAATTAGAAAGTACAGAAAATTGCAGTCACAACAGCAAAAAACAGTTTAAATAAAGCATCACTTCAGTAGAATACTCTCACAAGCATGTTGACCACAAACTGATCTAGAACCCAAGAGCTTAAACCAAAACCAAGTCACTTAGAATAACAGACACCATAAGCCTTCACCAGCAATTCCCAGCTTAGAAGGGTATAGGCTGCATTCTTCTGCTACAAGAAACTAGACCACAAACCTTCCTAATGTAAAATAACTGGTTTTGGAGACCAAGTGCTTAAGCTAGAACTAAGACACTTCAGAATAACAGACACAATAAACCTTCAACCAGCAATTTCCAGCTTAGAATGGTGTAGACTATCCTGTCTTGCCACAAGATTTTAGACCACAAATCTTCCTAAATAAAATAACTGGTTTAGAACCCGAGTGCTTAAATCAGAACAAAGACGCTACAACAGGCACAGTAACCCTTCACACAGCAATTCTCAGCTCAGAAGGGCAGAGGCTACTCTCTCCTCTCACAAGAGTATAGACCACAAACCTTCTTAATGTAAAATAACTGGCCTGAAGCCCAACCCATTAAACCAAAAGCAAGAGGCTTAGAATAACACATTTTGTAATCAATATTCATCAGTAATGTGTCTCCAGTTTTCTAAATTTTCTTTTATTATAGCATTCATATATAAGGCAAACAACATACTACATAAAGGACAACCTTGTCTTATCCATCTTTATATCTTTATTTTTCTGTTATCCATCCATTTACTATAATACTTGTCATTCCTTTTTCATATGCTGTCTTAATTAATTTGATTGTATTTTTCTAATATTATAGTGTTTCAATATGCCCCGTAATTGATTTCTTATAATATTGTCATATACTATTTCTACATTTGTTACTATTAATCTTATATCTCTTCCTTATTGTTTAATGACATATATTAACTCTTTTATCATCGACATTTATAATAGATTTATTTTTTTAACTCCATAAATTCTGTCTACCTATTTTTGTTGTACAAGCTTATCTAATTATATTTGAAATACTATCATTAAAATTTCGTAATCAATATTCGTCAAGGATATAGGTCTCCAGTTTTCTAAATTTTCTTTTTTTCCCTTTTTACAAATTAACCTCATGGCTCCCTCATGTATATTACTTTCATTAAAACCTAAAACTTTCCGTTACTTTAATATTATACCAAACATTATTCTCTGATTTGCTTCCATATTTTTATAAATCTTATAATCCAACCCATACAACTGTGGTGCTGAATTTTCTTTAACCATTCTCAGAATATTTTCTAATTCTTGTATTGTTATTATTTTTCTTTGTTTATTTTATTCTGTTCATCTGAAAATTATTTACATTCCAATTCTTTTCTGTTTCTTTCCCTATTTTTAATATTTATTTCCTAAAATGTACATACTTCATTCTCAGCCTAATTTTGTCTTCTGATATAATTACTTTCCTTTGTTTTCAATTGCTCCATTATTATGTTTTATCTCTTTACTTTCTTTCCCCCAAAAGGTGTAACCTCTTCTCTTTTCCTTTGTATTAAATGTTGCTGTTTCTTTAACAAATGTAAAATATTCTTTTTGCTTTGTTCATGTAGTTTTTCTATGTCAAAAAAGTTTTTTCTTTCTTCCTTTTCCATTGTGTCACATATTGCTTTTTTCTTATTATTATATTTTTCTCCATTCTGTCTAAATAATTCCTTTTCTATGCTTTCACATATTTTTAACTTTCTTTTTTATACTCAATCTACATCTTGATCAATTTACATAAATCTTGTTGTAACATGCTCCTTCCATAACTCTTTCATTTTTTCTTCAAAAATATTTTAAATTCACATTATTTAAAAATGTAATACCTTTACCTACTTTAATACAGTCTATGTTCTCACTTAATCTTTCCCAGATCACCTCATGACCAAAAAACATGTCTTTATTATACCTCCTTCAAATTCTTTTAAATTATCTGAAAAAAATCACATAATTTTTAAGCCATTGCTTGTATATGTACACTTTCTCATTTTATATAACTTAATTTCACCAATGTTTATAATTTCTTTCATTCTTTTAATATCCCCTGCCACTTTTCCTACATCTTTCTTCAATGTTCAAGTGAAATCCCCCATTAAAATCAAATCCATCTTGACAATAACATATGGTTTAATGTTCTCAAATAAATCTTTCTTATCATATCATAATAATTCTTAAAACATGTTTCTTTATATGTATATCCACTACTAATAATCTTCATGTCACTACAATTCTATGACTATTTTAATGTAATCTCTATAACATATTAACATCAATCTATAACATCTCTTCGGTTCCAAATTTCAAATAATATCCTTTCCCTGCAATGGCTGAAACTGCTTTTTCTTATTACTGGTTACAAATTTAATACCTGTTACTATTATAAAAGCTGCATCCCATTTTTCACACTATTGAAATGCAAATAGTCTTTTCACATCACTAGCAATAAAGTTTACATTTAATGCAATATCCTTATAGTCACGTTTCCTTTTTTCTTTTTTATATTTTATCTTTAATTTTCCTATTTCTATCTTCTTCTTATAAAATACCATCTATAATTTTCATTTTCACTACCTCCACTAACTTCTTTCTCTTTCTTTTCTATAAAATATTTTGTTTTTTTTTTCATTCTCTAAAGAAGACACTCTATTAATCACAATTTAATTTACATTGCATTCTCTATTTCTTCTTCTTCTATTTCTTTTTCATTTTCTGTATTTGTTCACCTCCCAATGTCCTTTTCATCACAACCCATCATTGCATGTCCTTTTTTATATTTATAACATTATATGTTAAACTTCTTACTAACATGCCCTTCTTCTCCACGTATATTACATCTCTTTTTTATCACATTTTTTCAAGTAACTGTTCATCTGGCTCACAAAAACACATGCCTTTCAGTTGCCTGCATATTTAATAAATCCTTTTAAACCATCAGCTAAAATAACATTCAGCAAATGTTGAATTTTCTAATTTCCGATGTTTGAAGTCACATTGCATTTCTATCCCCCTGTCAATAATCCTCTATTGTCATACATTTTAACTAAATTAATAACATCATGATACTTCTTTTCAAATTTAACAATAATGTCTCTTTTCAAATGTCGATTCAGGACTGTATTTTACTTTTCTTTTTTGTCCTATTTCGTGTTATGTAATTGATTTATGGAAACACATTACATTTCTTTTCATATTCATTAATTAATTTCTCAAGTCCAGTACCAGATTCAAATATAATGTGACAAAAAGTTTCTTTCCCAATGAAAATAAATTACATCTGGCAGTGTAATTCCTAAAGACAAAATAACTTTATCCCTGAGTTCATACCTTTCCAGTGGAGCTTTTTCTTTACTCTGAATTCTTAACACATAGCTATTACCAACATGCAGTTTTGCATCTGAAAGTGTTTCTCCCTCTCGTTACCTGTCTTCTGCTGTATTCCTATTATACTCCTCTGGATTTAATCAGCTTACTATTTCTACACAAGATACTGCTTTCTCCATCTCTGGAACTTCTTGATGAACTAAATCTTCTAGTATATCACCCCCACAACCCTCCTGACTGGAGGGTTGTAATAAAAACATCTTCTGGCTCCAGTGTATTCTCCTTCTTCAACAAATTACAATTTTCAAACAGATGTTGCTAAAAACACTTCTGAATTTTCTTTGTCATTTTTTTTCAATAGGCACAAATGCAATTTTTTTCCTCAGCACAATGTTGCTGCACACACCCACTACTTCTCTCAGCCACCTTCATACTAGGAAGGGGAGCTGCGCATCACAAGACCACTCACTGTAATGTGTAAGGGAAGTCCCCCACTCATTGCAATGTGTAAGGGAAGTTCCACAGTCATTGTAATGTGTAAAGGAAGGTCCCCATTCATTGTAATGTGTAGGGGAAGTTCCCTGCTTATTGTAATGTGTACAGGAAGTTCCCCATTTGTAATGTGTATGGAAAGTTCCCCACTTGTAATGTGTATGGGAAGTTCCCCACCTCATTGTAATGTGTATGGGAAGTTCCCCACCTCATTGTAATGTGTTAATGTGTAGGGGAAGTTCCCCACCTCACTGTAATGTATAGGGGAAGTCCCCCACTCATTGTAATATGTACAGTAAGTTTCCCACTCATTGTAATGTGCAATGGAAGTTCTCTACTCATTATAATGTGTATGGGAAGTCCCCCACTCATTGTAATGTGTAGGGGAAGTCTCCCACTCATTGTAATGTGTATGGGAAGTTCCCCACTCATTGTAATGTGTATGGGAATTTCCCCACTTGTAATGTGTATGGGAAGTTCCCTACCTCATTGTAATGTGTAGGGGAAGTTCTCCACTTATTGCAATGTGTAGGAAAAGTCCCCCACTCATTGTAGTTTGTACAGGAAGTTGCACATTCATTGTAATGTGTACAGGAAGTTCCCCTTTCGTAACATATAGGGAAGTTCTCTGGTGCTTTGGCCAAATTTCTCCTAGTCAGTAAGAATGTCATCTTGGGTGTCTCTTCAAATGGGGTCATTGGCCTAGTGGGATTTATCCAGTCAGCAAAGTATAAATAAAATAAAAATAAATTTCACCATTGACTATTCTTACAGGACTTCTACTGAGGTTATCAATTAAAATACATAAATAACTAGTTTCACACAACTAATTCTTCCACAAATTCTTCAAATATTTATATCAGTTAATAATTCTGTATCATTATTTGGCTTCAGATATATGCTTTGTTTTATTTGCACATCTAGCAGTGACAAAAATGATAAACCCCATTTAGTTGCAGCTAAATAAATGAGTGTCTGACAATATCTCACTCTGAACCTGAGGCTTAGAGACCTTGCAGGACGTATGCAATTGGTTTGCTGCTTGGGCACAAACCCTGCACGTTTCCTGTTAGGGTGGCTTTGCAGCCATATAATGCATTGTCAAGAAAACTCTTGTTGAGTGTGTTAGTCTTGTTTGAGGGGACTTCAACATATTCAGCATCAGGCAAACATATCAAAACTGTTGTCTGTTACTGAACACACATTTCATTTAGAGCAGCAAGCTAGCATATTGTTTCTGCAAAGAAAGCTTGCTTGTTTACATTTTTTCGTTGTAAGTCTCATTTGCCATTTAAGGAGTTTTCACTTTTCTGATTCTCAGCAATTGCTAAGAAAAAAAAATAAAACTGTAAATCTTAGTAGGCTTCATTTATAACTTCATTGTAGATGTTGTGACTTAATTAAAAGTGTTATACAATTACTTAGGTTCCAGTTTATTAACTATTGTAATCAGATACAGCTGAGCAGCTCTGGCCTCATAAATTGTAAGACGAATTAAATCTCACTGCAGGCTATGCTATGGTTCCAAAGTGTTAAAATCAATCACTCTGGATTTAGTAGCAAAGTAACATAAATCAGTGTATGGCAAACCTTTATGCAGGGTTGCCACTAAGCACATATATGAACAGAATTAAATAGGGTGAGTGGATATCATCACTTTTTAGGGCATATTTTTCCATGACCATGCTATATAAACAAAAAGCCACCAATACATTAGTGTGACTCTCACACACACACACACACACACACACACACACACACACACACACACACACACACACACACACACACACACACACAAAACTCCTTCTTAATTCATGCATACAATATGCTAGTTTTAAGTAAGACTAACAAGGCCTTGCTAACAAAGAGTTTCAGAATGTGAATGACATACTAGAGCAGTATTTTGCAAATGTCATGCAAATACATTCATAAAAGCATTATAATGATGTAAAAAGCTTCACTGAAATGTCAGATGCCCTGCATTAAGTTTACCTAAATAGCACCAAGAGCGCAAAGGTGTAGGAGTTTGGTTTACAAGTACAAAACCAAGGACAAAGTGCTCACATTCACAAGGAAGCTAAAATTAGCTCAAAATGGCTCAAAGCTTAGTAATTAGTTATTAGTAAGAAAATATAAATGCAAGAAACAGCTCAATACAGAAACAGCTCAATATAAAACATTACTGTAACATGTGAGGCAGCACTCCCTTGTTCCTTGTTCAAGAGGAATCTTGACCAATAGATGGGGGATCGCAGATATACCCCAGGGATTACTTCAGTGTCACTGCTTGATAGAGGCACAGCAAAAAATTAGGCAGGGTTTTTATTCAAACTAAAGGGGTGGCGAAAGCCAAATAACTATGGGCTAGGCTTATAAATGCCCTTGGGCAGATAGCCTAGTATGAACCTATGAACCTATCAAAGCACTAGTGAATACAGGACTCCCAACAATTCTCTATAAAAATGTTTTAATATATCCCTAGTTAAACAAAAGATTTCAAAATTTAACAATACTGATATCATTTTAGCAACACTAAAAAGTAATAATAGAAAAACATTCTATATCTCAGCTTTATACATCCAATCAGGTAACAACACCAATATGAAACCCTCATCTTAGGAGATGTAAACATAGACTGGCAGCTTATAAACAGTAGTACCCCAAAGGAATCCAAAAATTTACATGGCCTTACTCAATTAATTTCACACACCCCAATAGAGTAGGTAAAAACTCCAACAGGCAGTTAACCTTAGGCTTGGTACTCATCAATAAACCAGGCAAATTAATAGCAGTTGGGTGCCTACCAGGTAAAAAAAGAGATCACCTACCAACATATGCCATTAGAAGCTATAATAACCAGGACAAACAAATTATATACAACCAAATATATAATGCACCCAAGTTCAACAGACACTTTTATTTTATTAAAATACTACCTCAGTACAACTGAAATATATTAAAATCCATGACTCTAGTCTCTGCAGTCTCCCACTTTAATTACATTTTCCTGAAAATCCTTCACAACTTAGTCTGCAATAAAACAGTCACATCCAGCACGGCACTATGGATAACTAAGTAAACAAAACAAGTAGTGTTAGAACATGATATTGAATGAAGGCCATAAACATAAGGCTCATAACTCAATACTGGTCACCTTAAAAACCTTACTAAATTCCATATCAAACTAGATAAACAAATGTAATTTAATAATCTTCAACAAAAACATTATAGGGTCATGGGTGAGGACTGGGTTTAATGACCGCTGGGGCCTTTTTAAAACTTCTTAACCTAGCAATGCATCCCAGATTTCTGACAAATTGTGGTACTCTTGGTAAGTGTAGGCAGGGGCTTGGGAGATGAAACTTTACAAGCAGGTGCCTGGGAGATGAAGCAATTACAGGCTGCCTGTGTCCATGACAGACATAGATGGCAAACCAGGGATGAATTTCCTGTTGCCCATTGAATTGCCCGAGTTACACTTCCATTTATTTAGGGAGGAACTCTGTTTATATCACAGGCAAGGTTTAAGTGTTTAATAAAATGAGTAATTCTGGTTTTGTTTGTTTTGTGGATATTTAGGAGGTCCATTAGAGTGGGCTCCCACGATGCCTTTTATGCCAGGTGTAGATCTCCACACAACACCCTGAATGAGATGGAATACAAGAATAAGGCTTTGAGTCTTCAAAGGACATGTTATTTATACCTTGTATTCTTTTAGTGAGATTATGGGCCTAGTTAGGTATATACCAAAGGGGCTATTTTACTCAATGATTGGTCTGATGAATGCTAAATACAGTGGAACAATAACCTCCTTGGACCTAGACAATACACCTTTGTTGACAAATTGTACAAAATAGAATGATTTCCTCACTACCGTGGACTCATGATGGTCAAAGTCTACTGTCTTTGTGTGTCCCCATGTCCCTGTCTATTAGTTGACTCTTAGAGATGTATTGTCAGTATGATAGTTACTGGGGTGACTGACTTCCTGAGAGAGGTTGTTATATATTTCTTGGCATTTAGTTTTAGTCCATACCTCTGATACCAGTTACGTGTTTGTGTCAGCCTCTCTTGGGTAGAATATTAGTGTCAGTGGGGAATTCTATGACTGCTTCTAAATTGCTATCATTTGCAGATTTGGTCAGCCAGTAGCCCTTGATGTTGGCTTTGACTTCAGAGAAGTAGATGCCAACACTCCACAAGGGTAGTGACTACCTCTCAGATACATTTCAAGAATGCATCCTTAGATGGTCTTTGTGGCAGCTGTATGGGCTTTATTGAAGCTTGGTGTTCTCTTCTCCCTAGCTTGATTTCCTTAGGTGCTACTGTTGTTAGGTGATTTTGTTTCCGTGAAGGTGAGCAGCCAGGAAGATAAGCTTGCGACTCTGTACAACTGTCTGTTGGGATGTCAGATAAGAATGTTGTGGACTTGTGGATGGTAGTACACCTTGCTGAGCACTGAGAAGATCAGTTGTCCACAGTATACCACCCCCTTCCTTCCCTTGCCTCATTGCTGACATGGTATAGCTGTTTCTTGAGTTTTTGTTCCGCCCTGGTGAAGTATTAACAGAATTCTGGGAAAGAAGCTATTTTGCAGACCATTATGTGTAAAGTGGGAGTGACCAGTACCTAGTACATTTTCTGATGCAGAACTGGCTAAATGTCTGTGGGTTTATTCCTAATACTGACATGGCTGGACTTGCTTGTCCAGTTTTGTCTTTACGGTAAGTACAACAGTTGTGTTTTTCCCCTAGCCTTCTGCTTTGCTATTTTTTTTTTTATTGGTCCAGAGTTGGAGAGTGGCAGTAAAGAAAAGAATGGGTTTATGCGGGTGAGATGGGCAGCCTGGAAAGGTTTTGAGTTTGCGTAGTGGTCTGTGTAAGAATTTTGTACCATTTACTGTTTAGTATTCATAACTATTCCAGCGTCCTACAAACTTTATGCATAGTCCGGCAGTTAGCACATGGAGCATGTGATTTAAGACTATTCCAGTGTCCTACAAACTTTATGCATAGTCCGGCAGTTAGCATATGGCGCATGCGATTTACGACTATTCCAGTGTCCTACAAACTTTATGCATAGTGTGGCAGTTAGCACATGGCATGTGATTTAAGGCTATGAGCTGTTCAAGGTTTCAGTCCCTCAGCCTCTGTTGACTACTGTATGACTATGAGCAAGTCCATCAACAAGACAGTGCTCTGGAGCAGTTTGGATGTTGGGCTAGGCCCCCTGATTGTTTTCTGGACCACATGCATAGTACCCATGAACAAGTACATCAGTTTTTTTAATGTTTCTTTGTGTATTATAGATGTATTTTTTTTTACTAAAGTGGAATTATAGTTTAAAAATATAAATACGAACAAGTTCTGGAGGTGCACAGTGGTGCAGAGTAATGCTGCCTCTTCACATTAGCAGGATCCCTGGTTTGATTTTCATCTGGGTTGCCTCCTCTGCAGAGTCTTGCATGTCTTTCCTGAGTCTATATAAATTATCTCCATGTGTTCAAGTTCCTCCCAAAGACATTCAGTAGGTACTTTGTATTCTCCAAAATTATTCATAGGTATATGTTTGTGTGTGTGCGTCTGGGTCTGAATGTTTGTGTGTGTGTGTGTGTGTGTGTGTGTGTGTGTTTGTATTTGTGTGTGTGTGTGTGTGTGTGTGTGTGTGTGTGTGTGTGTGTGTGTGTGTGTGTTTTAGACTGGCACCTAATGCAGAATGGCTTTCAAAACTTTGACCCATTGGCTGTTGTAGTAGTCTCTGGTTTCCCTGTGATCATGTAAAACTTAAATTTATATATTTCAGAGAGGATACCATTGCTGTGGAACAGACAACCCATCCACATAAAACAAAGTTCATCCCTGTCTATTTCCAAGCACAGCTTAGATCTATGGATGGGAAACAGAAAATGTACCAAATACTGCTCCCTTTACCACACTAATGGACAGCTCCTAAATGCTTTATCCCATGTATGGGTCACCTCAGATTGCTTATAGAATGATCACAGTGTGTCTCATTAGGGGTACTATATAATTATCGACCATGGGATGAGTAAGCCCAATTTATAACCAAATGGGAAAGGTTATTTCAAGCACAAAAAAGGAAATTGGCCAGGCTTAAAATGTCCTGCAAGGGCAGCTAGCCTACTACTTACCTAGCAACCTATGAATAAGGAGCAGCCCAGGACTGATCCCTGAGGTACCCTGCTGGTGTCTGGCCTCTTTCTAGAGGTGGACTCCCCAGTTTTAACTTCCTGAGTACTGTCTGTGAGCTAGCTGGATATACATTGGGTTACATAAGAGTTTATATATTACATTTTGAGTTTCTCAGCAATGGCCTGGTGGGGTACTGTGTCAAATGTTTTGGCTAGGTGAACACAGGGAGTGGGAACTTCTTTTCCCTCATCTATTGCTTTGGTGGCCTTCTCAAAGAAGTCCACCAGGTTGAGTATGCACGACCCACCCTTGACAAAAGCAAACTGGGTTATGTTCAGTGTCTGGAGGTATACTATGTCATTACTGATAATTTTTATGACAATTCTTTCCATGGCTTTGCATATGAGACTAGTGAGACATTTGGGTATATAATTTCCTGGGTCTGGAGATGGCCCACCTTTGTCCAGAGGGATGATGGTTGCTGTTCTCCTTTCATGAGACAAAAAACTCTAAACTTTTCTTGTCATCCCTAAACAGGTTACTATACCCTGGCCAAACGACTAGTCCTTCCACAACAACCAGTAACTGTAATGAATTTAATTCCTCCCAGTTCATCGACTACTTTATACAGACCATCAGACAGAATGGAGATATGAAAGGTCAACAAGCAAAGGAGAGTAGCAGTGCTGAAATTGAATTCATCCTCAGGTCTTGGTGAGTACCTACATAAGGTGGACCCTGTTTTCTACAAAATCTCATCACAACACTGATATATAGACTGTATTTATATAGCATATATCATGGACACAAGTAGGTCAAAAATTCAAAAAGATAGCTGGGTGCACAAGACCCAGGATAAAAAGGTGCCCAATCCTGGTAGGTGCACTGGTGCCAGGACTGGAAAAAAATTACAGTGAACAATCCCCAAAATATAGAAACATTCTTACAATGGGTCTAGGTCAGGCCCAGGGGGAGAATGGCCCTCCTCTTGTAGAAGGAAGTAGCAGTCCACAAAAATCACAAAAAAGATAGGCCAAAGAAGAGCAATAAAGATGACAGAGTGAACTGTTAAGGATAAGAAATAATGCATTGTTACTATTATACAAAAAGCTCAAAATTTCCAGACAAAAGGTATGCAAAAAGATTAAGAAATAAATTAGAGGAAAGAAAAATTCTTCCACAAGAAAAACTGTCAGAAGCTTCAAATAAAAAATTGTTGTCATTGATGCAACAGATTTTTGAAAAACAGTATATAGGCCCATCTGAGGAAGTGCAAAAATATAAACAACAAAACCTAGATATTTTTGAAAGGTATAAAAAAGAAATATGAACATGGAAAAGAAAAAGAGATTTGATATATAGCAAGCAAAGGCATCCAGGTATGGAGAATTTCACAATAAAAAAAAAATAATATCATAAAGAGGGAATGTAGAAAAGTAGATCAGTAAAGTAGAAGTTAAAAAATAGAAGTTGAAGTTATGCAGTGCCTGTGAAGTGAAGTATTTGATGTAGAAGGGCTAACACAGGTTACATCACAGCATAATGGAACGAGACCCCAAAGTAAGGAGAAAAAGAAAGATTGTGCAACATCTGAAAAAGATTTAATATGGTGTAATATGTATGCAAAGGAGAAAGCAAAATTAACCAATACAAAAGGAGCAGCACCAAAGATATTTGAAGAGAAATACAAGCAATGGAATCTGGACATGGAAAACCTTACTATACAAAAATAAGAAAACAAAGAGGAAAAGTAGAAAAGGAGATCAGTAATGGAGGAGTTAAAGAAATAGAAATTGAGGTTATGAAGTAGCTGCAAAGTGAAGGATGCAGTGTAGAGAATCTAATTCAGAAAGCACCACAAAGGGATAGAGCAATGGAATTCCAAATTAAGGGGAAAACCAGTATAATGGGAAGCAATTGGTCAGATGCCATATGAAGATATTCTGGAGCCTTCCAGAGGAACGGATTATAAACATTCACTTGAAGCTGGATGGAAGGGAAGGAACAGGAAACTGTGGAAACTCTGACTAATGTTGAGGAGTGATAGGCCAGTGAGTTCTCATATGACAGAGCAACGAATGGCACAGGATGAATTGAAGATAATATGCCACAGGAAGATGCACTAGAACTTTGTATAGAATGCCCACAGGAAATGGAAAACAAAAAAATGTGCCCCCAGTTTAGAAGAAAACAAGCTAAGAGAAGAGTTGCTTGACGTAATAGAGACAGACATATTAAGATCAATGAAAGAAATTGATTGCAGAAGGTCAATAAAACCCAAAAAGTCAGAAGTTTAATTAAAAAATGAACATAATAATTAGGACTGTCCATAGAGATCCATGTGATATAACAGAAGTAAACAGGATATATTACTGTGCAGCTAAATTAATAACTGATAAAGTTCTATCACAAGACCACAGGGTAGTGAGGGAGAGAAAGGGGAGAAATCCAATACCATCATGGAAGTATCGAACAGAGAAAACTATAAAGCAACTAAAACAAGAAGTGTCACTGTCAGAAGACTATAGAAGAGGGAATAGATCAACAAAAATGCTAAGAAAGATAGATGTGATAAAAGCAATGTGCAGTATTAGAAAAGACAAGGCTCTATCATGCACTATCACAAATAAACTAAAAATTTCAGCACAGGTGAAAACACTTCGAAGATATGAAGATAATAATAAAAGAAAAGTGCAAAATAAGCAATTTATTGATGACCCAAAAATGTTTTATAGAGAACTGGGAAACAAGGTAAAGGGAATTGAAAGACCACCAAAAAAAGAAGAAAAAGATACATTTTGGAGAAATATCTATGAAGATCCTGTGAAACATAACAAAGATGCTAAATAGATTGAAGAAGTAAAAGAAAGAATAAGAAGTTTAAAGGTACAGGATATGAAATAGGATGAAGTAACAGCCAGAGAGATTGAAACAAATTTAAGAAAAGCCTCAAACTGGAAAACCCCAGACCCAAATGCAGTACTTAACTTCTGGTTAAAAGTATTAACATCTTTGCATGAAGATTTAGCCATGAGTAAAAACTATTTATATGCACAACCAGAACAGACACCAACCTGGCTAAACAACAGGAAAAACAATGCTCTTACTTAAAAGTGAACCTGCAAGCTACCATAAAATTATAGACCAATAACTTGCCTTCCAATGACATATAAACTTATACACTGGAATTGATGCCGATACAGCCTATAAAACTCAATTATGGCAATAGACAAAAGGGCAAAAAAAGGAAGTTATATGGAACAAAGGATCATTTGTTGTTAAATAAAGTCAAAGTGGAGAACTGTAAAAAGGGGAAAAATGTAAGTATGGCATGGATTGACTACAAAAAAGCATTTGATAATATCTCATATTCATGGATAAAAGAGCGTTTACAATTGTATAAGATACAAACTACACTGATCAATTACATTACAGTGACCATGAAACAGTGGCAAACCACTTTGCAATTTAAGCCATGATAAAGGACAAATTATTATTCCAGGGATAAAAATTCAAAGGGTGAGATTCCAGGGTGACTCTCTGTCACCATTGCTATTCTACCTCACCCTTAACCCATTAAGCTGTCCCCTTAACAGCTTAGGCCATGGATATAATTTGGCTCCTAGAAAACAACAAAGTGTAAAGAATTCTCATCTTCTCTTTGTCGATTACTTGAAACTGTGTAGCTCATCAGACGAGCAAAACTACAAGTTGTCAAAAATTTTTCAGATGACATAACAATGTCCTTTAAAGCAGGAAAACTGCAGCACCAAGAAAACATCAGTTTGGGACAAGAATGTAATATAAAAGAATTGAGCAAAAGAGGGTGTATAAATATCTGGGAACTGATGAATGATCAACAATAAAACATGAACAAATGTGAATAAAACTTAGTAAGGAGTACTTTAGAAGACTTAAATTAATCCTGAAAACAGAGTTGACATCTAACAACAAAACTGAAGCTATAAACCAACTTGCTGTTCTTGTCCTAACTTACAGTTTTGGAGTGATTGACTGGCCCAAAAATGTGTTGGATAGATTAGGTAAGAAAACAAGAAGGATGCTTCATGCTCATCAAATGATTTATAAAAATCAATGCATACCAAGATTATATATTTCCCTTTCTGAAGGAGGGATGGGCCTCCTTGAAATTTATTAACATGTACAGATCTGCAATCGTGGGACTCCTTACATATCTGCTGACCTCACAAGACCCAAATGTAGTGAAAGTTTTGAAACATGAGGAGAACAAATCTAAGATTACTTCACTGCTTAGGCTAGCAGAAGTATATTGGCGTCAAGCAGGAATGGAAATCAAACCACAAGTGGATAAAAACCAGGCAGTAACTGAATGTGACAAAAACAAAAGAAAGAATATAAAGTGAAGGACCAGATGAGAAGGCAAGAAATGTGGAAAATGCATAAGAATAGTTGTAAGTATAGAAAACTTCTGAAAGAACCTCATGTTGATCAGGAACAAATGCAAGAATGGTTAAGTAGAGGTGAATTCAAACCAAGAAATGAAAGGTTAATATTGGTAGCAAAAGAAAGTGGGCTACATATACATTTGTTTACAAAGCCCATTGAACATGAGGGAGAAACAGACAAATGTAGGTTTTTGAAAAACAGAATTGGAAAAAGTTGAGCACTTTATTGCTGGTTGCGACATGCTAAAGTCAGAAGGACTGTATACTGAAAGGCATAATAATGTGGCAAGACTGTTGTACTGGAGACTGTGCAAACATTATGGTACTGAAGTGGCTGAAAAACACTGGAAACATGAGCCCCAAAGCACCATAGAAAATGATGGTCTACATCACATGGAATCATCCATTGCCAACAGTTTTAAAGATAGATGCTAGAAAACAGGATTTAGTGGTCCAAGAACAGAAGACAAAAGTCACATTGATCACTGAAATCGTAGCACCCATTGACTACTGGGTCCTGCATACAGAGAGAGATATAAAGTCATAAAATATCAGGAATTGCAAGCAGAAAGGAGAGCAATCTGGAAGAAAGATACCCAGATAGTTCCAACAGTAGTAGGAGCAACTTGTGTTATAAAAAAAAGAGTCTACAATCATATTTAGATATCTTACCAATACATGCAACTCCGTACAAATTGCAGAAGGAGTCATTAATGGGCAAATTGCGAGTGCTGTGAAGAGCACTTTTGGCTGACATCAGACTGAAACAATGCTAATTTCATAAACTTTAATCACACTTTGACATATGAATGGGGTCCATTCCCATCATGGTATTAGAAACCTAAAAGATTTAGGGAAATTAAAAAGGAATAAACCATACTGTCCTTAGTTAACATTGAACCTGCCACTTCTATCTCCCTCTCTCTCATCAGCAAATCCAAATCTCTTCTACTACTTCAACCTCTCACCCTACCTATCGCTACTGTAAACAATGCTTCTACTTAAATTTACAGTCTCTAACTTGGCTGCTGGCAAACTCCATCAAAATATCTAAAAATACCTGCTGATGCCATTGCTTTCCCCATCTCTATACTGATAAGTAGGCCCATATAGGAACAATATGTTCCTGTCATCTGGAAACATTCCTATATTATTCCTTAATTCAAAGGGGGTGCATTAACTCACTAACAATTTTAGACCCATAGCTATCCCCTCCCTACTTGCAAAAATCCTTGAAAAGTGTTCCTATACACAACTCATACACAACTCATACAATATTTCAGCTCTAATAACCTTCTTTCCAAAAAATGCATGGTTTCAGGCCCCATCAAACAGTACAACCCCTACCTTACTACATTTTATTAATGCTTTAAACCAACTTTGAGGTAATCATAAACCTGTATCAACAAAGTTTTTAGATTTATCTAAAGTATTTGACACAATATCACATTAGCATTTTCTCTTTGAACTTGCTTCCATTGGACTTTCTCATTAATCCCTTACATGGTTCCTTAGCTACCTGTCTGAAATAAAACAACAATCAAATGGCACCAGCATTATTGCCAATTTCATTTTGTCAACATACAAGTCACTCAAGACTCAGACTGCAGTCCCTCTTCTTTAGTATCTTTATAAGTAAACGCCATACATGCAAACACTGTCCAATCAGCAATGATTCAGCATTAATATGTGAGGCCCCAACTTTCTTCAAACTCCTAGAATTTACACAAACTTCTTGTGCCTGTAGAAAAACTCGGCTACTAAAAAAATACTCATGCCTGGTCCTTAACTATAACAAAACAAAATTAATGCTCTTCACATAAAAAAAATAGCAACCAAAAATAATCTTTCCAAATTACATCAGCAAAAACACTAAATTAGAAATAGTTAAGCACAGTAAACTCACAGGATTCGCATTGATAAAAATCTCATATTTGACTACTGTATCTTGCAAACTATAAAAAAGACCAATCAAAACTGGGCTCCCTGTACAGAGCCAAAGAATACCTTGCAGACACAGCACAGCAACCATTAAATTCAAGTTCCTTAGTCCCACCCCTCCTTTATGCATCAGTTATCCTAACTAACCTAAATACAACTCTTGAATGCAAACTAGCCTCTTGATATAATCTCAAAATTGCTAAATTTTCCACTAACTGAACACAGAGAACCCACCACTATCAAGCCATGAGGCAACACAACTGGCTCAAACTAAACAACATTCTAAAACAGAATTAGTAGCTCCATATAACCTTACTTTCTATCCAGATAAATGCCCCACGCTAAAAATACCTTCATGCCTTCAAGGGACCTCCACTGTGCTGACAAGTTCTTACTAAAAACAACTTAAGTCTAATAGCCAGAGACTCACTTTACTCCTGCTATGTCTCAAAATCTGGAAAACCATCCCAGAACACATCAAACTCAGTGACCAACTACTACGCTTTAAAAGCCTGGTCAACCGACATCTGAACAAATCCTGGTCATGCTCATGCTCAGTACCAGGTTGACAGTCCAATATGCCAGCATCTCCTCCATCTTTCTTCCCCATCTTAACCTACTCCCCTTTCAACCATAAGCACCTCTTTCTCTCTCTCCCTTTCTCAATGCAGCTAAATCTTTTTTAACTTCTAATCCTCTACCACAGTCTCAAAATGTTCGTACCTCCTCGTAATGCTTAGCTAGATATACCCTGTGTGACAACAAAGTTTACTCTTCTAAAGTATAAATCCATTTACTTTCTGTAAAAGTATAGAGGGCCCAGAACTCTATGCACTTTTACATATTGATGCAAATGCTTTTCTTTATATATATCGATGTTGTAACTATGTTGGGTTTTTTTTCTGCAAAATGTAACTGTTATTTTTCTTAGGAGTACCTAACATCAACTTCAATTGATAATACAAAGGTAATGCAGTGGATTTTTTTCTTCTGAGGCCTAATCTGATAATGGGCTTTGCACACTAGTACTTTCCTGGTCAACAAAGACAAATAAATGATAAATCATTTTGTGTGTGTGCGTGTGTGTGTGTGTGTGTGTGTGTGTGTGTGTGTGTGTGTGTGTGTGTGTGTGTGTGTGTGTGTGTGTGTGTGTGTGTGTGTGTGTGTATATGTGTCTCTGTCAACCAGGTAGTCAGGACCTACCATAGTTAAATGATATTTTATGTATTTACTAATTTGCTTATCCAGGCAGATGGAAGTGATTTATGAGCCCTCATTATCCACAATCTCCTTCTAAACATATAATCAACATAATGTGCTAAACATTTAGCACACCTTAGGGAAGCTGACAGTGAAACCTACAATGCTATGTTAAAACAGATTAAATGTATAATGCTATGATAGTCGGCCACATTTGAATAACATATTTACTACATTTCAAAATGAAACACTGGGGTAAGGGTTTAAACATTATAAACAACTGAGCATAACAACCAAAATATTGTATTTATTTATTTATTTACAGTATATGTACAGAGGGAGGAAGTTTAGCTAGCATGTCAGTTTCATTCTAGTAGTTGACATTTTAAATTAATTATTTAATTTACCCTTTGTTGACTTGATTAGTCCCACTGGGCTAGTAGCTTCTTTTTAGGGGAAAAAAAACTGATAGTATTCATAATTAGTCCAAGGTACAATGGAACTTCCCTACTCTTATGAATGACAGGAAGAGAGGCATGTAAGCAAACTCCTGTTCCTAGAATGGCAGTAGCTGGAAGGAGTTGCAGGATTAGCTGGAAGGAGATGGACATGGAACAGAGATGACAAAGGATTCTTAACTGATTTTACAGAGAAAATGATTTAAGGATGAAGAAAGTGGTGATGTACAAAGCGTGACATAGAGTGATTCAACAGAAATTACAGCCCTCCTGTTGGGAGGATTACCAGATAAAGTGCTACATCCTATGCATCAACAAGAGAAAACAGAAGGGGAGGAGACAGTTTCTTGGGGCGCCATTATGGAAAAGAAGGGATATGATGGAGGAAATAATGTGCGTGATGACTTTTTAAATAAAATTATTGCTGAAAATATTATTGCAAATGTGCATAATGCGAATGAAATGGCAGAAAATAATAATGAAGCAAATGTTAGAGAAACAAATTAATTATTTGAGTATTCTGAGAATGACGTATCTGAGAGTGAACTACTAACCGGAGGGGAGGTGGATGAGAACAGACAAAATGTTGCATTTGCACAAGATAAACAAAGGTTTACAGATAATAAAAACAGGCAGGAATAAGGTTCTTTTATATAGCAGCAGGTTAATGGAAAATGTGATGGGTAAAAGAGCTGGGGAGAGAAAAAGAAAAGTTAAGTTAATAAATGAACAGAAGAAGAGGAGGATACTTTGTTCTTTTTGCCAGTAAATGTAAACAGTTTAAAAAATGATGTTTAATAGTTTGTTAATGGGGTAAACGTTTAATGTAGATATTGCATTTTTATCAGATACTAGATGTTTAAACAGAGAACAGAAAACACAGAATTACTAAGGGGTAGTGGGATTATGTAGAATTTTGGGATATAATAATGCTCAGGGATAGCTGTACTTGCAAAAAGAATGAAATTTAAATATTAGATAATGTGATACTGATAGCAAGAAGGATATCAGTAGTGGATATTTAAAAAGTAAGACATGTTTTAGAGTAATAATAAATGGAAACATATTCTGAAGTCAAAAATGGAGGATTTGTTTGATTTGGTGCTACAATACAGAGAAATGAGCATGGATATAATTATTACGGGTGATGTGAACAGCAATTTATGGAAAGAAGGCAAATGACAAAGGTTGTTAGAAAAGTAAGACAGATAAAAGCTAGTCAATTAATACTGGGGAAAGGAAGAAGTTTTAAATAACAAAGGGCAAATATGAGAACTGAAACTGATAATGTATTTTCAGAGACGTTAAAAAAGGTACAAGGGAGTATAATGTTGGGAGACTGTTGCACCGGGATTGTGCAAACATTAAGGTATTGAAGTGGCTGAAAAACACTGGAAGCATGAGCTACAAAGCATCAGGGATCATCTATTACCAACAGTTCAAAAGTTAGATGGTAGAAAACCAGATACAGTGGTCCAAGAAAAGAAGACAAAAGTAGCATTGATCATAGAAATTGCCAAACCCAGTTACTACAGTGTCTTGTTTACAGAGAAACAAAAAGTCATAAAATATCAGGATTTGCAGGCAGAAATGAGAGCAATTTGGAAGAAAGATACCAAGACAGTTCCAATAGTAGAAATAGCAACAGGTTTTATAAAAAAGAATCTACAATCATATTTAGATATGTTACCAATCCATGTAACCCCATACGAATTGCAGAAGGCATCATTACTGGACACATTGCAGGTGCTGTGAAAAGCACTTTTGGCTGACATCAAAGACTGAAACAATACTAATTTCATGAACTTTAATCGTACTTTGACTTAGGAATGGGGTCCATTCCTGTCATGGTATTAGAAACCCAAAAGATTTGGAGAAATTAAAAAAGGGGAGAAACTACTTTGCTCTTCCTGTCCAGACTTTCAGTTTTGCAGTGATTTACTGTTCACAAAATGTGCTGACTATATTAGACAGGAAAACAAGAAGGTTGCTTCATGCTCACAAAATGATTTATAAAAATCAGTGCATACCAAGATTATATATTCCCCATTCTGAAGGAGGTATGGGCCTCCCTGAAATTGATTACATATATAGATCTGCAACTGTGGGACTGCACACATATCTCCTGACCTCACAGGACAAAAATGTAATGAACGTTTAGAAACATGAGGAGAATAAATCTAAGATGACTTCCCTGCTTAGTCTAGCAGAGGCATATTGACATCAAGCAGGAATAGAAATCAAACCAGAAGTAGATAAAAATCAGGTGGCAATTGAATGTGCCAAAAAACAAACGAATGAATATACGGTGAAGGATCAGATGAGAAAGCAAGAAATGTGGAAAAAACATAAATATAGTTGCAATTATAGAAAACGTCTGGAAGAGCTCATGTTGATCAGGATCAAACACAAGAATGGTTAAGGAGAGGTAAATTCAAACCAAGAAATGAAAGGTTAATATTGGCGACCCAAGATAGTGGACTACGCACACATTGGTTTACAAAATCCATGCACCTTATTGCTGGTTGTGACATACTAATGGTAGAAGGACTGCATACTGAAAGGAATAATAATGTGGCAAGACTGTTGCCCTCGGGATTTTGCAAACATTAAAGTACTAAAGTAGCTGAAATACACTGGAAACATGAGACACAAAGCATCATCGAAAATGATGAAGGCTACATCCCATGGGATCACCCATTACCAACAGCTCAAAAGATAGATGCGAGAAAACCAGATATAGTGGTCCATGAAAAGAAGACAAAAGTGGCATTGATCATTGAAATTGCCACACCCATTGACTAGTGTCTTGCATATAGAGAGACACAAAGTCATATCAGGATCTGCAGGCATAAATGAGAACAATCTTGAACAAAGATACCCAGACAGTTCCAATAGTAGTAGGAGCAATGGGTCTTATAAAAAAGAATCTACAGTTGTATTTAGATATGTTACCAATACATGTAGTTTTGTACAAATTGCAAAAGGAGTCATTACTGGGCACATTATGGGTGCTGCAATGAGCACTACTGGCTGACATCAAAGAGTGACAAAATACTAATTTCATGAACTTTAATCGTAGTTTGACTTAGGAATATGGTCCATTCCCATCATGGTAATAGAAACCCAAAAGACTTGGAGAAATTAAAAAAGAGAGAAAACTTGTACCAAGGGGGTCCGAATGGAGAGATGATAAGTCAGCAAACAAAGGAGAGTAGTATTTCTGGAAATTAATTCATCCTCAAGTTTTGGTGAGTACCATCATGAGGTGGACCTTGTTTTTCACAACATCTCACAGAGACAGCACTGATATATAGATTGTATTTTATATAGTATATATCATGGACAGAAGTAGGTTAAAAAATAAAAAATATAGCTGGGTGCACAAGACCCAGGATAAAAACAGTGCCCAAACTGGTAGGCACACTGGTGCCAGGACTGTAAAAAAAGACAATGTAGAATCCAAAAGACACTGAAACTTTCTTACAATGGGGCTAGATCAGGCTCAGGGATAGGATGGGCCCCCCTGTTGTAGAAGGAAGTATCAGTCCACAAAAATCACAAAAACTGATAGGCCAAAAAAGAGCCATAAAGATGATAGAGTGACTACTGAGGATAAGAAAGAAATAATGTATTGCTAATGTTATGCAAAAAGCCCAGAATTTCCAGACACGAGATATACAAAACTATTAAGAGAGAAATTAGAGGAAAGAAAAATACTTCCACAAGAAAAACTGTCAAAAGTTTATTATGTTCATTAATACAACAGATTTATGAAAAATAGATATAGACCAAGAAGCCTTAGGCCTTTGGGAAAAGAAGTGACTGAGGAAGTGCAAAAATGTAAAAAACAAAATCTAGAGACATGTGAAAGGTATGCAAAACAAACATGGACACGGGAAAGAGAGATCTGATATGGTGCAATATTTATGTAAAGAAGAAAGCCAGTTTATTCAACACAAAAAAGGCAGCCTTGAAGATATTCAAAGAAAAAATACAGGAAAAGGCATCCAGATATCAAAAATTTCACAACAAAAAGTAAGAACACAAAAAGGGAATGTAGAACAGCAGATTAGTAAAGTAGAAGTTAAAAAAATAGAAGTTGTAGTTATGGAATACCTGCAAAGTGAAGGATTTAGTATAGAAAGTCTAACATATATATCCCAGCATGATGGAACAATGAGCCCCAAAGTAAGGGGAAAACAGGAGGAGCATGAGACATATGATGAAGAAATATAGTCATGGGAAAGAAAAAAAGAGATTTAATATGGTGCAATATTTATGCAAAAGAGAATGCAAAATTAATCAACTCAAAAAGAGCAGAATCAAACATATTTGAAGAGAAAAATTGGCAAAGCCATCCAGACTTGGAAAATTTTACAATGCAATAAGTAAGAAAGCAAAGAGGAAAAGTAGAAAAGAAGATTAGTAATGGAGTAGTTAAATAAATAGAAAGTGAGGTTATGGATTACCTGCAAAGTGAAGGATTTAGTGTACAAAATCTAACATCACAAAAGGTTACAGCAATAGATCCCCAAATTAAGGAAAAACCAGAGGAGAGAGAGACATCTAATCAATTGCCATATGAAGATACTTTGGAGCCTTCCATAGGAAACTAGTACAAAAGTTCAGTTGGGTTTGCACAGCAAGGGAAGGAACAGGAAACAGTGGCAACTCTGATGCAGTCCATGTAGAGTGATAGGCCAGTCAGTTCTAATATTAAGCAGCAATGGATGACACAGGTTGAAACTGAAGAGAATGTGGCACAGGAAGATGCTGTGAAACTTTTTATAGAATGCCTGCAGAAAATGGGAGAACAAAAATTGTGCCTGCGGTTTAGAAGAAAATGTTCAAAGAGAAAAGCTGCTTGATTTAATAGAGAAGGATAGACATATTATGATTAATGAAAGAAACAGACTACAGAAAGTCAATAAAACCCAAAAGGTTAGAAGTTTGATAAAACCAATGAAAGAATATATGGTGAAGGATCAGATGAGAAAGCAAGAAATGTATAAAAAAACATAAATATAGTTGCAATTATAGAAAACGTCTGGAAGAGCTCATGTTGATCAGGATCAAACACAGGAATGCGTTAAGGAGAGGTAGAATTCAAACCAGAAATGAAAGGTTATATGTGGCGACCCAAGATAGTGGACTACGCACACATTGGTTTACAAAATCCATGCACCTTATTGCTAGTTGTGACATACTAATGGCAGAAGGACTGCATACTGAAAGGAATAATAATGTGGCAAGACTGTTGCCCTGGGGATTTTGCAAACATTATGGTACTAAAGTAGCTGAGAAACACTGGAAACATGAGACACAAAGCATCATTGAAAATGATGAAGTCTACATCCCATGGGATCACCCATTACCAACAGCTCAAAAGATAGATGCGAGAAAAACAGATATAGTGGTTCATGAAAAGAAGACAAAAGTAGCATTGATCATTGAAATTGCCACACCCATTGACTAGTGTCTTGCGTACAGAGAGACACAAAGTCATATCAGGATCTGCAGGCATAAATGAGAACAATCTTGAACAAAGATACCCAGACAGTTCCAATAGTAGTAGGAGCAATGGGTCTTATAAAAAAGAATCTACAGTTGTATTTAGATATGTTACCAATACATGTAGTTTTGTACAAATTGCAAAAGGAGTCATTACTGTGCACATTATGGGTGATGCAATGAGCACTACTTGCTGACATCAAAGATTGACAAAATACTAATTTCATGAACTTTAATCGTAGTTTGACTTAGGAATATGGTCCATTCCCATCATGGTAATAGAAACCCAAAAGACTTGGAGAAATTAAAAAAGAGAGAAAACTTGTACTAAGGGGGTCCGAATGGAGAGATGATAAGTCAGCAAGCAAAGGAGAGTAGTATTTCTGGAAAGTAATTCATCCTCAAGTTTTGGTGAGTACCATCATGAGGTGGACGTTGTTTTTCACAACATCTCACAGAGACGACACTGATATATAGATTGTATTTTATATAGTATATATCATGGACAGAAGTAGGTTAAAAAATAAAAAATATAGCTGGGTTCACAAGACCCAGGATAAAAACAGTGCCCAAACTGGTATGCGCACTAGTGCCAGGACTGCAAAAAAAGACAATGTAGAATCCTCAAGACACTGAAACATTCTTACAATGGGGCTAGATCAGGCTCAGGGGTAGGATGGCCCCCCTGTTGTAGAAGGAAGTATCAGTCCACAAAAATCACAAAAACTGATAGGCCAAAAAAGAGCCATAAAGATGATAGAGTGACTACTGAGGATAAGAAAGAAATAATGTATTGTTACTGTTATGCAAAAAGCCCAGAATTGTATGTATGATGTATAAACTATATACTGAAATTGATGTCAATAGAGTTTATAGTAATTTAGAAGAAAATTTGTGCATGGCAATAAACAAAAGGGTAATAAAAGAAAGTCATATGGAATAAAGGATCATTTGTTGTTAAATAAAGTCATGATGGAGAATTGTAAAAAGGGAAAGAATCTAAGTATGGCATGGATACACTACAAAAAAGCATTTGACAGTATCCCATATTTGTGGATAAAAGAGTGCTAAAAATGTATATGATACCTCCTACACTGATCAATTACATTACAGCGACCATGAAACAGTAGCAAACCACTTTGCAGTTAAGCCACGATAAAGGACAAACTATTATTCCAGTGATAAAAATTCAAAAGTGGATATTCCAGGGTGACTCTCTGTCAGCACTGATCTTTTGCCTTGCCCTTAACCCATTAAGGTGTCTACTTAACAGATTAGGCCATGGCTACAATTTGGCTACCAGTAAGCAACAACATGTAAGACACCTCTTCTTCTTTTTGTAGATAATTTAAAAGTGTATAGTTCATCAGATTTGGAACTGCAAAACTGGAAGTGGTCAAAATTTTTTCAGATGATATAAGAATGTCATTTGGTTTTGCTGCAGCACCAAGAAAACATCAATTTGGAGTAGGAACTTGATATAAAAGAACTTGAGCAAAAGGGAGTGTAGAAATATTTGGAAACTGATGAAGGATCGACAATAAGACATGAACAAATGTGAATACAAGTAATGAATATTTTAGAAAACTTAAATTAATAATGAAAACAGCATGACATCTAGGCACAAATCCCAAGCTATAAACCAATTTGCTCTTGTCCTAACATACAGTTTTGGAGCGACTGACTAGCTCCAAATGGTATTGGATAGCTTGGAGAGGAAAACCATAAGGATGTTTAATGCTCATCAAATGATTTATAAAAATCAGTGCATACCGAGATTATATATTCCCCTGTTCTGAAGGAGGTATGGGTCTTCTCGAAATTATTACATGTATAGATTTGCAATTATGGGAGTGCATACATATCTGCTGACCTCACAAGACACAAATGTAGTGAAAGTTTGAAAACATGAAGAGAATAAGTCTAAGATGACTTCCCTGTTTAGCAGAAGCATATCGGTGTCAAGTAGGAATAGAAATCAAACCAGAAGTAGATAAAAATCAGGCAGCAACTGAATGTGCCAAAAAACAAAGGAAATAATATAAGGAAAAGATCAGATGAGACAGCAAGAAATTTGGAAAATGCATAAATATAGTTGCAAGTATAGAAATCTCTTTGAACAACCTCATGTTGATTAGGATCAAATGCAGGAATGGTTAAGAAGAGGTGAATTTAAACCAAAAGATAAAAGGTTAATATTGGTGGCCCAAGATAGTAGACTACATACTCATTGGTTTATAAAATCCATTGAACATGTAGGAGAAACAGACAGATGTAGATTTTGTATAACAGAATTTGAAACATTCACACATCTTGTTGCTTGTTGTGATGTATTAATGGCAGAAGGGGTGTATACAGAAAGGCAGAATAATGTGGCAAGACTGTTGCTTTGGGGATTCGGCAAACATTATAGTATTTACGTAGCTGCATAACACTGGACACGAGCCACAAAACATCATAGAAAATGATGAAGTTTATACCACATGGGATCATCCATTACCAACATTTCAAAAAATAGATGTGAGAAAATCAGATATAGTAGTCCATGAAAAGAAGACAAAAGTAGCATTGATCATTGAAATTGCTTCATCCAGTGACTACAGTCTCTTACGTACAGAGAGACACAAAGTCATAAAATTTCAGGATTTGCAGGCAGAAGCAAGGTTAGTGTGGGAGAAGGATACTCAGAAAGTTCCAGTAGTAGCAGACGCAAAAAAAATGTACAATCATACTTAGATATGTTACCAATACATTGTAACTCCATATGAATTGCAGAAGAAATCATTACTGGGCACATTGTGGGTGCTATGAAGAGCACTTTTGGCTAACATCAAAGATTCAATCGATACTAATTTCATGAACTTTAATAATACTTTGACTTAGGAATGAGGTCCATTATGATCATGGTATTAGAACCCCAAAATACTTGGAGAAATTAAAAAAGCAGAAAATTAAAGGTGGATTTTTCAGATCATTATGGAATTTGGATAAGGTAAGCTATAAGGCTTAGACAAGGGACAGGTGTAACGAAATTAAATGGCTTAAATATAAATAAGGAAATCTTGGAGAAGCAAGCAGATGTGTTATGGAAAGAACACAAATCCATAAGGTTTATGAATAAAACTTAGAATAGCGGGAGGGCTATAAGAAGAAATACAAAGATTTATAAATGGTGGTGGAATGAGACAATTTAATGATAAAAATGGAGGCATTAAGAGATGGTGAATGAGATTTTAAGAATGACAGAAGTTAATAGTGAAAATTATTAATTAAAGGAAAGGATCTCCTATCTACCACACAACACAGTTTCCATCCACATCACAGTTCATCCACATCGGGTCTATACTACAACATCGAAGAGGCATTTAATCGAATGCCTCTTCAAGGACACATATAGAGCGAATGCACTAAAGTGCGAATGCTCAGAACAGCGATTTCATTTTCTGGGAAAGAAATCGCTTGGCCTTCCCCCTGTGTTTGCCCCTTTTCCCACTGTAGTGTGATCTCGGAGTTGGTATATTTAGTTAGGGGGTCGTTGGGAGCACAGCCACCCAAGTTGGGAAGTGTGGGGGGTGGAGCCCCCACATTGTAATGTTTGAAAGTGTGTGTGTTTGTGTGTTAGTACTACTGATTTGTTTCCCAGGGAAAGAAATCAGTGTTCTGCGCATTCATGCTTTAGTGCGTTCGCTCTATATGTGTCAGCGAAGAGGCGTTCCATTACACGCCTCTTCACTGTTGTAATATGGACCCATCCACATCACAGCACTACCACTGCCCTTCTGACCTTCTCTAATCATATCAACCTTCACAGGAATGATAACAAATATGTATCAGCCATTTTCCTAGATCTCTCAAAGGCATTTGACATGGTCTCCCACTCCATCCTACTAGACTCACTAACATCACTATCCTTCACCTCCTCTACTATTGCCTGGTTCAGAAGCTACGTATCTGACAGGCAACAATCTGTCCAGTGGAAAGGAAATCTGTCTCCACAACTTCCAACCACCATAGGAGTCCCACAAGGCTCTGTACTGGGCCCACTACTATTTTCTATATTCAGAAATAATCTCAATATCTCTACCCAGCATGCCACACTCATTCAATATGCAGGTGATTCAACCCTGATCTGCTCCGCCTCATCTCCCACCACCCTACAAACACTCACTCAGGATACCTTCAACTCTGTAGAAAAATGGATCTCAGGTGTCCAACTAATTCTAAATCCCAAAAAGTAAAATTGCTGCTATTTTCCCCTAATAGATCAACCCCCCTCCTTTACCATAATATCTAAGGACAGCACCACCATCTCCACCTCTAACCACACCAACTTTCTGGGCATTGAAATTGACAATAATCTTCACTTTGATGTCCACATATCACATACCATAAAACTAGTACACAAAAAGCTAGGCTCCTTATACAGTCATAAATCCTTTCTCTCACAAAAAGCTAGAGTCTCTCTTGCACAAAGCCACCTTCTCTCAGCTCTATCATATGCAACACCAATCTTCACCCAAATCAGAAAGTGTGACCTAGAAAAACTAGAATCATGCTACAATAAAATAGCCAAGTTTGCTACTAACTCTGCCTATAGAACCCATCACTGTATTGTAGTAAAAGAACTAAAATGGCTTCAGTTACCACAGCTACTTAACTATCACCAGCTGGTCACAGCCTACAATATTCTCAAATACCCTGAAAACCCCCCCTCAATATCCAATCTACTTACTGTCTTCACTGCAAACTGGTACCTCAGATCTAGTGAAAAATCTCTCCTCTCCATCACCAAGGCCAATAATAATGCAGGGAAAGCGCTCTACTCCCACACCGTTGCCAGAAATTGCAACTCTCTACCCCATTCCGTATCGACTGCCCCCTCCATCTCTATATTCAAAAACTCCCTCAAATCACATCTCCTTAGTACCTGGTTATGTCCCTGTATCACATAACCTTACCTATACTGCTATTAATTCTCCAAATTGCTCTCTGATCACCTGCTTGATCTCTGATCACCTGCATGCTTGTTCATTTGAAAAGTTGAACTTTTAACCGTAAAATTTACTTAATATATTTTCTTCTCTTACCAATGTATAACTGAAATTGTCATTTTACTTATTTTTTATACCATCATTTATTTGGAGTGCTTTTAGTTATTTCTTGTTATATTACTATGTTCACCATATATGTTGTAACCTGTTTACTACATCTTATTTGTGTACTATACCTGCTGTAATGTTTTGTACAACTAGGTGCCGGAGCTTTTCTTCCCGGGCCTCCTCTGAAAATGGACCTGGTCCAGTTAGAATTTCCCGGTTAACAAATGCAAAATAAATAAATAAATAAATAATTTAGTTATGTCTTACGTTTGATTTAGTTTAAGTGGCAAAATAAAATATATAGTTAGTGGAGACACTGAGAAGACTGAAAATATGGTTAAGTAATGTAGGCATAAAGTTTAACCAAGAGAGAAGTAAAAGTTTTAGAGAAATTACAAGGAATGTAAATATATACTTTAATAGTTGAAAATTGAAAATTTGAACGGCGTAGGCAATCGGATAGTCAGAATTTATACGTGATAAGGTCAGCTCAAGGATGTCGAAGACAAAATAATCAATCTAGGAGCGGTTTTTTAACAGAGAAGGGTAGGTGTTCAGTATTATTCCCTACTACAAACATCTTCCTACCTGGGCCCGTTAAAACCGTGTTTCTGACCTCGTTCTGACTATCCGACTGTAAAGCCCAAGCTACCCGTTCGCATTTTCAATAGTAAACCCTTTAATATAAAATAATCTGAAACACTGGGCATTGTTATTGGTCATTAAGAGATATTGAAGAAGTAATGGGAAGAGTATTAGATGATATACCAGACATAAACAAAATATGGAGAACATTTAGGATGATTAAGAAGGTTTATCCGGTTAATACTGTAATTTGGGGTATTTGAATTATGTGAGTTCACTTTTCTTTTTTCATGAAGAATTGGAATATAGATTATTACAGATCCAGATTAAATTTGATTAAGAGAAGGGTGATACATAAATAAGTTGAAAAAATGGGTTGAGCCTTGTGAATCCAGTAGTTTTCCTTTCTTATTTGTATATCTATGAGATCGTAAGGACTGAGAAATACAATGAAAGGAAGACATTAGGCAGGATATTGAATGAAAAACTTCACGAACAAATGTAGACCAACCAAGATGGAACGTAAACCAACTGCAGGATAATAATGGTAACAAGCAGGTTTAATACCAACCACGAATATGCTGTACAACGATAGATCCGCGGAACAGCAGTGGACAATAGCTGCTTTCGTCAGAGCAAAGGAATTGTCAGGTAGAAAGCGCTGTCATCAGAGAACGGGTGGGCTAAAAATCGTTATTAAATACTGCTGACCGATACATCGTTACCGTGAATCTCCGCAGTACGTTGAACTTTTCCAGAGATGATGAATGAGTCAAATACTAAAAAAATGAGAAAAGCCAAAAGAGAAGTAGAATCAGTCTAATAAGAAAAAAAAGACATGATTTTATTTGGCAATTAATGTTAAGGAAGGTATTAATTAAAGGATCTATGCTGCATAAATCTTTAAATAAAAGTTTATGTGTAAAATACGGGACTGAATGAGTCATCACAGCATATCTTCTGGATGTCCTTGAGTAATCAGATTAGGGAAAAAAAACAAGACAATATAAATAAACGGAGGGTTTCAAGGGAATTAGTATGGAAATATGATGATTTTTTTAATAAAAAATAAAGAAAGGCAGAAAGATAAAAGAGGTAACATTTGTATGATTATATATATATATATATATATATATATATATATATATATATATATATATATATATATATATATATCTGGCATATAGGACCACTAACCATCCAACCCAATACCATATTCATGATCTAGTGAAAAATCTCTCCTCTCCATCACCAAGGCCAATAATAATGCAGGGATTACCCCACTGTTAACTGGGAATCCTATACAGCATCAAACATACATGCACATAGATTACTGGATTTTATAAACACAAACTCCCTGGAACAGATAGTCAAGACACCAACCAGGGGTGCAACCATACTGGATCTGGTCCTCACTAATATGGGAGAGTGCTTCACATCCCCTACTGTAATGCCTTCCCTGGTAAGGTCAGACCAAAAATAGTCTCCTTTGAAGTAAAAATAAAACCTGGACCCCCAGCTAAACTGGGAATATTCGGGAGCTATTCTATGGCTAACCTCCTGCTATTAAGTGAGAACCTGGTACAATTTCAAACCCCTATAAATCCTGAGAAGACTTGCATTATGCAGAACTGTTCACAGAAACCTTGTACAAGCATGTTAATAGTTGCATAGAGGCATCTGTACCCACCAGGAAGAAGTACAGAACTAACTCAAAAAACAAGCCACCCTGTTGGAATCACAAAATAAATCAGATATATAACAGCAGGAGAAAATCTTGGCAAAAATTAGGAGTTGCAGCACCCTGCAGGATAAAAGCACTCTCATCAAACTAAACAAACAACTCAGAGGACAAATAAAGTCTGCCAAAGCCAAATTTGAGGTAAGTTTGGCCTCCCGGGCCAAGAACAACCACAAAGCATTCTTTAGCTATGTCCACAACCTCAAAGACAATACATAATTGTGTGCAGAGCTCATTATAAATGGAGCCACCTATACTGAGCCAGAAGATGTAGCAAACCACCTGGCTGATAAATTCAGCTCCAAATTTAATCCTTTCTCCCCCTCAAACTTCCCTCAGGAACTATCATCAAATATAACTCCTCCTGCTATCACTAGGGATCAGGTCCTTAATGATCTCTCTAAGACCAAGAACACTGCATCAATGGGCCCAGACAATATCCCAGGATGCCTTCTAAATAGCATGAAGCATGACCTATCAGGGCTTCTGGAATTACTATTTAACTGTAGCCTCCAAACAGGCTTTGTGCATAATGAATGGAGAATGGCAACAGTCATCCCTCTGCACAAAGGTGGGCCATCTACAGAGCCTGGAAACTAAAGACCCATAAGTCTCACTATTTTTATATGTAAAGCCATGGAAAGAATTATCATGGAGATGATCAACAGAGATATAGTAAACCTCCAGACACTGGACCCAACCAAGTTTGGTTTTGTCAAGGGCAGATCATGCCTACTCAACTTGGTGGACTTCTTTGAGAAGGTCACCAAAGCAATGGATAAGGGCAAAAGCATTCACACTGCATACCTTGACCTGCCCAAGGCATCGGACACAATACCCACTCAGGCATTGTTGACAAATTCAAAAGGTTAGGTACAAACCCATATGCCACTGGTGGATAGCCAACTGGCTTACAGATAGGACCCAGGAAGTAAGAATTGGGGTGTCCACCTCTGCAAAGAGGCCAGTCACAAGCGGAGTCCCTCAGGGATCAGTCCTTGGATGGCTCTTTTTTTGGCATTTACTTCTCAGAAGTCAAGGCCAATGTCAGTGGTCTCTGGCTGACTAAATTTGCAGATGATTGCAAATTAGGAGCTGTCAATGAATCTCACACTGACACAAATGTTCTCCAGGAGGCACTGATGCAGACAAACAACTGGTGTCAGAGCCATGGACAAAAACTAAATGCCAAGAAATGCATAACAGTATCCTTTGGAAGTCATTCATCCCTGGTAATTATCATATTGACAACACATCCCTTAGAGTTGACCGAGTAGTCATGGACTTAGGGAAACACATAGATAGTAATCTAGCCTTTGATCATCACGTGTCTACAGTGGTGAGGAAATCATTCTATGTTGCACAACTTATAAACAAAGGCATAACATCTAAGTCCAAGGAAGTCATTGTTCCACTGTATTCGGCATTCATCAGACCTATCATTGAGTACAATGCCCCCTTTGGTATGGACCTAATCAGGCATATCCAACAACTGGAACCTCCACAGATGTTTCTCACTAAAAGAATACAGGGCATAAGTAATATGTCTTATGCTGACTGCCTCAAGGCCCTATCCCCGAACTCTGTCTCCTACAGGCTTTTGAGGTGAGATCTATGCCTGGCATACAGGGTATTGTCAGACCCCACTCTGATGGACCTCCTGCATATCCACAAAACAAACAGCACCAGAATTACCCATTCTAAAGACTTAAATCTTGCCTGTGATATAAATAGGACCTACTGGAGAGATAGGTATTTATCTCAGAGACTACCCCGTCTATGAAACAGGCCCCCAATCCATGTGAAGCAGAGTTCCTCCCTAACCCAATTCAAGTACAACTTGGACAATTGGATGGAAAACCAGAAATTCATCCCTGGATTGGCACCTATGTCTCTAATGCAAACAGGTAACCTGTAAATGGTTCATCTCCCAGACCTAAGCTTACACTTATCAAGGGTGTCAGAACTTGTTAGAGATTTGGAATGCATGGTTAGGCTTAAAAAGGCCCTTGTGGTTGTTAGTCTAGTAAACACCTATGAACCTATGAACAAAATAAATCTTATATATCAAAATGTGATTCTGATAAGATTAATCCAAGATACCTGTTTGTAAAAAGCACTTGTTAAACACCAATAAGTACCACAAAAAGTGTTTCTGGATAAAACACCACCATAATCTCCACACAAATGCCCTGGTAGAAATGTTTTTATTCACCAATAAAACAAGTTAAGAGCTTTCATCCCTTTTCATCACTCAGGGACTTCTTCAAAACAAATTACTAAATAAAATGCCCCTACTTAAATAGTACTACCAATTAACATCAATAAGCAATTAAAAGATGAAACTTGAATCAATGTTCCAAACAATAGTTCTTAAAACAACAACACACTTTTAGAAAACATTTTGTTGTATATACAACTTATTATTCAAAAATGCCATTCTTTTGGTAGAAATAAGCATTAAAACATAAAATTACTAAAAATACAACATTTATCAAAGATCCAGAGCACTGTGCTTCAACACAGGAAGGAAGGAAACATAATCATTGAGCCCTAGTGTAATCCCTGCAATTAGTCTGATAATCCAGCAAAATTCTTTTAATTCAATTTGCAATTCCCACCAACCACCCCCAGCACAATAAGAAAAACATTTTAAAAAGGCAGCTTGTGAGAGCAGCCAGAATGTGCTCAGACAGGGAGTTGTTTTTGTGTGAAATAGATTTGATAACCAGCATGTTTAAACTCAGAGGTTACCCGGATAAAATCCTTAATATGATTGTTAAAGAGATGGTAGCAGGGTGGGGTGACAAATATAAATCCCTGCTTGGTAGTGCAGAGATGATTTTAACATCTAGAGATCATAGAGATAATACAATGTTTAATACAATTAATTTAATACAAGTATGGTTATTCCATTTGGTGAAGGAGAAAAGACAGTTAAGGCTATATTTAAAAAGAATTGGACCATATTTTGAGGGAACCCAGAGATTTACAATATGTTAGGCAAATATCCAACATTTTTTTATAGAACCAGTAAGAATATGAAGTACCTTACGGAGCACACAATGTTTAATTTCCCACTAACACTGAAAGGCACAACTAAATGTGGCCAATGTAACCAATGTCCATATATTTTGGACAGTAATTATATATAATTAAAGGGTTTTAGGCACCACATCAGGCTACATAAGGGCAATTGTAACACAAAGGGGTGATATATAAGTATTTGCCAAACATGTCAAAGTTTTTATGTTGGCAAAACTGAGAGGAAATTGAGATGTAGAATATATGAACACCTATACGCTATAGCTAAGGGCAATGTTAATAATGCCCTATACAAACATTTGGTAACTTGCCCAGGTAACACCATATACAAGTTTGGAATATTAGAAGTTGTGCCACACAGTACAAGGACCTGTCTGAACAGGAGGAGGTTCTGCCAAAATCCAGAGAGACAGCAAAAAACAGTAAGACTGCAAGAATTGTCACTCCCTTTGATCTAGACTAGTCGGTCACTTTTTAATAAACCAGAGCATTCTCCTCTGGTGTTCATAGTTATAAAAGCACAAAGAGTTTATGATGCAGCTTAAATTCCCTGCAATGAGTTTTAGCCAGGGTAGAAAAAACAATGAATATTGAATACCTAACCAAGGCAGACACTTATTTGGATGTGTTTCTGTTTTAGGATATGAAGTGTGCACAGGCCACATACGGTGATGTCTCATTGGCTACAATATATGCAATTTTCAGTACTTTTGCAAATATTTTCCAGGGTACTAAGTGGAAGCAGAGACTGGCACCAAGGACACAATTAAGACATAACTCTCAACTATCCATATTTTCACAAAATGTTCATTATTTTTGCCTCTTATTTTTGCTCCATTATTCGTACAATTTGTGATTTTCTGTCAAGTTATTGAGGTTTGAAGTCATTAGCTAATGACCAACATACAAGTTTAAGACTTAAGTTCCTTCAGAAAATGCATGTTAATGTGAAAACTGTTGTTCTATCAACTTTCAAAGTTTATAACAGCAACATCTAAAAATGACCCCTATTTTTGGGCCTTTGTACCCCCATCATTTTTGACTTTGTCAAGAATTATTTCATTAAGAGTTTGAGAGGTATGACAAGATGACTGAAGGGATGAGAAGCTGGCCACTGGAGAAGCTGAAGGAGAATTGGGATGTCATGACTTATGATAGGCCAGCTTGACAGCAATTAAACTTCACCCTTTGCATAAATGGTTGAGGAATCTTCAGAGAAGTCGGCTATGGAGTTTACTATTCCTGATCCTCCTGTCACGGAGAAGCTGATGCTTGAAAAGGCACAAGGGAGGTCTGTGCTAATTGAGATAGTGGTGATGGTAGCATACTAGAATATCAAGGATGAATTATAGGATGTGATAACATGTTACAAAGACATGAATATGGAGCGTTTCTCCACAGTCAGGAGGTATAATAGATGAAGGGTGGGACCAGTATTGTGTTTTGCACAATGTGTGTGTGTGAGGTTCGTTACATTAAGCAGCCTCAGTGCAACATTTGTAAAGGGAGGTGGGGTTGGTTATTATGGGAATTATTATATTTATGTGATCTGACCTTGAACACTTAGTGAGTCTCCTTGGGCTGTGACAAGCTTTGAGAATGGTAAGCTTTCCAAAGTTACAACTTCAAGAATTGTGTTTTTTTTTTCACTGATAAAAATAATTTAAATTCTGAAGCCCCAACCACCTTCCAGATTTACACGACTGAGAGAAAGGGTTTCAAATACTATTTCAGGAGATGTATTTTTGGAGATATTGCTTTATTGGGACTTTGTAATTGGAACTTCTAGATTTTTCTGTTTTATTTATCTTTCATTCTGACCACTTTTTGTTACAGATGGATTTGCAGGGCTTGGCCTGGATATGCATATCATAAAAGTGTCATCTCCGTCCACTATTATAGAAAAGAAGGCAGATTTAGGTATCTTTAGGAAATTGGATAAGGGAGTATTGCGAGTGATATATAGATGTGGATATCAATGAAAAAAATTATAATGAAAAACTTTTACATTCATGGTTCAGAGATGCAGTAAGGACTGGATGCAAAACAAATGCTATGGTACAAGTAAGTTAGTTTCATTGAATCCTCAATTTTATGTTTGGTGAAGCATTTTAGGAGCATCACATGAGACCCATTATGCAGTTCAAAAAGGTAGCTATCTATAGCCATTGTTTCGTGATATGATTCAACATGGAAATACATTATTCAGACTATATGGCAAGTGTAATAGCTCATTCAGTTAAGGAAAGGAAATTACGTCTTTCTGCTAGTTATAGCCATTTCTTACTTCCTACAAGGATTATGATTTTTTAACAATTTTTTAGCAGGTAGTTTGAGGAGATTAATCCAAAAAAAAGCTAGAGCAGATCAGGCAGGGTAGTAGTAGAAATGTAGGGTAGTAGTGATTTAGTGTGATTGGACTCTTATTATGCAGTAATACTGTACCTGATATTCAGTGATCCTTTATCAAATATGGTGTGATGCTGGATCCAGTATGGAATGATACTGCAACTAATATGATGTGATGCCATAACCAATATGATCCAATACTAAAACCAATAAGCAGTAATCGTGCACACAGTATGAAGTGATACAGTAATCAATATGCAGCTATATAATACTCAAGAGGTAGCAATACTGTACCCTGTATACTGCTATACTGTACTTACCAGGAGATTACTGCTGTGAACTTATTTATAGATTGCTACTATCTGATTAATTCCCTTTATTTGTATTCTCTTTGAAAAGCACAAGACAGTTTTGGCATCACAGTTTCTTTAATTCAGTACTGCAACTTGTTGCACCTTTATCCCCTAGCAAAGGCGGTCATCAGTAATTATTGTTCCCCATTTGCCCTTATATGCATTGTATATCAAGGTGATTCCTATCTGTCTTCCTGTTTCTGCTAATGGTACACAGCTTTAGTATCTTATTTCATATTTCACAATCTGTACCACATATAAAGAGTAAAGTGAGTATGTTTCCATGAAAATGATACCCTTTTTTCGACCCTTGGAGAAGTTTTGCATGTTTTGAAATTCCTTAATGAAATCTCAGGCCTCAGTGTAAATGGATTAAAATCAGTTTTTAACCTTGAATTTGATTCATGAATTATTTATAGCAATAGTCCCTGGCTGTGTGATTAAATACCAAGAACAACATTGCTACTTGGATGTTCAGCTCGGACCTTCTTTGATTCACCTACCATTAGCTATTTAAATAGGTCATATTTCTGTTTTGAAGTTAGTATCAAAGCAAATGAATGGGAGTAGTTACATCTTCCTTTGATGGAAAAGATTTGAGTTCTAAAGATGGCGTTCATACTAATGTTTTTATTTGTAGGCAACTGCCAACTTGGCAGGCAAGAGCAAATATTCTGAAAGGCAAATGATGTAAGCTTTGTTTTTTTTTTGTTTGTTTTTTTTTTGGAATTCCCAAAACACTCATATATCCCAATATAAGTTATGATTCCTCCAACAAAATTTGGTATTGTCTTACCCAACTTAGGTCAGTGTGGTGAGGTAGCTCCATTGTGCCAATATTGGATATTTAGGGCATTTTTGTACTCAGACTGGTAATTTTGGTATTTACAGAAGTTTTGATTATATTCTACAATGCTATGCAAATTACCAGACAACGCCAAAAATAATGGGTGGGAGGGGGTGACAAAGACCCACAATCAAGGATGGATTTTAATTTTTCCTGTTATAAAATTAGAAAGTTGCTAGAATAGAAGTTTTCGTACTACTGCATATGTATTAAGTGGTATGAAGTCTGAACGGAAATGTCTGTCATTATGTGCAAATGTTAGTCCTCAATAGTTTGCAAGAAAACTAAGAATTTTAAGAAGAACAGAACAAAACAATGAATGTACAATCTGGACATTTTGTGAAAATTTGAATGGTTGATAGGTCTGCCTATAAGAGGTAACAGCAGAAGCATCATAAAACATTAAGGACACTGGAGAGAGATGGGGGTATATCTGTATGGGGGAGGCTTCAGGACAAATGATAGAGGAACACTAGATGACAGCAAGTTTTGACTTGGTGTCACTTAAACATTTCATAGAGGGCCAGCATCTCAATGCAGTTTACACATGATAAGAAGAATTAATCCCTGCTGTCTGGCATTATTGACTAACTATAATCATCCATGATTCATGAGGGCAGGAAATACATAGAGGGAGACATCAGCGGTGTCCTTACAACTTAAAGACAAGTATGGGCTATGTGGTATGTGTGTGTGTGTGTGTGTGTGTGTGTGTGTGTGTGTGTGTGTGTGTGTGTGTGTGTGTGTGTGTGTGTGTATATGTGTGGGAAAGGGAATGGCAGGTGCCTATGCCAACACAATGCTGATGCCACCGGTGTTAACTACTGGAGGAAAGTGGTGATTAGACTTAGCAGTATTTAAAGATGCTTCAGAAACATGCAAATTAGCCAATGATCGTCTTTTCTCATTGTGGCTAATTTTTCCTGAATTGAAAATAGCTGAATTAATGTAAACAGCCCTTTTTTACCACTCCTCTGACCATCAGTGCTGGGATTGTTTCTGAATCTTCATGTATGTTTTATAAAACTTGTATTATGTCATCAAAGTGACCAGTTAGCAAAGTTTCCAAAACTTAACTGACCACAGCAGCACATGGTGACCAATTACTGGTTCATAACTAATGAAAAAGGTCAAGCAAAAGAATGTTCAGAAATCATACCATCTAACTAAAAATATAAACCTAAGACAGCTTTAAGAACTACATCACAGATCAGTGTAATTCTGAAGAATACAAAAAAGTGTGCTACACAGGATAAGGGAACTCCACTATAATTTCACTGCAAAATATTTAGCAAGCTGGCAGAAGAATCTTTCACATGCTATAGTGAAGCATTAATACAGAACAATAAAACCATTCTGCAATCTTATAAAATACTTAAGCAATAACCCAGAAATGGGTGTTCGTATATCAGGATTTACCCATGGTTGTCGTGGTTTAATCTAAAGGGTAAATTCTGAGTGATTAAACAAAGCCAGCCAGTAGTAAATCTTGGCATACCTATACCCATGAGTGGGTTATTGCTATTATACATTAAATTTCTTTCCTTTCTTAAATAATGCCTTTCTGTAATGGCACTGCTAAATTCATCTGCATTATTTTTCTTCTTAAATAATGCCTTTTGATAACAGCACTGCAGTATTCCTCCACATTATTTTTCATTTTAAATAATGCCTTTCGATATTGGCACTGCAGTATTCCTCCGCATTGTTTTTCTTCTTAAATAATGCCTTTTGATATTGGCACTGTTCTATTCCTCAGCATTTTCTTCTTAAATAATGCCTTTCGATAACGGTGCTGCAGTAATCCTCAGCATTTTTTTTTCTTAAATAATGCCTTTTGATAACGGCACTGCAATATTCCTCCGCATTGTTTTTTTTCTTAAATAATGCAATATTCCTCCGCATTGTTTTTTTTCTTAAATAATGCCTTTTGATAACGGCACTGCAGTATTCCTCCGCATTGTTTTTTTTCTTAAATAATGCCTTTTGATAATGGCACTGCAGTATTCCTACGCATTGTTTTTTTCTTAAATAATGCCTTTCGATAACAGCACTGCTGTATTCCTCAGCATTGTTTTTCTGCATTTTCTAGTGCATATGCGACTTACATTCCCATGCTTGTTCATTCAACAGAAGCAATGGAGAAAGCGGAATCGCCATTCCTTTTTTTTTTCTTGTGTGTGTGTGTTTACTATGGCATTATGGTGTGAAAATCTGAAAATTCTTTGATAACACGGACAGTTCAGATGTACACCAATCTGCTGAGACTGCACAGAAATACAAGGAAAACCAGGTACATTTCTTTCTCTTTAGTTTTGTAGAATGCATGTAATTTTTTTTTTTGTATTTGGTCTGCCCTCCATACCATATGTCAGTAAAAATGTCTGCCCACTGAATGATACTTCAGAGGCTAGACACTTTTCTGTTGGTATATGGTAGATTTAAAATGGGCACTCTGGTTGGGCTGTAAATTGGTGTGCTCATTTTGAATAATAATGACCCATCATTGTATAATTGCACAGAAGCTACTGAAGTCATCACAGATTGTATGCTAAACTGTGCTAACTTGTACAAACTATGCTACTCTGTGGATTTCTACTTTTCTTAGCATTGATTTATTTTTAGCTTCTGTTAGCCTGTAGACTGCTATTACCATTGTAATCTCAGAAGAAAATGCAATCATGGGAGTTCAGTTTCCAGTTATGGTAAACTAACAGTATACCAGATATAATCCACAGAAAGATTAAATAAAAAAAAAAAAAAAAAAACTGGAAATCACTCATTTCAATTTTGAGGGTAAAACAGTTAAACAGACTGAAATTCTATGCAAGGGAAGAAGGTGATATTCTGACTTCCTGTCCAGATGCCAATTTTCTGCATCAAGGGCAAAAGTTTGGATTTTCACTAATGATGTCCGACAATCCCAGGCCCATTGAAAAGGGACCCAAATGTATTCAAATAATTTTTGTAGAGGCCAGTACTCTATCTTTGGAATTAATGCCAGTGCAGCACACATAACCTATAGTCATTTGCCAAGCTAAGAAGACTAATCTCCGTTAGCCAGGGGAAAATAGTGTAGCTAAAAAGTCACCAAATAAGATGGCAGCAAGAACTCAAAACTTTAGACAAGCTTTGATCTCAAGCAGAATCAAAATATAATTAAAAATATTGATGAATCACAAAACAAGATACAACAAAATAATGACAGGATTTTTTATTCACCTCATGAGCTGAATAGTATTACCATATAAGCCTTTATTCTAGAAAGTCTGTCATGCTGGAGCATAAGACCTGTTTTTGAGGACCAACGCCTTGTGTTATAATAATATGAACACTAAAAATCACTTTTAGGGAACCTGGAGTTTGCCCTTTTCTCCACTCTTATTTGAGTGTAATATTAACATTGTATACAAGTCACTGGAGTTTGGGAGTGTCTCACCACATGAGGAGGTGTGGGAGAATTTGTCCCCTGCTGAAATAAGATCTTTATTTCTCATTTGCTGAAAGTGGATTTCATTTTAACCTGTTTGCTATATTGTAGTATATATATTATTAATTAATAAAGACATCATTGTTGCTTACATTCTATAATGGACATAATGCGTGTGTGATGGATATTCTTACACAGTATGTCCACAGATACCATGTACACAGATCCCATGTACCAACCACCCCCAGGTCAAAAATGCAAAGCTACTATTGATGACTTTATAGACCATCATGATAACCGTACTGTACTGCACAAAGGGAAGGGCACTCCAATTTTGTCTCCAAGGTCACAGGTTCAGATGTGTTCAAGGTCATTCAAAACTTCTGACTAACCAGCAGAATACAGTTTTGGCATTAGATGCAATAAAAACATTTTTCTTATGTGGCAACCTTCCACTCATCTGGAATGCAAGAGGTACTAAATTCAAATAAGCTATTAGTAACTAGTAGAGATGGCTAGTCAAGTAGGAATAGTTTTATACAACTTTAGAACAGATGCTAAGAGGCTTCTATGTAAGGACTTAGTGTTCAAAGTGTTCAGCCAAACATGCAAGGCTTCTGTTGCTAGCAACACACCATGATAAATAATAAATAGTTCTTTGGTTTAATATTGGCAGACACTTAGTTGTAATACTCTAATTCTGTGGCTGGAAAGTACATATATTATTCAGAAGCACATCAGACCTTCATATGCTTAATTCTACAATGTAATCAACTAAATGCGACACCAACTTGTATCTCAAACTGTTAGACATAAAAATTAACTATCTGCCAGTAGGACCCAATCCCTTCAAAGATATGTAAAGTCCCAGGAAATCAGGTAAAAGCAGGGCATTTAAAAATGTTGAAGAAAGTTTTAGAAATATATAGAAAGAACAATGGACAGGCTATCCAGACATTCTAGACAGGTCCCTGAGTTATTGGGGATACCAAATACATCTGTATTATGGCAGGTGGAGTGTGTGTCTTTATCAATTTCAGGGGAGTGGAGTAGAGAGTTTCCAAAGCTGCAGTGTGCACCATCTGTTTAAGCCATTTACTATGTTTCAGATTACTTCCCACTAAAAGATCTATTGAGATGAGCAAGCTGGAAGTTGTATAAAAAGTAGGATTCAGATTATCTCAGATAAAGGAAATACTTTCATAAGCAGACAAAATGGAAGGAGCCAGTACAGGGGATGCATAAGAAATGATTTTACTGAAAAGCTTGAAGTACAAGATAGAGAGTTGTTTACATACATACTTAGATAAGTGGAATGTGTTCACTTTAACAGAACAGTGGGTGTCCTAGGCTCACTTCTTGCTTAAAAGCTGTTTTTTTCTTAGCTCACAACTTCATATAGTGCATTTAGAAACAGCTACTTTCTTAGGTATAGAAATTGTTTCTAAACCAGGTTAAAGTAAATTGTTATGCTCTGATGGTTGAGCAGCTTATTTACGCTATCCGAGTCATCACCAGATCAGAACTCACAGCCAACAAATATCAGTTAAGGACCTAGAACTTGATATGTAGAGCAGGACAGCTTAATTACAAGTTATATTAAACTTCTACAAACAGCCCTATGAATAGATTATTTCACTGACTAGCATGCAATTTTATCTTTTTTTATTTATTTTTTAGGGTGATAAACTACAATTCAAATGGTCTGTTTATCCAAACAAAAAATGAACTGCAACAACAATGGCAAATTAAAAATAGCTATTAATAATTGAAAAATAATTGAAAAACTGTAAATATGTCACCATTCTGGTCATCAAAATCACCATGTCAGTTTATTTATGCATATTTAAAAATATATGACGCAACTCTTAAGAATACTCTGGTTTCAAACTATTAGCAGTACAGAATAAACTCCAGTAACATGCAGGGTATATATAATGGAAAACTTGAAAGTGCACATTTGCAGCAACTTCACTGCCTCTCTAATACCTTTGACAAACTATCGAGAGCATGCAATAAACTGTTACTGAACTGAAAACTATTAGTTCAGCATGTACCACAGTATTCTAATTTTAAAAGCTTATAATGTTTATTGTGTATTTCTAAGAATCTTATAATTTTTAAGATTATGCATACAACACGTTTGGTGCTGTGCTGTATCAGGTGTTATATGCATTTTACAGTACTCACAGAATGAGGTGAGACAACATGGAGGTGCTGAGGCCTGTTCAGCGTACATCTAGCCACATTTAGAAATGCTGTGGGCTTTGAAAGTCAGCTATTCAGTTTTAATTCTATGTGAGATCAAAGCAAATGCAGAATGATGATAAATAGTTGTATCGGGCTACAAATTAATATTTCATGAGGACTGTTCTAAACAAAATATTGGTAATTTATTTCAAGATGAATATTTTTGGGTGGGGCTAAGGATAGATATATGGGCATTAGACTACTTTTCTACTGATCAGTATTGTTTCTTCTTGTATAAGGAAGTCAGACATACCTTCGTGGTAGCCATTTATGACTTAATGATGTTTCTATAATTGGAGGAAGGTTCATTGTGACATATACATACATATATATATATATATATATATATCTATATGAGTCTAGGACTGTTGAGTGCAAGCTTGTTTCGCGGAAACCCAAATAGGAGAGCACACTTTCGTGAAAGTGCATTTTCACTGAAAAAAAAACATGACAGACTGACTTTTGCTGAGATTGTGGTACAGTGAGGATAAGGGAATATTCCCTTTCCCCCACTGTAGTGCGATCTCGGAGGGAGAATATAAAAGTAGGGGGTGGGAGTGGCACAGCCCCCACTTGGGGGGTTGCAGGCTGGCTTGTCCCCCCTGCATAAATGTGTTTACTGTTTTTTTTTTTTTAATGCTGTGTTTTGGGGTTTTTTTGCAGACTTTCATGAAAGTGCTTTTTCAGTGAAAAAGCACTTTCACGGAACTGTGCTCGACCGTTTCAGTTTCATTGAAATGTGTCCGGTAATTAGTCCTAGATATATATATATATATATATATATATATATATATATATATATATATATATATATATATATATATATATATATATATATATATACACACACACACACACACACACACACACGTGTGTGTGTGTGTGTGTGTGTGTGTGTGTGTGTGTGTGTGTGTGTGTGTATGTAGAGTTATGTCATTTATTATGTATTTAATTTTGGAAATATTTGCCAGTGGTACAGTTGGTTGAAGTGTGTAACTGTCAAACTTCAGTAGATTGACCATTACATAATTCACAAGTTTTCCCTTTCTCTAAGGGTGCATGACCCTTGAGTTAGTATATGTAATTTCTAAGGGGGGGGGGGGCTCACATCAGGAACTGTAAAAGTTTTTTTTTGTTTCACTTCTGGTAATCACAAAAGTAATCTGTTGGTTTACATTTGCGATTACTTTAGTTTGAATATTTTAGTTGGCAGTGAAAGCAATAGCTGATAATGTCATTTAATGTTCTGTATTTAGAACAATCTCATCGGCGATTATATGCAGACAAATTGCATACAGACTGGCATAGATGGAATGCTGTTTTCCAAACTGCGGACATCTGTGCAGGCTTATTTCAAAATTGCTGGGCTACTTTCCTGTGAAACAACTATTTTGTGTTACGCACAACTATCGTAACATTATTCTGCATTATTCTGTTTAAAACTGAAACATCTGTACTCTGTTAAATGGAATCGGTTTCTTGTTTACTTTTAATGATTTTCTGCCAAATCTGAAAATAGATCTTTGACATTGTGTTTAAGGTAGTTTTAAATAAGTCTGTCGAACAAATCTTGAAACAAGCTGTTAACTGTTGCAGGAACTATGTAGTTAAAATAATTTTAAATTAATCTTTTGTGAAAATCTATTAAGATTATGATAGCTAAAAGACTTAATGAAATTTCAAATTACTCTGTCGGGCAAGTCTGAAAACAAGCTGTTAACTGGGGTAGAAATTAACTGGGTAATGTTTTATGACCTGTAGTCAGACACTGTACATGCTGTCAAGATGATTTCTGTAGAAAACCACCATATAAATTTTAAATTGCTATTCCACATGCATGGGGTAACTGTATTGCAGGTTTCAAATCTATCACAGTCATTTTCTTTGAAAGAGTTCCTGTGTGAATTTAAAGCTATTTTAAGTACTTGCTTTGTAAATTAAATGGCATAAACGACAAAAGAAGTTGTAGTAAATGTTTATTAGAGTTATGATATTGATGGTCACAATGAATATGTACTTGCATTTTGCAGATGTTTTGTTTGGTAGTGAACATTTAAAGAAGCTTATCTCCTGTCACCGAGTTTAATGCAGATTTCAAAGTGACACATTTCTTTTAAAATCTGCCATATTTTACTATAAGGTGTTAATGGAGTTTGCTAATACAATAAGATTTATATGAAAAGGACTTGAGCAATCCTTGATAACATACCCTCTGGTCAGAATGTTAGGAAGCTTACCTGCATCTGCACGAGCTTGTTTTTTCATTTTCTTAACTTAAAAGTGAGTAAGTACAAAACAAATAGGGATATTACATGCAATGTTTTATGGCTGAATAGGGTGAATAGCATATATCATATGTTTTGTTTTAAAACAGAAGTTCTGGAAATATTTCAAGAAGATATGACACCAAGACTGCAAGAAAAAGTAGGTAGACAGCACCCAATCCATTTAAAAAATGGAATACTATTGAAAACTTAAAAATTACATAAGCAAAAGGTCTAATATTCCTAATATAACTTCAGCGGTCACAGAATCATGCACGTGCGCACTCGCACACACAGACACACACACACACACACACACACACACACACACACACACACACACACACACACACACACACATCTGTTTGTGCAAGTTAACGAAATGAGACTAAACACTACTTTTTGCAGGGGGGGCAACCCCCCTGCACCCCCCATATCCTCTGAGAATTGCATAAGCCATCTTTGAGATATCACTACATCAGGGAAAAAGGAAAATTCCCCAATCCCTCCTGTACCATGATTTCAGCAACAATACCCTTCCTGCAGTACTCTGTTTGACTTTTCAGAGTCAACATTGTTGTCTTCATAATTATTCTCTGGATGGAATGAAATAAGAGCAATAAGTAAGTTTGACACAATCATACACAGCATATAAAAAACATACGTTCACAGCATATTTTCCCAGTGAGGTTGTAATCCACCCACTAGCCAGTGATAGAAGCTATGTCTCCCAAACTCCTGCTTATTAGATATACTAGTCTGTGGTCATGGTACCTTGGAGTAAAGAGAACACCAGATTTTTCAGGAAAACTAGCCACTGACTTTATCCCAAGACAGCTTGACCTCACAAAATGAATGTGCAAATGAGTTGGAGATGCTGAGAGGCATATAGCAATCATATTTCCACCTGTGATTTTCAGATGACTGGTTATTATCTGATTTAGAAACCTACCATTAAACTTTGCAAATAATGTTCTTTTCCATCATGGACTCACTAACATCCAAAGAAATATCCATGAGTCATTAGTTAATGACAGTAGTTTGCATTTATGTATATTAAGCTATGTGAGATACATGTAGTATTTAATTTTACTTGAAAATATATTATAACTTACTTGTTGACAAAATGAATTGCAGTGAAACAAATATACTTCCTAATATCCTCTTAAATGTAAGAATGTTGTCAGAGTTCAATTATCTGCATTTGGTAGTTACATATTTAAGTGTCACAAGGTTTCACCTTTATAGACACCATCTTACAATTCACTGATGTAGTAAATGCTCAAAATATTCAGATAACATTACAGGTAGTCTACATAATACACACAAACCCATTTATAAACAATATGGCTTTGTGGATATTTGGGTTTGTGTGTATTCCATAGACTACCTGCTGTATATATAATATATGCAATCCATATATATATGTATGTATGTATATATATATATATATATATATATATATATATATATATATATATATATATGGTTCTAGGTTATAACATCGACAGCTACTTTCACCGACAACAGAAACATCGACACCACATAATCGACAAACCATAACCACGACACCTCACATGCCCGACAAACAAGTAACCGACAGTCCACAAACACGAAACCCCATACACTGCACACACCACAATAACAACAATCAACTAACAAAACACATCCCCTATCCAAAAACCACACAAAGAACACAAGCACACCAGAATCCTCACAAACCCACACTAAACCTCACACACACAACTATGTACAACCCTAACCCAAACCCTTACCCTAAGGTCCGTCACTATCGCACACTCAGCTAACCGCCCCAACCCTAACTCACTTAACCCGCCTAACCCAAAATAGTACTACCGCACACTTACCTAACCCGCACCTAACCCTAACTCACTTAACCCTAACCTAAAAATACCACTACGCACACTTACCTAACCACGCCCTAACCTAACTCACTTAACCGCCCTAACCCAAAACATACCACTACCGCACACTTACCTAACCCGCGCCCTAACCTAACTCACTTAACCCACCCTATCCCCACAGACTGTCACTATCTACACTTACCTTACTGCACCCTAACGTCCGTCACCACCGCATACTCACACAGCCTTCTTTCCAAGTCACTATCCCTGGCGTCGGCGTTTTCATCCGTAGCATCGGTCTTCCGAATGTCAATCATCTGGCGCCCGCTAATCCGTTGTCGGTGATGTCGGCTGTCGATCTTCTAACCTAGACCCATATATATATATATATATATATATATATATATATATATATATATATACATACGTGTATATTGCTTCCATTGGTTTGGTCAACATGGAGGCAGGGAGTTTATTCATCATCTGTTTAATCAACTGTATTTTGGCTGCTATACAGATTGTACAATCCCTGGTGAAAGAGAATTTTGACTATCTCATAGTTAGTGTGTGTTTATATATATATATATATATATATATATATATATATATATATATATATATTTATAATTAGTATGGGTGTGTGGAGGGATGCTTTTGTATTTTTTTGAAGTAATATTTGCATGTGCAGAGAAGCAACTTCATTGATTGCATACTAGGAAGTTGACATTTGCAATTTTGATGCAGAGTGGCTTACTTTCAGGATGCTGACTTTCCTGTTAGCTGAACAATTGAAAGTAAATCTACTTATGCACAACTATAAAAATAAAAGTACCATGGATCTGTTTAAAAGACAGCAATATTTCTAACCGTGTACACAAAATCTCAAACCATATAAACCAACAACAACATTTTTGTCAGGGAGCAAGTTCAGACGCACTTCTATGAGAGGGCCTGTGCCCACCCAGTAATTAAACACACCATCTCCAACAATGTACAATACAGATGAGAGGATGTGCCCACCCAGTAACTAAACACACCATCTCCAACAATGTACAATACAGATGAGAGGATGTGCCCACCCAGTAACTAAACACACCATCTCCAACAATGTACAATACAGATGAGAGGATGTGCCCACCCAGTAACTAAACACACCATCTCCAACAATGTACAATACAGATGAGAGGATGTGCCCACCCAGTAATTAAACACACCATCTCCAACAATGTACAATACAGATGAGAGGATGTGCCCACCCAGTAATTAAACACACCATCTCCAACAATGTACAATACAGATGAGAGGATGTGCCCACCCAGTAATTAAACACACCATCTCCAACAATGTACAATACAGATGAGAGGATGTGCCCACCCAGTAATTAAACACACCATCTCCAACAATGTACAATACAGATGAGAGGATGTGCCCACCCAGTAACTAAACACACCATCTCCAACAATGTACAATACAGATGAGAGGATGTGCCCACCCAGTAATTAAACACACCATCTCCAACAATGTACAATACAGATGAGAGGATGTGCCCACCCAGTAATTAAACACACCATCTCCAACAATGTACAATACAGATGAGAGGGTGTGCCCACCCAGTAATTAAACACACCATCTCCAACAATGTACAATACAGATGAGAGGATGTGCCCACCCAGTAATTAAACACACCATCTCCAACAATGTACAATACAGATGAGAGGATGTGCCTACCCAGTAATTAAACACACCATCTCCAACAATGTACAATACAGATGAGAGGATGCCCACCCAGTAACTAAACACACCATCTCCAACAATGTACAATACAGATGAGAGGATGTGCCTACCCAGTAATTAAACACACCATCTCCAACAATGTACAATACAGATGAGAGGATGCGCCCACCCAGTAACTAAACACACCATCTCCAACAATGTACAATACAGATGAGAGGATGTGCCTACCCAGTAATTAAACACACCATCTCCAACAATGTACAATACAGATGAGAGGATGTGCCCACCCAGTAACTAAACACACCATCTCCAACAATGTACAATGCAGATGAGAGGATGTGCCCACCCAGTAACTAAACACACCATCTCCAACAATGTACAATACAGATGAGAGGATGTGCCCACCCAGTAATTAAACACACCATCTCCAACAATGTACAATACAGATGAGAGGATGTGCCCACCCAGTAACTAAACACACCATCTCCAACAATGTACAATACAGATGAGAGGATGTGCCTACCCAGTAATTAAACACACCATCTCCAACAATGTACAATACAGATGAGAGGATGTGCCCACCCAGTAACTAAACACACCATCTCCAACAATGTACAATACAGATGAGAGGATGTGCCTCAGTAATTAAACACACCATCTCCAACAATGTACAATACAGATGAGAGGATGTGCCCACCCAGTAACTAAACACACCATCTCCAACAATGTACAATACAGATGAGAGGATGTGCCTACCCAGTAATTAAACACACCATCTCCAACAATGTACAATACAGATGAGAGGATGTGCCCACCCAGTAATTAAACACACCATCTCCAACAATGTACAATACAGATGAGAGGATGTGCCCACCCAGTAATTAAACACACCATCTCCAACAATGTACAATACAGATGAGAGGATGTGCCCACCCAGTAACTAAACACACCATCTCCAACAATGTACAATACAGATGAGAGGATGTGCCTACCCAGTAATTAAACACACCATCTCCAACAATGTACAATACAGATGAGAGGATGTGCCCACCCAGTAATTAAACACACCATCTCCAACAATGTAAAATACAGATGAGAGGATGTGCCCACCCAGTAATTAAACACACCATCTCCAACAATGTACAATACAGATGAGAGGATGTGCCCACCCAGTAACTAAACACACCATCTCCAACAATGTACAATACAGATGAGAGGATGTGCCCACCCAGTAATTAAACACACCATCTCCAACAATGTACAATACAGATGAGAGGATGTGCCCACCCAGTAATTAAACACACCATCTCCAACAATGTACAATACAGATGAGAGGATGTGCCCACCCAGTAATTAAACACACCATCTCCAACAATGTACAATACAGATGAGAGGATGTGCCCACCCAGTAACTAAACACACCATCTCCAACAATGTACAATACAGATGAGAGGATGTGCCCACCCAGTAACTAAACACACCATCTCCAACAATGTACAATACAGATGAGAGGATGTGCCCACCCAGTAATTAAACACACCATCTCCAACAATGTACAATACAGATGAGAGGATGTGCCTACCCAGTAATTAAACACACCATCTCCAACAATGTACAATACAGATGAGAGGATCTGCCCACCCAGTAATTAAACACACCATCTCCAACAATGTACAATACAGATGAGAGGACACATTCTTCAAGTCCAGCATTACACTGATCTAACACAAGTACAACATAAAACCTGAAGTGCTCCAAATAAAAAAAAATAGTTTTTTGCATGCTGTATGATTTTGTGTCTGAGCATGCAAATAAATATTATTTTATTTTGTATTATTTTAGCTCAATAATTTTTGTGTCAACTGACCTGGGATTAGTTCTTTATACACAGACCAAACACATGATCATGCATGCACGTGCACACACCCAACCCCCCCCCCACACACACACACACACACACAACATACATAAAGGCTTTCTATGATGTTATGGATGTTTTATGGAGTTAGTTAGCTGTTTTTTCATAAGCCTTTGACCACAGTTCACAAGTTTTATGAAGCAATATGTTGCATAAGCTTTAGGTGATATGCGAAGATTCAGATTCTGGAATGGAGATGAGAAGGCATGAGTTAGCATGTGTCTAGGTGAAGTGAAGTTTGGCACAGACAAATTGTCACGGGACTGTTAATGTGGGATGGGAGGTGCTGGGTGGTAGCTGTGCTAGGTTATCTGGGTGTCTGAGAAGGGTTACAAAAGGGTTAAGTGAGTTGGGATTTGAAGGGAAGTGAGGTAGTGTGAAGGGTGTGGCTTTTAAGGGTTTTTGAAAGGAAACACAGAGTGAAAACGCACAAGTCGGTGTGGTCTTGATGAGGCAGGATCATGTCCCAGATTACCTGAGGTTGTGAGTAAGGTAGGCCTTGGGTAGTTATAAGCAGTAAGGTAAGTACAGATTTGTTGAGTTTTTAAGGATTCCCCTTTTTTTTTTTTAAGGGGTATTTTAAGTTGCTTGTCGGGTTATTAGGAAGCTTTTGTGTAATTATTAACTTTCCCTGGTGGGCTAGTGCTGCGCCATCCATAGGAAGAGGTTTTGTTTAATTATTAACTTTCCTTGGTGGGCTAGTGCTGCACCATCCATAGGATGAGGTTTTGTTTAATTATTAACTTTCCTTGGTGGGCTAGTGCTGCTCCATCCATGGGAAGAGGTTTTGTTTAATTATTAATTTCCCTGGTGATCTAGTGCTGCTCCATCTATAAGAAGAGGTTTTGTGTAATATTAACATTCCCCGGTAACATAGTAGTGCTGTGCCATTCATAGGAAGATGTTTTAGGGTAATGAGTGACTTTCCCTGGTGGTCTAGTGCTGCATCATCTATAAGAATAGATTTTGTTTAATATTAACATTCCCTGGTGGTCTAGTGCTGTGCGGTTCATAGGTTTTTTTTTTTTTGGTTACTGATTAACTTTCCCTGGTGGTCTAGTACTGCACTGTCCATAGTAAGAGGTCTGTGGTAATTTGTGGGCTGGCTACCGACCGTTAACGACTGGATGCACATGCGCAATGGTGCCGGTGCAGCGCTCAATGGATGTTGACGAAGGGTGCCAGATTGGGAAGGTGTTAGGTCCTTTTTGTTACTCTCCTTTCCCTAACTTTAAGGTGTCACCATTAAATTTGATTCCAAAGAAAAAGCAGGGTGAATTTAGCTTAATTTACCATTTATCGTACCCTGTGGGTATGTCAGTGAATGATTTCATTCCCAGTGAAGAGGCTAGAGTAATTTATTCATCTTTGGATGATGCAGTTTGGATTATTAGGAGTTTCCAGGATCCTTGGTTAGTTAAAGTTGATATTGAGTCAGCTTTCGTTTGCTACCTGTGAGGGAGGAGGATTGGCCATTATTAGGCATGGTGATAGGGGACAATTTTTATTTTAACACTGCCATGCCTATGGGATGTGCGGTGGCATGTGCTGCTTTTGAGAAGTTAAGTTCAGCGTTACACTGGATATGGCAGCAGGGGGTGGAGGATCAGCAAGCTGTACACTATTTAGATGATTTTTTTATTGGTAGGGGAAGGTAGACAGGGGGCGCAGGTAGCTATCCAAGATTTTGTGGGGATATGTGAGGCTTTGGGAGTACCTTTGGCTAAGCATAAGTTGGAGGGCCCAGCGAGGGCCTTGGAATTTTGGGGGATGACAGTAGAAGCAGGGCATGGTTTGTTTTGTTTGCTCCAAGGTAAGATGGTTAGGCTGCGGGAAAAGATCATTTGGGTGAAGTCTAGGCCTAAGGTTTGTGTGAAGGATGTTATGGAATTGTTGGGTTTGTTGGACATCGCATGCAGAGCAGTACATTCTGGGCAGACATTTTACTGGTCTGTGGCATTTTTGTTGAAAGGACATAATAGTAAGCACCGCAGAGTATGGGTCAGTAAGTTGGCACGAGAGAATTTAGAATTGTGGATGGAATTTTTACAACAGTTTAATGGGATAGCATTTTGGCAGTTGGATTGGGTTACACAAGGAGAACTGCAGTTGTTTACTGATGCAGCTGGGGGGGTCAGGAATGGGTGCTTTCTTTGCAGGTCAAAGGTTTGCTGTTCCATGGCAGAAGCATTGGTCAGAGGAGTGGAAACGGGATGCTGCCTTTTTCTGGGTGGCTTCAGTAGTATGGCAGGATCGTTTGAAGGGGAGGAAGGTAATATTCCATTCAGATAATTCTGAGGTGGTGAGAGTGCTACAGATAAAAATGGCTAAAGCACCTCACTTGTTATTTATTCCTAGGAAATTGGTGTTGCATAGCTTGCTGATTAACTTTTCTTTTACAGGGTTACATGTACTGGGAGTTTTGAATGAGACATCTGATAGTTTGTTTAGTTTTCAGTTCTGCAAGTTCCGTCAGGTGGCTTTGGAAGCAGCTTTGCATCCATCAGTTGTCCCACCCAGCATTTGGCAGATTGGGCACTAGTGATTGGCAGGTTGGTGCAACAATCATGGGTGGCATCCACGAGATGAGCCTACGGTAGGGCACTGCTTAATTTTGACAAATATTTGCGGCAGTTATCTGATGAGGACTGCGTGTGGTCTGAGAACTTACTGTTGCATTATCTAGCCATGTTGAAGGGGCAGGGAAAGGCAGAGCGAATGGTGAGGGTAGCCTTAGCAGCCATTGCTGCGTATACTTGGTTGGCTGGATTAGAGGATTTCACTAGGTCATGGGTGGTGAGTAGAGTGTTAAAAGGGTGGGCTAGAGTTGAAAGGAGCAGCATGAATAGGAGATGGCCAGTTATAAAGGGTATTTTAAGGATGTTGTTAAAGGGTTTGGGTAAAGTGTGTGGTTGTTTGGCTGAGTATGTGCTGTGGTGTACAGTTAGTGTTTGGACGTATTGCGGGGCTTTTCTTGTGTCAGAGTTATTGGGTTCGTTGGTATGGGAAGATATGTTGATATTACCTAGGGCGGTGCATATTAGATTGCGTTCTTCAAAGACAGATCAGGAGGGGCTTGAGTCACCCATTGTTTTGGAGAAGGTGGGGGTAGCTTGGAGATGTCCCGTAGTTTGAGGAAGAAAGCTGTGTGGGGAAGGGTAGAATTCAAGGATTGTTTTTTTCTGCAGTAAGTGGTAAAGCATTTGAAAGGTGAGCAATTGAATGTGGTTATGAGAAGGGGGCTTTGGAGTGTGGGTTTGCAAGGGAATATGTTTTCTTTGCATTCCTTTCGGATGGGTAGGGTATCTGATCTGGTTAAGGAAAGTAGGTCAGTTGAAAACGTGTGGGTCGGTGGACATCCAATGCCTTTTTGAATTATATTAAGTAGTTTGTAGAGGCTTTGTTTTTACATTTTTTTTCTTTCTCTCACTTTTCTTTGAACAGAGATGGATCATCATTTTGGGCCATGTTTTCATATTCTGGGCTGCTAGGCATGAGGAGATTAGACCCAACGGCATGAATCTGGGTTTGGATTATTTTGTTTTAAAAATCATTTGCCGTGGTGTTAGATGGCTAAGGTGGAGTCAAATATTGCAGGAATTTAATTGGTTGCAAGTTAAGTGGGAATTGCCTCAGGTGTTAGTGATTCATTTAGGTGGCAATGACCGAAGAAGCAGTTGGTTTTGTCAAGTTCATGAGGACATTTTAGCATTGCGGAGGATGTATCCAGGGATGGTTGTTATCTGGTCTGAGATTATTCCTTGATTGGTATGGAAAGGGGCACAGAAGTCTACTGCCATGGAGAATTCTCTCAGATATGTCAATTTCAAGTTGGTGAAATATTTGGGAGAAATTGGGGTACATACGGTTTGGCATGTAGAGTCTGACAGTAAGGATCCAGTGTGGTATAGACTGGATGGAGTTCACCTTAACAATTTCAGTCTGGATTTATTTAATCTTAATTTGGGTTTGATGGTGGAGGATCTTTTGAAGAAAGGTATTGTTTGAGGGGGAACAGCCCTTTAGGGCTGGAGGACGGAGAAGAGGGTCAGGCCTGACCCTCTTCTGTTCCCCTCTACAGGATGGTGGATGGAAAATCGGTAGTAGTGAAGTATTAAGGTGAGCGGGGTCTTTGTTGTTTATCCAAGTTGAAAGGGTACACTGCCTTTATCTTTAGTTATTTGTATATATTGGTGAGCGGGGACGCTGCCTGTATGTTGATTTGATTGATGTTTAATACAGTTTTGTTGTTGTTGCTGTTGTTCCATTAGCTAATTGTATTCAAGGAGTGAGAGGGAATGCTGCCCATATGTCTTTTATGTTTTAATAAAGTTATGTTATTAAGCAAATTTATCACAATAAAGGTTGTCAAATGTCTGTGGGTGTTTGTGTATTTTATTAGGACCGTGACAAACAGAGATGCAACTACTGAATTCTAACACCCCTGACAGCACACCTCTCAAGCTAATAGCACAACAAATCTGGACAAAAGTCAACAATTATTGGGAGGTCAAAAATCAGGGACAAATTTTAAATACTGATAATATAAATAAGAAAGTTGCTAGAATAACAGGTTTTGCATTTTCATGACTTTTTAAAGTATATAAAGACTGCAACTCAAATGTACATCATTATATAGAGACTTCAAATATTAAATGTTTTTGCCAGAAAAACTCATATTTTATGAGGAACTGACCAAAAATAGGAGGCAAAAATCAGGACAATCTGCAAAAATCTAGTTAGCTGAGATGTATACCTATTATGTATCAGCACATCCAAAATACTTCTCCACCCCCCGCAATGTGTTAGTGGTAGGAGGGCAAGGCTTTCACATTTTCAATAATCTTGAATCATTTTATAATATAGCGTATAATTACCCCAGCCTACCATAACCATGTTTGTAATATATGACTACAACTCATGTAACTTATTATATAATTGTCAGTAATGGGTGGAGATGATATTTAGTTTGGATATAGTCCTTAACAGCAAGAGCAGACTAATCAATGGATTGTTCACTGAAACAAATACATAGATGAACTTTACACATAGACCATTCTGCTTATCGTACCACCCATGCACATTGATAACACAGGCACAACCACACACACACACACACACACACACACACACACACACACACACACACACACACACACACACGCACACACACACACACACACACACACACACACACACACACACACACACACACACACACACACACACACACACACACACACACACACACACACACACACACACACACACACACACACACACACACACACACACACACACACACACACACACACACACACACACACACACACACACACACATACACACTAACACACAAGCTTTTTATATTAGGGACAGCCCCCTATACCTGTAGTGGAGAGGACACATCCACACACCCACAGTGTATGTAAACAGTACTTACACTGTATTTATCACAGGGTAAATGCCACTGAAGATATTGAGTCACACAAATAGCTGTCTCACACCATGTTCATATCATTCATTCACATTTAGAAACTTACTCATATCCCACGTACAAACCACAGACAACCTGCTTATACATGTGCACACAGAAACATAATTACACCAAACCATGCCACACAGCTGAAATTCTAGGAGACACACACAGAACAAGCACACACACACACACACACACACACACACACACACACACACACACACACACACACACACACACACACACGCACACTTTTTACATTGGGGACAGCCCCCTGTACCTGTAGTGGAGAGGACACGTCCACACACCCACAATGTATGTAACCATTACTTACATTTACCACAGGGTAAGTGCCACTCAAGATGTTGAGTCACACAAATAGCTGTTTCACACCATGCTCATATCATTCATTCTCATCATGCCAAAGAGGACAGTACCTATCATGTCATCTCTGGACATCTGTCTGCATCCCAGCTTAGTGATACCTGTATACCACATGTCCTCACTCACCACTGCTATCTTCCAGAGAGTGAAAAAGACCAAGAATTCCAAGAGTGGCAAAAGCTGGAGCTTGTTACAGCCAAGTCAAATGCCACCCCTTCTTGAAATTCAGACACCAGGGCTGGTAACCGAACTGATTCTGCTGGCATCACAGCACCATTTATATTGTATGACTGAGCTGTCCTTTAAGCTTATGACTCGCAGCACAATGTGACTTTCTGCAATCAGGGCCTGATACTAGGGCACTGCAATCCCCAGTTGATTCTCCTATGAGTGGATGAATTTCAACTTGTTAAGGATCAGCATTTTCAAACTGCATTTCCGAAAAATAAATAAACAAATAAATAAAAAACAGGTAAATGGATCCTTTATGAGGGAATCAATGCCAGCACAACTCACCAACAGTGATTTCCTATCAAGACACTCCAGTCACTGGCAGGTTGAATTTTTGGCAAATGATAATTGAGTGCTCATTCTTCAGCCAGAGAGAACAGAAAACCTTCCCCAGAGTGAGGACATTACCAGAGTTTGTATTAAACATTAAAAGGAAATCTACTGGACAGTGTGCAAAACTAGCAGCTTTCATCTATAAAAGAACATGATCTGGCATTACTTAATGGACCCTAGTTATAAAAAGTCAGAGAGAATTCTTTCCTTTGCTTTTACAAACTTTAAAGTCCTATACCTTATAATATTGTTTGCTCACTTCTGCCTTGTCTTTTCTTACAGATCTATTTCTTTTACCGTTAAGCAATGCCTCTGGAAGTGTTGTTGTGCCTGCTATTCACTGTGGTCACAGCTCTAACCTCTCTACTCTTTTGCTGTTATGAAGACTTGCCTCTTCAGTTGTCCTGAGATCATCTTTAATTATCCTGCCTTTGTATATCCTCCTGTCTTTAACTTTTATAAATACCTTTTAACACATTCTTTTTGGAAAGACACTCTAGCCGATCCCGTGTCTCTCCACATCACGGTTTCATTTGCAGAGTGAAGCTGCGTGATGCAACATCATCTAAATTAATTGATCACTGCAGCTTTGCTTATTTGTTGTTTCTAAAACATTGCATCTTATATCAGTATCTCAACATTTATAAGCAATTTTCTATTTTGTTTTTGATTTATGTGAAACAAGGTTTATAGTGACAGACTGGAACTTATCTTATACTACTAATATTAACATGTGCCCATACACACATACATAAAGATATAGAGATAGAGATAGAAATATAGATATATAAATATAGGTATACATACAGATATATAAGTTGCAGAGCATCAGAAGGCTCTGGGTTTTTTTCTGTCTATTCAAATCATTTATTTTACTTTATTTTACATTTGTTGACCAGGATAGTCTGACTGGATACATGTCCATTTTCAGCGGAGGCCCGGGGAGAAAAACTCCAAGGAAAACAATTAAGATTACAAGGTATGCAATTAAGATTACAGATACAGTATATACTGTGGTTACATACTTAACAAATTGCACAAATTCCAAAGTTTCGAGATAATACCGGGGATAGGTCCAGTTTAAGAAACACAACTAAGCTCTATTACAGGTTTTTAACTCATACTAGAGTAGAGTTAGCCAGGTTTGGTACATTGACATAGCCAGTTTAGTGTCAAGTATTGCTTGAGGCTTACCGGCTGAGTTGTTGGTTTTGATAGATTGAACTAGCAGTCTGTTAGAAGATCGAAGGGGCCTGGGATTGTTATAGGGGGTGATAATGTTTTTAAGTGAGTGTTGTCCGGGTTGTAAAGGATTTTATAAGCCATAATCAGTTGGTTATACTGGATCAAGTTGGGCAGTTCTAGCCACCCAAGCTGGTTTAGATTGATGCAGTGGTGTGTCCTATAAGGTAGACCAGTGGCAAATCTGGCAATGTGGTTGTAGCAGATAGAATATTTATTAAGAACAGACTTGTTTAAATTAGATAGTAAAGGGGATGCGTACAGGAGAGTTGAAAGTAGGTAAGAGTGAGCTATGGCAATTTTAGCAGGTGGGGTCAAGAAGGCTTTTATCCTGTAAAGTGATCCTAATTTTTTATTGATGGTTTTGATGGTTGATTAACATGCAGGTCTAATTTAAGATTGTTATCTAAGTTAACACCTAGTAGTTTTGTAGAGGTGTCTGGGGAGATTATAGTGCCATTATTGGACTTTATGGTAAAGGTAAATGCATTGGATTTAAGAGTTAGTAAGAAAAGTAACAGTTTTGTTTTTTTGGGATTTAAGATCAGACAATGATCAGAAAGCCAATTTTCGATTATGTTGAAGGTGTTCTGTGTAGCTGACCATAGTTCTGTCTGGGATGTGGCTGACCAGATCAGGGTAGAGTCATCAGCATATTGGATACAGCTGACTTTTGGGATAACAGTATAGAGGCCATTGATGAAAATAGAGAACAGAAGGGGCCCTAGTATAGAACCCTGGGGTACACCAAGGGAGTTGGATAGGAGGTTAGATAGTTTGTTTTGCCAAAGGATAGCCTGCTGTCTGCCACTTAGGTAGGAATGGAACCATTGAAGGGCTTTAGTATCTAGACAGAGTGCTTTCAGGGTGTGGATTAGAAGGTTGTGATCAACCATAACAAATACCTTGGAGAGGTCCAAGAAAAGGGCAGAGGATATTTTATTTTGGTTGGGATTATGGTTTATGGTGCTGCAGAAGGCTAGTAGGGCTGAAGTAGTGCTGTGGTGAGGTCGGAAGCCGTGCTGGGAGGTTATTCTGGATTAGGTGGTACAGCAGTTGTCTATGAATGCATTTTTGCAAGTGGAGATACTATAGCGATTGGCCTATAATTAGATAGTTCAGTAGAGCTGCCTCCTTTGTGAAGTGGGATAACATAGGATATTTTCCCGATGGTGGGGATTTTGGCTACTGCTATGGTTGATTGATTAATATTGAGATGGGGTATGCGATGGCATTGGCTGCTTTTTGTAGATACTCAGCAGGGAGTAGACCAGCAGAGGGTGTAGTTGATTTTAATTTCTTGATCAAGTTATGGATAAGTGTGGTGGCAATTGGTTGGAATCTGAATGAGAGTTACTAGGGGTGGTGTCCTCAGGGCCATGGGAGCATGGAGGTAGTTGGCTAGCTGTCTCAGTGAAGAATCAGTTAAAACCGTCTGATACTTCCTCAGGTGGTTTGTCAATGGTTGCTTCAGGGGTCAGGGTGGAAGTCTGTTGAGGATGTAATAGTTTATTTAAACCTGCCCAAAACTTCTGAGGGTTGTTTTGATTTATTTTCTGTAGATTATAGTAGTGGGTTTCTTTTTGTCTTCTAAAATGGATTTTTTAGTCTCATTCCTTGTTTGCCTATAAGTAATGTGATCTTGAGGGTCTTTTGTGGTACACCATAATACCCATGCTTTATTTCTAAGGGTGATTTTCAGTTTGGTCTCTTTTGAAAACCATTGCGCAGTTTTTGCCTTTGTTCTTATTGAGCGAGCAGCTGTGTGAGAGTCTAGGATCTCAAGGAATTTGTTGTTGAAGTATACAACTGCTTCCTCTAAAGGGAGGTTTTTTAGAACTGACCATTTACATGAGTTTAGTTCCTGCTGGAATTTGGCAGGGTTAAAGTTTTTTTTTATTTCTTACCATTCTAAGTATGGGTTGATGGAGGGTAAATGACTTTATGCTTAATTATATAGGTGAGAAGGTGATTGAACTAATTTTCCATTACTGATAATGCAGTGCAGCATATGAGGGTGTTGCACTCCTGCATGTATGGTTATTTGAATAAAATATTAAATCCAAGTCCCATGTTTCTGAGTTATCCGTAGCTGAATTAGATGTAAAAGATTCACGGGTCTTAGAAAGTTTTCCTTAGTCAGCATAAGTACCACTACTAACCTACTGTGACTAATCCAATCAAGAAAGGAGAAAATAAATAAATACATAAAAAGTGAAAAGCAAAATTAAGTTTACTTCCCAAAACAAATGTAAATGAAAAGCTCATATTTTTAAGCCAAAGCCTCTTAACAAGGACATTTCCTCTTCCTCATACAGTTTTCCTTTTAGTTGAGTGCATCCACTTTTGGGCACAAACTCTCCAACCATGAAAGACAAGTATCTCTGATGTCTCTTGCTTTCAGTTGATTCACATGTGATTGATTATCATGGAGTTTCATCATCATATTATACTGACTGTACATGCTACTAACATGTGGTTACCTTAATACGTATAACACTTTTACATGTAAAATAACCACTGTGCCATGATGGCTAGCTGTCATAGCCGCTCTCTCTCTCCATATATATATATATATATATATATATATATATATATATATATATATATATATATATATATTTATATTTATATGTATATATATATGTGTGTGTGTGTGCGCGCATGTTTTTGTGTAAGTGCATGGATAGATAAATATATAGATAGATAGATAGATAGATAGTTAGATATAGATAAATATTATGCAAACAACTCACAACGAAAATATACCCACACTGTTTTAAACAGGGTCTCTTTCTTCCCCCTGTCTAAAGTCTCTGGTCCCTCATCTTTGCAAGGGTTTCAACCAATATCCAAACTCTGACTCCTAACCAAAATTCTGGAAAATACTGCTTTGGATCAAATCTGTAACAACAAAAGAAAGAAAATCTTTTCAAAATGTAAAAGGGAATGTACATAACAGAGCTCATTAGTCTGAACAAGCAAATCGGGGAGCAATTCAAGTCTCTGAAAGCAGGCTTTGAGGTGAAAATAGTCTTCAAAGCTAAGGATAACCATAAGGCATTTTTAATTTATGTCTGCAATCTTGTGGGTAACACCCAACAATGTACATTATTAGTTGTAGATGGCATCACCTATACACAGAAGGAAGATATTGCAAATCAGCTGGCTGACAAATTCAGCTCAAATTTCACCTCCTCATTACCCCTAGTTCTCCCCCAAGAAATACCCTCCACCTCTCCACTGGCAATTATCACCAAAGAAAAGGTTGCTACTGCATTCTCTACAGCTAAAAGCACGGCTTTAATGTGGCCTAACGATATACCAGGTTGCCTCTTAAACAGCTTAAATCAGGTCCTTTGAGGCCGATTAGGATTTCTGTTTAACCACAGCCCCAGACTGGCTTTGTCACAATAGATTGGGGACAAAAACAGTCATCCATCTTCATAAATGGGGGCTATCTACTGACCTGCAAATTACAGATCCATAATTTTGACTGGTTTTATAGGTAAGGCCATGGAAAGAATAATCATGGATCTAATAAATAATGACATAGCAAACCTCAAAACACTGGACCAGTCCAATTTGGCTTTGCCAAGGCCGTTCATGCCTAATGAATCTGGCAAATTTCTTTAAGAAAGTCACTAAGGACATGGATGAGGGTAAAACAGTGAATACCGCCTACCTCAACCTGGTCAAGGCATCTGACATAATTCCTCACTCAGGTATTATAAATGAACTCACAAAACTGCGCATAAATCCCTCTGTCACCAGATGGATAACCAATTGCTCCTGGACAGGACACGTGGTTAAAATGGATGAATCCATATCCAGCAAGAGGACAGTTACTAATGCTGTACCACAGAGCTCAGTGCTGGGACCACTCCTGTTCATAATATATTTCCCTGAAGTCAAGACTAATGTGGAAGGCCTTTCGATGACAAAGTTTGTTGATGATTGCAAGCTAGGGGCAATCATTGAATCCCCACATAGATAGATAGTAGCCTAAACTGTGACTGCCATGTGTCCACAGTGGTGAGGAAATCCAATGTAGCACAACTTATAAGTAAAGGTATTGCATCCATATCCAAGGAAATTATAGTCCTACTGTACTCAGCCCTCCTTAGACCAATAATCAAATACAATGTGCCATGTGGCATATACTTGACTTGTCACTTACAGCAGCTGGAGTGACCTCAGAGGTTTCTCCCAAAGAAAATACAGGTGTAAACAATATGAATTATGTGTATACAATAAAAGCCCTGTCCCTTTACTCTGTCTCCTACTGATTATTAAGGGGTGACCTATGCCTGACTTACAAGGCCTCATAAATCCAACCCCAATGGCGCTTGTACACAGCTACAAGTCAAAAAATATGAGAGCCACCAAATCTAGGGATCGAAACATTGTCAGCGACTCAAACATAACATGCTAGAAAGACAGATACGTGTCTCAGAGATTGCCCTTTCTTCAGAACAGGCTTCCTATTCCATGGCCCTCTTTAAACGCAGTCTAGATCAATGGATGGGTGAATCATAAATTCACATCTGGGGTAGTACCTGTGTCTCTTATGAATAGGGGCATTCTGTAAGATCAGGGCAGTAAGTTGGGGTAAATCAGGTTATACTGGCTAGGCTTGTAAAGGCCCTTAAACCATTAGCCTAGCAATCTTCTATGAACCTATGAACCCATATAACAAAACATAACACTCTCATTGAGTTACATCATTTATTTTCCCCTAATTACAATACCACAGCAGTCATCTCCTCTCTCACAGTCCAACCATACTTCAATATGGTTCATTATAAAATTACAGGTGTCATCTTCCTGGACCCCTCACTACTGCAGAAGTGTGCTAAAACTGGTTTGTCACCTAAGGAAGTTTAGTAGTTTAAAATTTACCCAAGCAATCACATCTTTTCATGATTAAGACCTAATAATACTTTTATCTCTGGAGCAATCAACAAAGAAGTCCCCCAAGCTTCTATCATCAGTGCTCGGCTCCTCTCCCATCACATAAATCACCTGCCCTGGAATCTCCCATGTACCACCTGCATCATATGTATAGTTAGTGTTGTACATACTACAGGGTATAAAAATCTCCCCTCTCTGCAAAGTGAACTTCAAAATGACTTCTCACCCACCTGGAACTGGCTTATTCTCAAAAAAATTATTGTGGACATACAAAATGTCATTATAACTGATTCCTCAGGGTGTCCTCATCCCCAAGTTATGGAGCAAAAAGTATTTGGTTTACTCTTTGACCTGTCTCTAACCTTTCACATGATTGTCATGTCTCAGTACATAAAGGTCTTAATCAGTTAAGAATATCTTGCAAGATTGCTGATCTGCTTACTGTTGAAAACAGATACTCCACTGCCATCAATGTGCTACTTCCTAGGATGCAGTATAGACTTCCAGTTACAGACCTCTGTTTTTAACAAATTACCACTCTTCGACTATCAAGGTGCAATGAACACCACTGTACCATCTAATCAAAGGCAAACTCTCCTCCTAAACATTATAACTTTCAAGTATCTGCGCAAAACTTACTGTATTTCTCTATGTAATAGCTGGAGTACTGTTAAGGTACCGAATAACTTACACATGACGCTTTCAGATGGCTCAGTTCAGCAAGGAATATTAATCTGCTTTATTATACTGTGAGACTAGGAAATCAATACCTGTCTTCCTGGACAGTAGAATTCTACATTTGTTACGTTTTCTAATTAAAAGCAACATTATTGTATTAATCTTAGAACAACCACTGACCAATTAAAAATTAATACTGCAGCATTTTTTATGCTAAACTTTCCTTTTTCTGTGTTTATGACTTTCCAAATTTGGCATGAGTTCTGAATTCCATAAACGAACTTTCTACATTTCTGATGTGCTAGTATTTTATATATTAATCAAGAAGTAAATAATCACATACATACTGAAAAACACTCAGGAAACCATCTTGAAATGAAAGCATATTAAAATGAAATACACACACTTATTTTTTTCCATAGCTGTATGCCTCACCTTTCACATTCCCCCATGTGATGCTGTAAAGCATCATTCAAACTATATATTATTTTATAACAATGATTACAGGTTCTTAGATGAGCAGATACTTTTTCACTTGCTATCAGACTCTCTTCACATCTGATTTCCTTCTGTTCCTGACATGAACAATTGTTATGCAGTTGTTTCAGAAATAACAGTCTTATTAGTATTTGCCCATACCTTACTTGGATAGAGGGAGGTTTCCCTGTTCATCTGTGAGACAGGGAGCTTTGAGCAGCCATCTGTCACTAGAGGAGTGGTCCCAGCCCAGAAGTTAGTAGTTTGTGGGCCATTTTGGGTTAATTTCTATCTCTTTCATTTCCCTGCTGTAAAAATCGCGTTTGCACGGTTTTGCATGTACGGGCAGCGCCGGTTAGCTGGGGCTAAATTTATCCCGGCTCCACCAAGTCTCCTCTTCAATTTTTCCCTTGAAAGTAGTTTAACTCTCAACCTAAGCACTTAAAAAGCATCCTACAGTCCAGCACTTGTTCAGACCTAATAGCAAGCACTAATATACCCCGACACTTGATTGTCCAGCAGGGCAAGGCTCATTATTCACCCCTCACCAACCAAGTAACTAAGCAGCTCACCCTGCTATTCAGACATGTTCAAAGGGCAATTTCAGGTATACTCTCCAGTCCAGCTGGTGAACCTGGGTATCCTGAGGCAATGTTACAACTGCCTCATGTACACAGACAACCCTCTCCTCCGACCACAAAACATTAACATATGCGAGAGATGCAATTATATAGCTGAATTGGAGGCTAAGTTTTCTCCACTCAAGACTGGAACAAGCAGTCATGAGGAGAAGGTTAACACTTGCACCACACCTCCAGCCTCACATAGACATACTAATCCAGCACTGGCAAAAAATACATATAAATACACAAAATCATACTCGGAGGCTCTAAATAAAAACCTGCAAAAGCATCACAAACCTTCAAAGCAGACACCCAAAAACCTTCACCTCCCATCACAAACCAGACAACACATTAAACACAAAATCAGTGTGCCGCAAAATCACAGCCCTTAAGGCGAAATAACATACCTAACACACTAGTAATAGCTGATGCTATAATCAGGCACACTGACGTCCTACTCACTAGGCTGGACAAGGAGAAGGTTACTGTTAGCTGCCAGTCGGGAGCCAGAATCCGCCACATAAGACAAGCACACAGGTCACTCCAGAACAAGTACAAATATGATTTTGTCATTGTTCATGTTGGTGTGAATGACCTGAGACGTACCTCCCTGGACTACATGAAAAGAGACATGGAAGAGTTCTCTGATCATGTAGCCCAGACCCTGAGTAGCATCCTGCCTCACCAAGAATGATACCTCAGTATAAAGAAAAAATGAACAATTTCAACAATTGGCTAAGCTTCAGGTGTCATTCAAAGGGGATCCAGTGTCTGTCAGTCTGGGAAGACATGCTTGACAGGCCTTGTTGCTTTGCAAGAGATGGCTTGCACCTGTCACCCCTAGGCTTTCGAATACTGGCCAAGGCTCTTGCTGCCCCCATAGTGCCTTTTTTAGACAAGGCTCAAAAGTCAAACCCACCTCCGTAAACAGCACAAATAAAAAAATGAGGGTTATGCTACTCAACGCCAGGAGTTTAAATCTCAAAATGCATGCGCTCGAAGCACTCCTCAGTATGGAAAATGTTGACATCTGTGCAGTAACTGAAACCTGGTTCAAGGCTCCACAGAGCACTCCAGCACTACTGGCTACAACTCATACCACACATTTCGGCCACAGAACATGGACTGAAACACAAAAGGAGGGGGTGTATCCATATTCATCAAGAATACCTACACATCCAGGTTAGTGGTGCAGCATGATACCTCCAAGATCATCCATGTGCAACTAACATCAGGCAAATCTGCAATGCAAATTGTGGCCTGTTACAGCTCAACTTCCATGACCCAGGACCACCACTCCTGCTTTTCTGGAGACACTGGAAAACATGAAGGTCCTACCGAACACCCTGATGTTGGGCAATTTCAATTACCCTACCATTAACTGGGAAAACTACTCAAGTACAAACTCCCAGGTCCAGCGCTTCCTGGAATTTATCAAATCAAATGCCCTGGATCAGCTGGTAAACTCCCCTACCAGAGGTGAAAACATATTGGACCTGGTCATCACCAACATGGGTGACAGGTGTTCCACACCAGAGGTCAACCCATCATTGGTTAGATCAAACCATAAACTAATCACTATGGATGTCCACACCCCACCACCACCTCCAACTGAGGAAGCCACAGTAAAAACCTTTTCTATAGCAAACTTCACCTTACTTAAGACAGAGGTGGTAAGTTTCACAGCCCCCACGCTAAAGGATAACGCTGCCCAAGATGCAGAAACCTTTACAAATGCACTCTAAGAGCACCTACAAGGATGCATGGATCTAGCAAATCCAAGACTCACTCCCCTAAGAGAAGGAAACCAGTCTGGTGGACCCCTCCCATAAACAGGCTAAACAATAGAAGGAGGAAACTAGTTCAGAAAAAAAGCAAATCCCAAGAAGGAAAGACATCCCTGATCAGTTTCAGTAAGAAACTAAGGTCCCTCATAAAATCCTCCAAGGCTAACTTCAAAAGAAAAATAGCCAAGGATTCGAAAGATAACCACAAAGCCTTCTTTAGCTATGTCAAGAATCTAAGTGGCAACTCATAGATATGCTCTGAGCTAGTGCAAAATAGCACAAAATATACTGAACCCACTGATATTGCCAACATCCTGGCAGATAGATTCAGTGCAAACTTCACCCCCTCTCACCCCCAAAAGGGTCCACAACAATACCAGAAAAGTGTAGTGTTTTGGAAATCACAGACACACAGGTGAAAACAGCCCTTTCAAAAGCCAAAAGCACAGCGTCAATGGGACCAGATGGTGTCCCAGGCTGCGTCTTGCATGAACTACAGAACGAACTAACCCCCCACCTAAACACACTGTTCAACCTCAGCCTCTCCACAGGCTATGTGCCCATAGAATGGCACACAGCAATGGTTATTCCACTCCACAAAGGAGGGGCCACGACTGACCCTGGTAACTATCACTGCATAAGCCTGACTAGCCTGGTCTGCAAGGCTATGGAGCGCATCATCATGGAACTCATTAACAAAGACACTGGGAACCTCCAAACACTTGACCCAACCCAGTTCAGCTTTGTTAAGGGCAGATCATGCTTACTAAACCTGGATGACTTCTTCAAGACAGTCACCAAGGCCATAGATGAGGGGAAGGTAGTTCACACAGCTTACCTTGACCTCTCCAAGGCATTTGACACCATTCCCCACTCGGGAATTATAGAAAAACTCACCAGCCTGAACATAAACCCCTACATCACGAGATGGGTTGCTAACTGGCTTACAGACAGAACTCACACGGTAAGAATAGCGAGCTTTAGGTCCGACTCAAAACCAGTCACAAGTGGTGTCCCACAAGGCTCGGTCCTGGGACCCCTACTGTTCGGCATACATTTCTCAGAAGTACACGCAAACACAGGAGGACTATGACTAACCAAGTTTGTCAATGACTGCAAACTGGGAGCTGTAATTGACTCTCCGGCTGACACGGACATTCTCCAAAAGGGCCTTACTGAGATGGACACCTGGTGTCAAAGTCATGGTCTCAAGCTAAATACCAAAAAATGCATAGTTATCCCATTTGGGAAAAACAAAACACCCATGAAGTACCACATAGGTGGCAGCCTCCTTAATACAGAAGAGGTAATAAGAGATCTGGGGACCCAGGTAGATAGTAATCTCTCCTTTGACAAACATATTGCCAAAGTAGTAAGGAAATCCTTCTATGTAGCCCATCTAAATACTAAAGGGTTCACATCTAGAAATAAAGAGGTTATAGTGCCCCTCTACTCAGCACTCATCAGTCCTATCATAGAGTACAATGCCCCGTTTGGGATGTACCTCACAAGACACTACCAACAGCTGAAAAGACCACAAAAGTACCTTACCAAGAGGATTACTGGTCTCAAACATATATCCTATGAAGCCCAACTGGAAAAACTCCAGCTGTACTCAGTGGCATATTGCTTACTCAGAGCTGATCGCTGCCTGACTTACAAAGCCACGTCCAACTCAGAATTGATGGACATGGTCCACCTAAAGAAATCCAAGTCACTGCAAGCCACTCACTCTAATGAGCTAAACCTTGCCACAACAATAAATAGAACATGCTGGAGGGATAGATTCCTGTCACAGAGACTCCCCATGCTTTGGAACAAAATTCCTAACTACATTAGGCAGAGCCCCTCACTAGCACTCTTCAAGAGAAACCTTGATGAGGGATGAGTAACAGAAAATAAACCTCAGGATCATTTCCATTGGCTCTTCTTGACAGTGGCTCAGCTAATTAATCAATGGTGCAGCGAAAGTTGACACACTCTGGCTAGGCTTATAAATGCACTCGGGCAGATAGCCTAGTACCTACCTATGAACCTATGAATAAAAAATGCCTACCTCTTGATGGAATAAAAACACAATCTGAATACAGCAAATAATATTCTGTTGCACATTTTCTGTCTTCACATTTGTATTCACATTCCCCCTTACATATACTTTTGTACTGTTTACTAAAATTTTGCAGTACTTTATTTTCATTTTTTACTGTACTATGATTTTTATTTAATGTGATCACTGGCATTAATTTAAACTGATACAATTCTAAATTGAGACTTTTTTGGATTTTAATAACTTTGAAATGCAAGCTTTTGTCATACTAATAAAATAATAATAAATATAAACACTAAGAATTTCAAAATGCCTACTCCCTGTTCAATTAGTTAACTGTGGCCTCTGGGAAGTATTGGCACTTTTGGTATGTGAAATGTCAGACACATTTTGAATTATTTTGGGTGACAATGAATGGCACCAGTATTATCAAGAATAAAAGAGCAGCACTCCATTTTGATGCGTACGCATGTAAACCCTTTAGAAGCCGGGTGAAATCAAGTCCTATTCAGTTCAGTAGCGCTATAATGTTTATGGATGGTGCAGCAGTTGCATTGTCACTTCACAGCAAGAGGTTTTCCATTTCGATTCTCGGTTGGGGTGCCTTCTGTATGGAGTCTGCATGTCCTACCTGCATTCCTGGGGTTTCCTCTGGGTGTTCCTGTTTCCGCCCATGTTATAAAGACATGCATCTGGAACATTTCTCTTGGGCCTCTGGTGAGAAATGGTTTTGTTCCAAGTTGGGCTTTCCCACTAAACCAATGTTAAATAAGTATGTGTGGCAGTCATCTCTTGAGTAATTAAATTAAGGGACTTGAAGGTGACGTTACTTAAAAGTTTTAAATGTTTAGACAGCTTCTTCAGCTCCAGTATGGACTTGACCGTCACATAAGCAGGTATAATTCTTGCTCTAGGAATGACTCCATTACCAAGATCCATATGATCAAATTCTTTAAAAACTGTTTTTTGAATGGTATTATGATAAACCTATGAGGCATCTATTTTTCTAACTGGGTTTGAAATGATTCTTATGTCTGTTTTTAGAGAAAACTGTGGCATGTTGTATAGGTGGTAAAACATATAGCAAGAACCAGACTAGTCTGTTGTTAACCAGAGTTAAGCTCGATCTCCAAAAATATATACCCTGCCCTCCAGCCCTATGATAAATTCTCCAAGTGAAATTGCAAATACTGTTTCTAACAAAACTGTTTCATTTTTACTATAGCAAACATGTCCTTTAGCAGTCATTGATAGCTGAAGTGATATTATTGTAAAGGGAGTAGAAGCACGTTTAGCCTTTTAACTTTTAGCAAGAAAAATAGTATGAAATGCAGACTGAAGCGCTATTTCAGTCACTGGTAAAGGAATTAGTGGAATACCTCCGTCATGTGCAGAAGGTATATGAGCACAGGCGCAACAGTCACTAATACTGAGAGTGCGTGCATAGGACCCAACAGTCACTAATACTGAGAGTCTGTGCATAGGTCCCAACAGTCACTAATACTGAGAGTCTGTGCATAGGTCCCACAGTCACTAATACTGAGAGTCTGTGCATAGGTCCCACAGTCACTAATACTGAGAGTCTGTGCATAGGTCCCACAGTCACTAATACTGAGAGTCTGTGCATAGGTCCCACAGTCACTAATACTGAGAGTCTGTGCATAGGTCCCACAGTCACTAATACTGAGAGTCTGTGCATAGGTCCCACAGTCACTAATACTGAGAGTCTGGTCACTAATACTGAGAGTCTGTGCATAGGTCCCACAGTCACTAATACTGAGAGTCTGTGCATAGGACCCAACAGTCACTAATACTGAGAGTCTGTGCATAGGACCCAACACTCACTAATACTGAGAGTCTGTGCATAGGTCCCACAGTCACTAATACTGAGAGTCTGTGCATAGGTCCCACAGTCACTAATACTGAGAGTCTGTGCATAGGTCCCACAGTCACTAATACTGAGAGTCTGTGCATAGGTCCCACAGTCACTAATACTGAGAGTCTGTGCATAGGTCCCACAGTCACTAATACTGAGAGTCTGTGCATAGGTCCCACAGTCACTAATACTGAGAGTCTGTGCATAGGTCCCACAGTCACTAATACTGAGAGTCTGTGCATAGGTCCCACAGTCACTAATACTGAGAGTCTGTGCATAGGTCCCAACAGTCACTAATACTGAGAGTCTGTGCATAGGTCCCACAGTCACTAATACTGAGAGTCTGTGCATAGGTCCCACAGTCACTAATACTGAGAGTCTGTGCATAGGTCCCACAGTCACTAATACTGAGGGTCCCACAGTCACTAATACTGAGAGTCTGTGCATAGGTCCCACAGTCACTAATACTGAGAGTCTGTGCATAGGTCCCACAGTCACTAATACTGAGAGTCTGTGCATAGGTCCCACAGTCACTAATACTGAGAGTCTGTGCATAGGACCCAACAGTCACTAATACTGAGAGTCTGTGCATAGGTCCCACAGTCACTAATACTGAGAGTCTGTGCATAGGACCCAACAGTCACTAATACTGAGAGTCTGCATAGGTCCCACAGTCACTAATACTGAGAGTCTGTGCATAGGTCCCACAGTCACTAATACTGAGAGTCTGTGCATAGGTCCCACAGTCACTAATACTGAGAGTCTGCATAGGTCCCACAGTCACTAATACTGAGAGTCTGTGCATAGGTCCCACAGTCACTAATACTGAGAGTCTGTGCATAGGTCCCACAGTCACTAATACTGAGAGTCTGTGCATAGGTCCCACAGTCACTAATACTGAGAGTCTGTGCATAGGTCCCAACAGTCACTAATACTGAGAGTCTGTGCATAGGACCCAACAGTCACTAATACTGAGAGTCTGTGCATAGGACCCAACAGTCACTAATACTGAGAGTCTGTGCATAGGACCCAACAGTCACTAATACTGAGAGTCTGTGCATAGGACCCAACAGTCACTAATACTGAGAGTCTGTGCATAGGACCCAACAGTCACTAATACTGAGAGTCTGTGCATAGGTTCCAACAGTCACTAATATTCAGAGTCTGTGCATAGGATCCAACAGTCACTAATACTGAGAGTCTGTGCCTAGGTCCCACAGTCACTAATAGGACCCAACAGTCACTAATATTGAGAGTCTGTGCCTAGGTCCCACAGTCACTAATATTCAGAGTCTGTGCATAGGACCCAACAGTCACTAATACTGAGAGTCTGTGCATAGGTCCCAAGAGTCACTAATACTGAGAGTCTGTGCATAGGATCCAACAGTCACTAATACTGAGAGTCTGTGCATAGGACCCAACAGTCACTAATACTGAGAGTCTGTGCATAGGACCCAACAGTCACTAATACTGAGAGTCTGTGCATAGGACCCAACAGTCACTAATACTGAGAGTCTGTGCATATGACCCAACAGTCACTAATACTGAGAGTCTTTGCATAGGTTCCAACAGTTAGTCATACTGAGAGTCTGTGCATAGGCCCCAACAGTCACTAATACTGAGAGTCTGTGCATAGGTCCCAACAGTCAGTCATACTGAGAGTCTGTGCATAGGTCCCACCAGTCACCAATACTGAGAATCTGTGCAGAGGACCCAACAGCCACTAATACTAAGAGTCTGTGCATAGGCCCCAACAGTCACTAATAGTGAGAGTCTGTGCATAGGACCTAACAGTCACTAATACTGAGAGTCTGTGCATAGGACCCAACAGTCACTAATACTGAGAGTCTGTGCATAGGACCCAACAGTCACTAATACTGAGAGTCTGTGCATAGGACCCAACAGTCACTAATACTGAGAGTCTGTGCATAGGACCCAACAGTCACTAATACTGAGAGTCTGTGCATAGGTTCCAACAGTCACTAATATTCAGAGTCTGTGCATAGGATCCAACAGTCACTAATACTGAGAGTCTGTGCCTAGGTCCCACAGTCACTAATACTGAGAGTCTGTGCATAGGACCCAACAGTCACTAATATTGAGAGTCTGTGCCTAGGTCCCACAGTCACTAATATTCAGAGTCTGTGCATAGGACCCAACAGTCACTAATACTGAGAGTCTGTGCATAGGTCCCAAGAGTCACTAATACTGAGAGTCTGTGCATAGGATCCAACAGTCACTAATACTGAGAGTCTGTGCATAGGACCCAACAGTCACTAATACTGAGAGTCTGTGCATAGGACCCAACAGTCACTAATACTGAGAGTCTGTGCATATGACACAACAGTCACTAATACTGAGAGTCTTTGCATAGGTTCCAACAGTTACTCATACTGAGAGTTTGTGCATAGTTCCCAACAGTCACTAATACTGAGAGTCTGTGCATAGGTCCCAACAGTCAGTCATACTGAGAGTCTGTGCATAGGTCCCACCAGTCACCAATACTGAGAGTCTGTGTAGAGGGCCCAACAGTCACTAATACTAAGAGTCTGCGCATAGGCCCCAACAGTCACTAATAGTGAGAGTCTGTGCATAGGACCTAACAGTAACTAATACTGAAAGTCGGTGCATAGGAACCAACAGTCACTAATACTGAGAGTGTGTGCATAGGTCCCAACAGTCACTAATACTGAGAGTCTGTGCATAGGTCCCAACAGTCACTAATACTGAGAGTCTGAACATAGGTACCAACAGTCACTAACATTGAGTGTCTGTGCATAGGTCCCAGCAGTCACTAATACTGAAACAAAGCATGGGCATTATGGTGTAGCACAAAAGGCTCTCAAGATCACATTACATATAGGCAAACAAGTAAAGAGACTAAAAAATCCATTTTACAAGACAAAAAAAACACTACTATAATCTACAGCAAATAAAGCAAAACAACCCTCAGAAGTTTTGGGCAGGTTTAAATAAACTATTACATCTTGGACAAACTTCCACCCCGACTCCTGCAGCAACCATTGACAAACCAAATGAGGAAGTCTTAGATAGTTTTAACTGATTCTTCACTGAGACAATACAAGCCCTAGCTAGCCAACTATCTCCAAGCTCCCATGGCCCTGAGGACACCACCCCTAGTAACCAACTCTCATTCAGATTCCAACCAACTGCCACCACACTTATCCGTAACTTGATCAAAAAATTAAAATCAACTACACTCTCTGCTGATCTACTCCCTGCTGAGTATCTACAAAAAGCAGCCAATGCCATTGCATACCCCATCTCAATACTAATCAATCGAACAATAGCAGAAGCCAACATCCCCACCATCTGGAAAATATCCTATGTTATCCCACTTCACAAAGGAGGCAGCTCTGCTGAACTATCTAATTATAGGCCAATCGCTATAGTATCTCCACTTGCAAAAATGCATTCATAGACAACTGCTGCACCACCCAATCCAGAATAACCTTATGGCAGACTCCCAGCATGGCTTCCGACCTCACCACAGCACTACTTCAGCCCTACTAGCCTTCTCCAGCACCATAAACCATAATTGCAGCCAAAATAAAATATCCTCTGCCCTTTTCTTGGACCTCTCCAAGGCATTTGTTATGGCTGATCACAACCTTCTAATCCACACCCTGAAAGCAGTCTGTCTAGATACTAAAGCCCTTCGATGGTTCCATTCCTATCTGAGTGACAGACAGCAGGCTGTCCTTTGGCAAAACAAACTATCTAACCTCCTACCCAACTCCCTTGGTGTACCCCAGGGTTCTATACTAGGGCCCCTTCTGTTCTCTATTTTCATCAATGGCCTCTATACTGTTATCCCAAAAGTCAGCTGTATCCAATACGCTGATGACTCTACCCTGATCTGGTCAGCCACATCCCAGACAGAACTATGGTCAGCTACACAGAACACCTTCAACATAATAGAAAATTAGCTTTCTGGTCATCGTCTGATCTTAAATCCCAAAAAAACAAAACTGTTACTTTTCTCACCAACTCTTAAATCCAATGCATTTACCTTTACCATAAAGTCCAATAATGGCACTATAATTTCCCCAGACACCTCTACAAAACTACTAGGTGTTACCATAGATAACAATCTTAAATTAGACCTGCATGTTAATCAACCATCAAAACCATCAATAAAAAATTAGGATCACTTTACAGGATAAAAGCCTTCTTGACCCCATCTGCTAAAATTGCCATAGCTCGCTCTTACCTACTTTCAACTCTCCTGTACGCATCCCCTTTACTCTCTAATTTAAACAAGTCTGTTCTTAATACACCTTCTATGTGCTACAACCACATTGCCAGATTTGCCACTGGTCTACCTTATAGGACACACCACTGCATCAATCTAAACCAGCTTGGGTGGCTAGAACTGCCCAACTTGATCCAGTATAACCAACTGATTATGGCTTATAAAATCCACTACAACCCAGACAATACTCCTGCACTTAAAAACATTATCACCCCCTATAACAATCCCAGGCCCTTTTGATCTTCTAACGGACTGCTAGTTCAGTCTATCAAAACCAACAACTCAGCCTTTGACTCTCTCTTTGCTAACTCTGCAGGTAGATCCTGGAACTCACTCCCAGCGGATATTAGTTTACTTACCACCCTGAGTCAATTTAAGGTAAGACTCAAACAATACTTGACACTAAACTGGTTATGTCAATGTACCAAACCTGGCTAACTCTACTCTAGGATGAGTTAAAAACCTGTAATAGAGCTTAGTTGTGTTTCTTAAACTGGACCTACCCCTGGTATTATCTAGAAACTTTGGAATTTGTACAACTTGTTAAGCATGTAACCACAGTATATACTGTATCTGTAATCTTAATTGTTTACCTTGTAATCTTAATCTCTTAATCTTAATCTCTTGCACCATAGCCAAATTATGGAACTCCCTTCCACCCACAATTACCTCCGTACCATCATGCACCCACTTCAAAACTTTACTAAAAGTGCACCTAAAAACATGCTGGCTATGCCCTTGCAACTCCCACTCTAATATCACCCACCCCAATCCAACCACTACCTTTCTTTCCACTCCACTAACTACCTTGATTACAGCAAACTCAGATGCTCATACGCCTAGTACTTATTATACAGCAGGAACTTCTCATTGTAACATTTGTTAATGTCTGTTATGTACTTCACAGATAAAGATTCTATTGTACACTGATGCACTATGTTCTTCATCTGTAAATATGTTGTAAGTAATTGCTATGTTAAATTGTTAATCTCTATGCAATCCAATGTAACTACTGTCTGTTTAGTTTAACTGTGGAGCTTTTCTCCCCGGGCCTCTGCTGAAAATGGACCTATGTCCAGTCGGACACTCCCAGTCAACAAATTTAAATAAATAATAAAATTATTGTTTTCCTCGGAGCTTTTCTCCTCGGGCCTCTGCAGGAAATGGACATGTATCCAGTCGGACTATCCTGGTCAACAAATTTAAAATAAAATAAAATAAATGATTTGAATAGACAGAATAGAACCCACAGCCTTCTGATGCTCTGCATCTTATATATCTGTATGTATACCTATATTTATATATCTCTATTTCTATCTCTATCTCTATATCTTTATGCACGTGTGTATGGGCACATGTTAATATTAGTAGTATAAGATAAGTTCCAGTCTGTCACTATAAACCTTGTTTCACATAAATCAAAAACAAAATAACAAATTGCTTATAAATGTTGAGATACTGATATAAGATGCAATGTTTTAGAAGCAACAAGTAAGCAAAGCTGCAGTGATCAATTAATTTAGATGATCTTGCATCACGCAGCTTCACTCTGCAAATGAAACAGTGATGTGGAGAGACTCGGGATCGGCTGGAGTGTCTTTCTGAAAAGAATGTGTTAAAAGGTATTTATAAAAGTTAAAAACAGGAGGATATACAAAGGCAGGATAATTAAAGATGATCTCAGCACAACTGAAGAGGCAAGTCTTCATAATAGCAAAAGAATAGAGAGGTTAGAGCTGTGACCAATTTAAATGCTTGCAGATGATGACGATGATTTACTCACAGTTCTGGATGGCAAAAGCAAACAAAATAAAATGATGATGAAAATCACAGTATCTGTCTTTGTGATAGGTCTGTAAAGAAAATGAACATGCTGGGGCTAGGGATAGTTTTGAGTGAATTGTAAACATGGATGTTGGATTGTTGGGTTAAAGTCTGTGCAAAACTGATTACCAAATAATCTTTGACCAAAAACATCAAGTGTAGATGACTTTGCAAATTAATTTGGTTTGGATGATACATATTTATCTCAGCGTCCAAAAGACACAATGAGTCACTGATGTTAGATTTAGAAACAAGAAAAAATGTTGCTGATGTTGAAGAAGAGTCAGTAAAATTTACTTTAGGCCATGATGAAGCAACGGAGTTACATGATTTTACTTTTTGGTCTGAAACAAAGTTTAACTCAGATTTACATCTGCATTTAATCTGGATGGCAAACAATGTGTAGTCTGTTTTCAAATTGGTTTAGATAGAAAAATGAAATTGGTTGTCACTTGTGGATGCAATGATCTGACTGTTTTTCATCAGGTTCTGCTGGCAACAGGTTCTGCTGGTTCACTTGGAATGATGTCAATGAAGTCTCTGTTGCAAACGTCATAAGGGAAGGTCGTCTTGACATGTGACGCATGGATCCAGGTGGGGAGGCCTTTACAATGGATGGCCGTGGAAGTTATGATTAATACCAGGAAGGGTACCTTTCATTTTGGGTTGAATGAGTGTCTCTGTGAATAAATTTTAATGTATACAAAATTTCCAGTTTGCAATTCATGGTTTGTTTCTCTGTACATCTTTATTTTGCATACAGAATGAGCTTATGACGCTTTGTAAAACAGAACAGAAAGATTTACAATGCAGAAAAGGGGTTAATCATTGTCCTGAAATTCCCAATTTTGGGGAGGGGTAGAGCAGATATTTTGTTTGGGTCTGCCCATAAGATTTTTATGAGAGGATAATCCTCTAGTGGTACTAACTGCACTTCTCATGCTGAATAAAACTAAAGGTCAAAGCTTCTGGCCACACTTTATCTAACTGGGTCTTAATGGTTTGGTTAGCTCTTTTTATTATTTTTATTATCTCTGAAATTTGTGGATTATAGGGACAATGGAACTTCAATTTCACATTCAAAGTTTTGCACATCTGCTGCATTATTTGATTAGTAAAATGAGTGCCTTGATCTGATTGAATGCAAAAAGAAGACCCAGTCTTGGGATTAGTTTAGTAAGCAACTTTTTGGTTATTGTGTTGGCATCATTCTATACACAGGGATATGCCTCTATCCAGCCATAAAAATGTCAGTTACAACCAGTGTCTATTTAAATTTATCTTCTTTTGGAAGTTCAGCAAAATCTGAGTGTATAACACAGAATGGTCACCAAGGTCTCTTCAGTGCTTAAACAAGTGCAGGAATGTATATCAGAGGTGAAATATACAGAAATCTTAACTACAGGTTGGTTATCAATATGGACAACCTCAGTGCTGACAGTTTGTTCAGAAAAATAAGGACAGGCTGTGGTAGCTCTAAAAGACCTTGTAGTCAGAATGGCTTCATTCACCTCTATAGGACTATAACCCCTGTTCAACAATCTGCATCTTAGATCATCCAATTCTTGTTCATAACCCATTAACAATGGGTTAAGTCTGGAGGCTCTCATGATCTGGCTTTTAACAACACTTCTAAAAACATGCCTCGGATGCATGCTAGTCCTATGCAATAAGGTATTCCGAAAGCATGTTTTCCTATGTACACCGGTGTTAACCAATCCATTATCAAATCTGTCTATGTTGACATCCAAAAAGGAAATATTGCTTCTAGAGTAATTCATAGTAAACTTCAAAAAACAAGATAAGGTATTAATCTCTTCATAAAACCTCAATAAACTATCCTCATCATTGTTCCAAATTAAAAACAAATCATCTACAAATTTACGATAAAACCCTGCAGTTACCTGGAAGCTGTCCCTAGCGAATAACTCTTGCTCTTCCCAGCAAGCCATAACAATATTAGCATAGCTATTCGCACACGGAGTCCCCATAGCTATGCCATCACGCTGGGAATAAATATTATTATGAAACATGAAAACATTATTTTCAAGAACTGTTTCCAAGAATAAACATATTAGCTCAAGCTATGTATACTGCATTGGTAGAAAAGGGTAAAAGGTTACATTATTTATCAGGAAAAGATGTGAAGGATAAGTTTGTTATTGATAATCCGAGAATGCCATGCTTTTACTGTCTTCCAAAGATTCACAAAGATTTGGCAAGACCAATATCTCTTGTTTGTTACATGAATTTTTTATGCCAATAGTTAAAAAGTTACCCTCATATGTGAAGGATGTTTTTGAATTTTTGTCAATGGTGAAACAAATTAAATGGCATGAAGAGATGTTTTTCATAGTAATTGATGTTGTGAGTCTGTACACAAGTATCAAACATATGGATGGTGTAAGAGCAATAAAGCATTTTCTGGGAGATAGTCCCTTGGTGGAATATATAGTAGAACTACTTATGATGTGTTTACAAAATAATATATTTGAATTTGATGGGCAGTTATACAGGCAAAATGCCCCATGTTATGCTAATATATTTATGGGCCTGTTTGAACACTGCCATATTTATAATAATGAGTTTTTTTGCAAATATGTAATCAAGTATTACAGATATATAGATGATCTCATCTTTATTTGCAAAGGGGGTAGTGAGTTAGTTGAACACTTTATAGATCAAATTCAAGTAAATAGTATGGGAATAAAATTTGATGGTTTACAGAAAGGTAGCAAGGTTAACTTTCTGGATGTACAATTAATAGGAGATGGTTACCAACATAAGGTTATATAGAAAATACATAGGAAATTTTCGGAAAGTAACAATATACTACATGGAGAAAGTTTTCATCCCTTGCATACTATGAAGTCTATTCCATACACTGAGTTTAATAGAATAAAAAGATTATGTAGTGAGTTGAGTGATAGAAAGATAGAATTATTAGATAGCTTTTATAAATTTAAAGAAAGGGGCTATGATGAAGTGAATCTTAAAGAAAGTTTGAATAAAGTATGGGATAGTAATAATGGAAAATCTAGTGTTATACATTATAAGAAGAAAAATATAAAGGAACATAAAAGGGATGTTTATTTTGTTCATTAATATCAGATGAAATCATTGATATTATAAAATCTAGTTGGAATATCTCTAGAAAAGAGGTAGATTGTTTACAAGACAAGAAATTGGCATTTTCTTTTAACAGGGGTAGAAATATTAAGGAGTTTATTGTGCATAGTAGGTTTAACAGGCCAAAAATAGAAATAATAGACAGCATAAAAGAGAAAGGTACAATGGCATGTGGAAAGTGTACAATTTGTAGATATGTTACTATACGTTTTGATAAAATTAATAATAAAAACTTTCAAACAAATGAATGTTTCTCATGCAAAAGTGAGCAAGTTATATATGCTATCAAATGCACATGTAATAAATTCTATATAGGTGAAACAAAAAGACAATTTTCTTGTAGGATAAAGGAACATATAAGGGATGTGAGGAATAATAAAATAACCAGTCCTATAGCCACACATTTCAATGAAATACATAATGGTAGTCTGGATGGTTTTGAAGCGACTATTTTGGAAAAAGTGTTTTGTAATAAATTTATGAATGATGAACAAGTAAAATATATATTAAGAAAGAAAGAAGCGTTTTTGATTTTGAAATTTAACACTATGTCCCCTAGGGGACTTAATCAAGAATGTTTCTGGAGAAGTTTTGTGTAATTATGCAAACAGTTTTTAGTGTAGTTCTGAGTAACTATGTATATAGGTATGTGTCTTTTAAAAGATTTTTGGTTTAAGAAAGTGTATAATTAGTGTAATTAATCAATTATGTTATTAATCAATTTGTAAACTGCTATATATAGTTAAGTGAATTTTTAAAAAAAGTGTACTCTGTTAATAGAGCATTTTATTTATCTTGGTTTTCAAATAAATTCCATCTGAGGAGTTGCTGGTTTGCAGTTTGTGGTTTTTCATCATATTAGCTCAATTTGTTTCGGTTGCAGGCTAGAATATGAAACTAAGAAATTATTCACATTCCTAACGCCTATGGCATTGGTTATGACAGTAAATAGACTTGTAACATCCAATGTTACAAAATAAAAAGGTGCATCTTGTGCAAGAGGTTTCAAATAATCATAAAACTCAATTAAAAACTGTTTACTATCTCTTAAAATTTGTTTCCTAGTGTCAACTAGAGGTCTCAAAAAATGTTCAATACATATTGATAAAGGTTCAGTCACCCATTTCCTAAACGACACAATAGGCCTCATTGGAGGATGTACTGCATCTTGCTGGATCTTGGGAAGACCATTTATAATAGGAATCATAGGGTATTTTACTTTTAAAAAACGAAACATTTCAAAATCAATGTCTTTGCTAAAAAGTAAATCATCTAGCATGTTAAAAATATTACTAACTTTCCTTTCAATCTCATGTAGATTAATAACAGTATAAAAATTCTCATCTTGAAGTAATATGTTCATACTCTCTATATAGTTATCCGTATCCAGAACAACCATAGGACCACCTTTATCGGCTGGTCTTACAATAATAGGGGTGCCTCTCTTCAATCTATCAAGGGCTTGCCTTTATTTAAAATTCAAGTTCCATTTCTTATATTTATAAGTTCGAGACCCATCAGCATGATGTAATTTGTGTAAATCTTCTTCTACAAGTTTATTAAAAATATCTAAATACGGGTTCAACATAGGAACTTAAGTACTAGGCAATTTAAAAGTTTCTTGGTGCATATTGCCATTAGTCAAATCATTAAAATCAGCTTTCAACTGAACATTACGGGTAAACAGTTTAGTATCAATAATTGTATCTGATACATCACTACCACGAGTGGGTATAAATGCTAAACCTTTCTCCAGCACTTGAACTTCATATTCAGATAATAATCTACTAGATAAATTATACACTAAAGACTCTCTATTCTCTCCCACATACGTTTGAGCGTGGGATCCGTGTGCTCCCCTCCAGAACCTTTCCTTTTCTGTCTGCCTCGACTGAAAGATCTCTGTCGATTCATGGAATGAGGTAGTACAATAGGGAAAGGGTGTGGTTCATTGGTAGCATTAGTACGAGTACTACGCGATTGGCGCTCTTTAGGTCTAACAGCAGAGTCAACTACAGAAGCATTAGACTTAGTGTTACCAGTATCATTTGAACACACATGCAAAAGTGACCTATTATCATCCTGTTTATCACTATGTATTATTACAGAACCAATAACAGAAGGTCTGTTAATAATTGCATTTTGCATGTCCGATGCAATCTTAGAGTCCACATCCCTAAGTCCATTAGTAACAGTATTGTCAGTCACAATGCTAACCAGAATGTCGTTGGTCTCTTCTTGTGTTGAAGGAGAAATCCTATCAACATGACTATTAGTTGCTGTATTCGAAGTGGGATTATTCAAAGTAGGGTTGTTCATGGCTGACTTAGGCCAAGTAAACACATGGCCTGCAGAAAAATCTTTAGTGTCCCTAGTAATTTTACCCTTCTTCTGATGTAATAATCCTTTTTCAAACACGTGTAAATTGTCAAGAACTCATTCCATGCCCTTGTCGACATGGGACTGTGGATACTTAGACTTAATAACATTTTGTTGTTCAATCACCGCTCTCTTCAAATCGTCCTCTTCAGGACGAAAAAAATCAATCAACAGTCTCATATAGGTCATGCTTAACTCCAAATTCAGTTGTAACATTGGATGTTACAAGTCTATTTACTGTCATACCCAATGCCATAGGCGTTAGGAATGTGAATAATTTCTTAGTTTCATATTCTAGCCTGCAACCGAAACAAATTGATCTAATATGTTTATTCTTGGAAACAGTTCTTGAAAATAATGTTTTCATGTTTCATGATAATATTTATTCCCAGCGTGATGGTGTGGCTATGGGGACGCCGTGTGCGAATAGCTATGCTAATATTGTTATGGCTTGCTGGCAAGAGCAAGAGTTATTCGCTAGGGACAGCTTCCAGGTATCTGCAGGCTTTTTATCGTAAATTTGTAGATGATTTGTTTTTAATTTGGGACAATGATGAGGATAGTTTATTGAGGTTTTATGAAGAGATTAAACCTTATCTTGTTTTTTGAAGTTTATTATGAATTACTCTAGAAGCAATATTTCCTTTTTGGATGTCAACATAGACAGATTTGATAATGGATTGGTTAACACCAGTGTACATAGGAAAACATGCTTTCGGAGTACCTTATTGCATAGGACTAGCATGCATCCGAGGCATGTTTTTAGAAGTGTTGTTAAAAGTCAGATCATGAGAGCCTCCAGACTTAACCCATTCTTAATGGGTTATGAAAAGGAATTGGATAATTTAAGATGCAGATTGCTGAACAGGGGTTATAGTCCTATAGAAGTGAATGAGGCCATTCTGACTACAAGGTCTTTTAGAGCTACCACAGCCTGTCCTTATTTTTCTGAACAACCTGTCAGCACTGAGGTTGTCCATACTGATAACCAACCTGTAGTTAAGATTTCTGTATATTTCACCTCTGATATACATTCCATTATGGGAATTTTTAGGAAACATTAGGGTATTTTAATGCTTGATGAGAATATTAAGAGATTGGTAGGCAATGAACCTAGGTTTATATTTAAGAACAAAAAGAACCTTAAACAATTACTTTGCCGTCCAAGTATATTACCCCAATTTGACTGTCAGGATGGGACTTTAGGAACGAAACCCTGTTTAAAGTGCAATCAGTGTGCTTGTATAGATGATGTCAGAGTGTTTGTACATCCAGTTACCAATATAGTACATCCCCTTATAACCACAGCCAACTGTCAGACACGCAATGTGATTTATCTGGCTAGGTGCATCAAATGCTGTGCGTTTTACATAGGGAAAACTAATAGAAGACTAAAAGAAAGAATTAGAGAGCACATTTATAATATAACATTAGGTAATGATCATTATGCTTTAGCTAGACATGTTAATCAAACAGATTTTACACACAAGTTTAAGTTTTCAGTACTACAAGTTATACATCCTAATGTTCGAGGAAGTGATACTATTAATTATAATGAATGGTGTGAAATTAAATGGATAATTAAGTTTAGGGCTGATAAGAACCCTGGTTTAAATGACAAAGTCCCACTCAAACCAATTTTACTTAATAGGAGACGTAAGGCACACAAGAATTGAGTATTGGATGTTTCCTTCTCCTTTTATGTTTTATGTTTATATTTTTTAGCTTGGTGCCCAGTAAAGGATATATATCTTTAACTTTGTCTGTTATAGTTATTATAAGTATTATTATATTAGTTTAATTATTTATTATTTTCTCCTGAACACTTACACAAGTTTTCATATGTTTTTCATGTGTTTCATTTTGATAATTATTTGCTATGCAGACATTGTGTATATATTAAGTGGTTTGACATCATTTTATCTGTGTGTTTTTTCCTCCTACATTCGTAGGTTTTTTATTTCATTTTACTTCAATATTGCATTTGATGTTACTATATGTTTCATGTTGTATATGTATTTGAGTGACATAGTCCATGCAATGTTGCTACCTTCTTTATTAATCATTGTTTAGTTCAGGTAGATGATGTGGACTTATTAGACATACACAACTTTTATTTAGTTATATTCTAGCCGTTTAAGAAGGAAGTGATGTCATGTATTTTAATTAGATTTGAGTATTTCAATGTTTGATTGAATGGTTTTTGTAAGTCTGATGAAGCCCTAGTGGTGAAAGTGCTCACTTCTTTTAATAAATATTTTATATGTTCGCTACTTTGGCGTTCTAAATCTTTAAATAATAGCATTCAAGTATTTAAACTGTGCAAGTATTTACAAAATTTTGAGCACGTTCTGAAAGGCAGGGGCTTACCAGTCATTGGAAATCTGTTTTATTAAAGCATTTTTGTCCAAGTTAATGGGTAAATAGTAAACTTTGACCAACTAAGTTAAGACATTTTGTGGGGGTCATCTATCCAGGTGGTACCAACAAGGCTGGAGACCAGCTGCAGCCATTATTTATCCACCTAATTTTCTCAGAATTCTCTGTCTGATTCTGTAAAGATAACAACTCCTGTAAAGAAAAAAAAAAACATTGGTTTGATTTATTTGCCACAAAAACAAAGTCTAAACAGGATAAGACGATGTAGACTGTCTGGCCACCATATCTGCAAAAGCATTTTCCTTGGTTACAAATGGAACCTTTTTTATGTGTGGCACATTTAACATCAGCTACATCTGTTGGCAATAATAAAGCATCTAATAAATTAACAAAATCTGCATTTTAATAACATTTTCTGATGAGATCAAATAACCTATCTCTTTTCAAAGTATCCCAAAATCATGAGCAGCTCCATACGCATTACCTGAATCAGTAAAAATTAGTAGTGACTGATAACTGCCACTTACAGGCTAAACATTCAGCTACTTGAGTAGACACATTTCCATTTAACTGTACAGTTAAAAAAATTGTCTTCTATAGAAGCAGAAAAGGCTGGTATGAGTTAACCATTGTCTGTTTAATCACAGGAGCCATCACAAAAGGAATTAAATATGGATTCTGTAATGGAACATCTTATAAATTTAATCGACAAGGAAGCACTGTGTTAACATTTACAAAGTCATGAGGTTTTCTTTTGTCGGCTTTAGAAATTAAAGATGCATGATTGAGGGGTGGATATATAACAATCTGTAAAGATAAGTTATTAAGTAAAGACAATTCACATTTAGACCACTGAGCAGCAGATAAGTGTTGTGTTTTAGTCTTCAATAACAATGCTTCTACAGAATGCAAACCTGCCATTTAAGTGTTGTGCCCAAAAATTACATCTCTCTCATAGCCACTGCCCTAAGGCATTGGGTGACGTTGCTGCTACTGGATTAAGATTTGCGCTGATATAAACAATATGTTTATTGCAATTATTTTTACATTGTGCTAATAAAACTGTTTCATTATTTTTCTCACTACAGACAAAGAAAAATCTCTTAATAATCTGGCAGCCCAAGCACAGGAGGTTTCAAAAGTAAAGTTTGTAATTATACAAAAGCTTGTTCATGACAGTCCTTCAAGGGTAAAGGTTCAGGGGTATCTTTCTTTATTAAATTTAATAAAGATTTTTCTACTTTTGCATAACTAGAAGTCCATTTTTGGCAGTAACCTGTTAGTCCCAAGAAAGTTAGTTTGTATTGTAGTCAGGCATGATGGCACCTTTAGAAATAAGATGTCCCAACCTGTGATGTCTATAACTGCAATTTGTCTTTCAAAATCTTAAATCCTAACTCTGCTAACTTTATAAAAAGAAAAATGGTATCTCAAAAATATATAAATATTTTGTTTGCAGTTATTTGGGGGTTTGAAGCTAAAAGTAAATTATCTGCATAACAAATTAGAATAGCGCCACAAGGAAATGCAATCTTGTCAAGCTTTTTTTTTCTCTCTCTAGAGAAAAGGGGGTGGGGTGATTTTACATATTTTTGCGTTAATTTAGTCCAGATGCACTGCTGCCCTCTATATGTAAATGCAAATGGATACTGACTGTCTGGATGTATAGAAACAGAAAAGAAGGCAGATGAAATATCTACCACTGAGAAGGTGGTGGTGCCTGATGGAACAGGACTTAGAATTGTCGCAGCATTAGAGATTACAGGAAATGTTAGTAGTACTACTGCATTCACTGTTCATACACTTTTTACAAATCTGTATGTATTTTTTATTGGTTTCCTTGGTTTATTAACTGTAAAAATAGGAGTGTTACCGCTGGAACAGTAATACCTTGGTATAACAAGGCAGAAATAGGTTTGATTTATTTTTCTCCTTTTACTGACAACTATCATAGGGTTCACTCACAAGGTTTCAATGTTATTCACACAGGCTCTGCACCTTCTATGAACCCTGACTCATTCTTATTGATGGTGCAGAGCTGTGGAGAGATTACTTTTAGTCATTCCAAGCCAGCATTTTGTACATCTTTTTCTGATGTTAGAATAGCAAAAAAGGCTTCAACATCTGTACAAATTGTATTTTAATATAATCCTAGGGTTTCATTAGGAATATCTAAAAATACACCAGCTGGTGTACAATACTGATGCATCGTAATTTACATAACAAGTTTCTTTCTAGCAGTATAGGAACAGGTTTTGTTTTGGGATAGTCTAAAGACACCCCTTATACTACCTGAACCAAAATCGTATGTTCAGAAAGTGGAACGTGTTCACCAGTTTCTGAAGTAATCCTAGATCTGGTAGCCCCTGTATCCATGAGAAAGGGGACAGATGAATTTTGCACTGTAACATTGACAAAGGAGACATCCTGGTCAATTGGTACCAAGGGAAATAGCTGTGCTTCCTGCTTATGGCTGTCCTAATAGTTTATTGCCACTGTGGTGGCTGCTATGTAATGTTTCATACAGGTGGATTTCTCTCAGCTTGCTGTGGTACCTGAACATTTAGTGAATTTGTTTGGCATAGACACAATATTCATTTTGCCAGTGCACAGACTGACCACAATAAAAGCAAGTATTTAAATGTGGTACACATAGCAGTGTTTGTGGTGATGCAGGGCTCAGTTATGAGCTTTTTATTGGTTAATTTGTTTAGATCAGTTTATGCATGTTTGCTGCATAGCACTGCATTTGTGCATCATGCACTGCTTTGGGCATCTTTGGTGGGTTATAGATGCAAACACTTTTGTCTGCAAATTTTCCCTTAGTACTCTGCTGATGCTCCATCGGTGAGTTCCCATGATGTACCCTCACTGACATGTGATACATTCAGTGAAACTCCTGAGGTACCAGCATAGATCCTACCAACTAGCTCTTTGTATTTTTTGTCCACTTCTCCTGTCCTCTACTTTACCTGGTCCTTCCTGTCCTCTCCTTGTTTTCTGACCACATCACCTTACCTAGCATTATGTACAGACAACTATCCACAGTTTCTCCAGCCAGCCTGGTTGACAAGGGCATCCTGAGGTCATGTAGCAATTGCCTCATGTCCACTGACAACTAACTTCTTCTAGTCCACACAAATTCATTATGTGAGAGATGCATCTGTACCAAGAACCTAGAATCCAGGCTCTCTCACTCATCAGTCAGTCCATCTCATACTAAGCAGGCTGTCAGCATGCACACCTCAGCTCCTGCACCTACCAAACCAACAACCCATAAACTTACATATGTGGATGTCCTTACAAAAAGCTTACCTAAACATCAGAAACCTTCCAAATACAGACACAAGCACAATTCACATAATACAGCCTCTGCAGAATATAGCACACATAATACATCACACACCAGTATCTCATCAGTCAAGCCCCTAAGGCATAACACAAAAACAAAAATCATAGTCATAGGTGGCTCAATTGTGAAACACACAGATGTCCCTCTCCCAGACTGGATAAGGAAAAGGTCACGGTCAGCTGTCTGTCAGGTGCCAGGATCCACCACATCACACATGCACTGAAGTCTGTCAACAACAGGCACTGTTATGACTCTGTCATTGTCCACGTTGGTCTGAATGACTTAAGATATACCTCACTGGACTATATGAATACAGACATGTCTCAGATTATGTGTCTCAGGCAGGTGTGTCCCTAGCTTTAAGCAGCATTTTACCTTTACCTAGGATGAAACTTGAATACAAACAAAAATGATTAATTTCAACAACTGCCTTAGTTTCTGGTGTCATTCAAAGGGGATCCAGTATATGTCAGCCTGGGATGACATGGTTGACAGACCTCAATGCTTTGCCAGAGATGGTCTTCATCTGCCACCCCTGGGATTTTATTACTGGATAAGACTCTTTCCATCCCCATAGTGCCCTTTTTTTATGCAATGTCACAAGAACAAAATTCCTGATGTAAAAATACCCTTTAAAACCAACCACAAACTGCATTCACTGGAAGCAGTCTCCACAGTGGAAGATGCTGACATTTGTGCAGTCAATGAGACCTCGTAGAGCTGTGGAGAGTACCCCAGCTATACCAGGTTATATTTCCTTCCACATGTTCAGATCACAAACTGAGGGCATGAGAAATAAAGGAGGTCATGTATCAATATTCATTAAAGATAAATACACCTCTAGATTGCGTAAACAGCATGATTCCCTTTAATTACTTCAGGTGCAATTGACTGCAGGTTAGACCCCTCTTCAGATCATTGCCAGCTGTAGGACCCCCATCCATGAATGAGGACATCCACTCAGCCTACCTTGATCTACTTGAGTCAATGAAGATACAGCCAAACTCCCTGGTTTTGGGTGACTTTAATTACCCCTCCATAGACTGGGTAAATTATAATTGTTCTAACTCACTTGTTCAAAGATTTCTTGAAATGGCCTGGACCAACTGGTTGACACACCCACAAGGGGCTTAAACATCCTGGACCTGGTGATCACCAATATGGGTGACTGCTGCACAACTCCCAGTGCGTGGCCATCCCTGGTGAGATCTGCCCACAAATCAGTCTCACTAGAAGTAACAATAATACAAGAACCCCCCCCCCCCAAACAACTTCTCCAAGGCCAATTACAACCTCTTACATGATGGCATTAATAGCATCATAGCCCTTCCCTCTACTGGTGGAACAGACACCTATGCTGAGTCATACACCAATGCTTTATACAAGCACCTGTACAATTGTATTGACTCTGCCATACCTGATAGAACCAAAGCAAGATCTTCAAGATAAAACAAACCTGCCTGGTGGACAACTGCCATTAATAGGCTATACAATAGGAGAAAGACATTGCCGTCTAAGAGCAGAAAGGAACAGTCTCAAAACTGGAAACACTCCTTCCTCAACTTAAACAAGCAAATAAGAGTCCTAGTGAAGTCCTCCAAAGCTAACTACAAATCCAAATTAGCTTCCGTAATTAAGGATAACCACAAGGCATTCCTTAGTTACATCCGTAACCTCAAAGGTAGGACCCAGATTTGTAATGAACTCGTACTTAATGGTGCTCCATATATAGAACCTGTGGATATAGCAAACCTGCTGGCTAACAGGTTCAGTGAAAACTTCACTCCACTGTACCCACCACATATACCTCAAATCATCCCTAACATCTGTTCCTACCTAGTATTTCTGAAGAGCAGGTCTTAAATGCCCTCTCCAATGCCAAAAGCACAGCCTCTATGGGACCAGACAACATCTTTTGCTGTGTTCTACATAGGTTAAAACAAGAATCAGCATGATCATTAGGCACACTCTTCAATCACAGCCTAAGCACGGGCTTCATCCCAGTGAAATGGAAAACAGCTACTGTCATCCCATTGCAGAAAGCAGTGCATTCATGGACCCTGGGAACTATAGACCCATTAGCCTAACCAGCCTTATCTACAAGTCTACAAGGCCATGGAATGAATCATCATGGACCTTATTAAGAAAGATATAGGAAATCTCCAAGTGCTTTACTCTACCCAGTTTGTCTTTGTCAAGGGAAGATCATGCCTGCTAAACTTGGTGGTCTTCTTTGAGACAGTCACCAAAGTCCTAGACAAGGGCAAATCTGTGCATACAGCCTACCTAGACTTAACCAAGGCCTTTGACACAATCCCCCACTCAGGCATCATTTATAAAATCATACAGCTGGATATCAACCCGTATATTGTCAGGTGGGCTGCAAACTGGCTCACTGATAGAACTTATATGGTCAAAATAGGGGACTTCACCTCCTCCAGCAGACCTGTAACCAGTGGGGTTCCACAGGGATTGGTTCTGGGACCCCTACTGTTCAGAATCTACTTCTCCAAAGTACAGGCTAAAACTAAAGGCCTGTGGCTGACAAAGTTTGCTGATGACTGCAAATTGGGAGCAATCATTGAAACCCCTAGTGATGTCAGCATTCTGCAAGAAGGTCTTACACAGACTAATGACTGGTGCCAAACTCATGGTTTTAAATTTAATAAAAAAAATGCATTATCATCTCCTTCAGCAAGGGTGATGTTCCTGCAAACTATCACATCAATAGCAATACCCTAAGCACAGAGTCAGTGTTGAGAGATCTGGGCACACAGGTTGACAGCAACCTTAACTTCAATCACCATATTTGCACAGTGGTTAGAAGGGCATTTTACATTGCTCATCTTATAAGTATGGGCATTGCCTTCACAAAATCCCCCTGTACTCTTCCCTCATCAGGGAAACAATAGAGTACAATGCTCCCTTTGGTATGTTCCCTTCCAAACACCTGCAGCAATTGGAGAGACTACAAAGGTTCCTTACAAAGAAAATTCAGGGTCTTCAAGATCTGTCTTATGCAGACAGACTGAAATCATTGTCACTTTGCTGTGTGTCATACAGACTACTCAGAGGTGACCTGTGCCTTGCATACAGAGCAATCTCTGACCCAGCTTTAATGGAAATGCTGCACATTAGCAAGTCAAATGGCACACGGGTCATTCGTCCAATAGACCTTAACCTGGTATGTGACATCAAAAGAATGCTGGATATATAGATTTGGGTCACAGAAGTTGCCCCATTTTTGGAATAATCTTTGTATTCATGTTAAACAAAGCCATTCATTGGATGATTGGATGGGTAACAGGAAATTCACCACGGGGAGGGGGGTTCCACCTGTGTCCCTCTTGGACAGGGTCAATAGAAGCCGATTTTAGTGTCTTCTTAAACCAGACACCCTTGGGATAACGGGTTAAACTTGACTAGGCTTGTAAGGGCCCTGGGGCCATTAGCCTAGTAACCTTATATGATTCTATGATCCTGTGTATTTATATACTCAGTGCCACCTATTCATGAATAAATGCACAGTGACTTTCATAAAATTCTGCAAGAGACAGATTATATATAAGCAGGAAAAAACAATCAATGTACATGACAGGAAATAGTTGCTTCCTGCAGATAGCCATATGTCCTGGTTTAGGAAGAGTCTCATAGCCTAACATACCTAATTTTCTGAATGAATCAAGGTAAAAATGCCTTCCATCAGGGATAAGACTAAGTAATCAAATCTAAAGACGTACCTTTTACAAAAGGCTTGCCAATATGCAGTGAAGAACTTTTCACCTTTTGTTTTCACATTTGGTTTTACTTTATTGTTGTTTATTTTTTCTGTTGCACAGTTTGAGCCTAGTTTTTAATTTTTGGATTTTTTATAGCAAAATATAAGGTTGCTTAATGAAGGAAAACAAAGTACTTCATTCCTTTAACAACATCTTCATGCTAAACACATTATTGTGTATCAATGGCAGGACTTAACCTAACAACAACATTTATAATTACTAGGCAGTAGTGGGTTAACTCCATCCAAGTTATAGAGTGACCTGAAAATGAGTATTTATGTCAAATAAATAAAAACAATAACAGAATAAATACAGTATTTCTTACATGAAAAGGAAAGCAGATTTGAAGTGTTTGTCCATGTGCAGCTGCAATGCGAATAACAGCTAAACCACAATGAATGATGATAGCTGTTACCCACTGACATTTTTTTTCACTTTACTACTTAGAAATGCATACAACTGCTGGTATCCAGCCATACCTAGCATCCAAAAATGTACCACTTAAAAGATTCTCTATGCTGTGATGTTGCAACAGAATCTGTTATTTGCTGGAATTAAGAAGCTATTTCTCCTTGGTATCCTATATGATGCAATTAGATTTTTTAAATCTATATTCTGCTTGAGATACCAGCCTCTAAACCACCATGATGTTCCGAACAACAGACAAAGATTATGCTAATCGATCTGTGGTGACTGCAGCTAATTCACCTTTTCAACATTCACGTCAATATTCTTGAAACGCGAATCTGAATCTGTCAGCTGTTACCTAGTATACTCACAGTGCAATGATATCTGTTTAACAGCCTGCAGAGTAGCATAAAAAGAACTGCTATTTATTATAGCAGACAACATGCTGAACTTTAATACTCTGAAATATATTTAATTTGTTGTAGAAAACCGGTTTTAGAGAAAATACATGAAGTCAGAGGAATACTCTGAAGCATCTGCTTTCCTAGAAAAATACAACTCATTCATCACTTTGCAGTGAGATTGGCATTATCACATTTCAACACAACTGATAAAAAAGTTCTTCTTTGAGTAATAATAATAATAATGACAATAATAATAATAAATTATGTATCATGAGTATTCCAACTCATGATATTTAGCCTAATAATACACTGCATCCCTATAAATGTTTATCTTATTGATGACCGCTGTAGTAGCCTTGGTTATGTGGGTTTTATCCTGACACAAATATAATGGATGGACAGCTTCCAAAGCATCAGGGCACCTTACACACACCCAGAACTCAAGCAGACATTCTTATATCCACTGAAACCTGGCTAAAATGAGAAATAACTGACAGTGAAATTATTCCCCCCAGATTTTAAGGTACTCAGGATGGACAGAAATCTTAAAATAGCAGGTGGCTTGCTATTATTTAAAAAAACAGCTTAGAAATAACTAAAGCTCATCTAGATATCCCAAAATTTAATACTGCTGAACTGATTGCAAACCTCAAAATCAACCAAAATAAATCTATATATATCTCAGTAGTATACATTCCACCAGGCAACAACATTACTACAGCCAAAAATATCCCATACTAAGATCACTGCTAAATCTGACAAGAAATCATACTATAGTAATCTCCAAAAAAAAAAAAATAACACAAAAACAACTCGAAGCTATTTTGGTCCTATCTAAATAAACTATTCCCAGGCCACACCACTACACCCTGTACTTCTACTTCAAATAACAAGCAGTCCACTGCCACTGAGTTCAACACTCATTTTATCCAGTCAGTTTTATCATGAATCAATGACCACCTCACTTCACCCCATCCAACTTCCATCTGTTCTTTCAAGCAATGCACTGTGTTTAGTTTTCAGCCCATCCCAACATCACCCATAAAAAAAATACTAGCCAAGTGAAAAGCAATAACCTCAGCTGCCAATAACATTCCAACTGAGTTCCTCAAAATAGGTGCAGAAACACTAGCCTTTCCTGTCTCCATTCTAATCAACCGGTCAATAACTGTAAACCATGTCCCATCCATCTGGAGAAAAATCTATTATTACACCCCTTCACAAAGGAGATACTTTAACAGAGTTAAAAAGCTATAGACCTGTTGCTACCCTATCACTCCTCTCTAAAATCCTTGAGAAATATATTCACTCTCAGTTTATTTTAAATATAACCAAACACAGCCTCCTGTCCAACACCCAGAACTGTTTCAGGCCCAATCACAGTACTACTACTACCACCGCACTCCTCAACTTCACCAACATAGTAAACCAATTTAGAAATGAGGACAACCTTGTTTCTTCACTTTTCTTTGATCTTTCCAAAGCATTTGACACAGTGTCCCACAAAAGCCTCCTCTCAGAACTTGCAGCTCTAGGTCTCACTTCCCTCTCCCTCTCTTGGTTTCATAGTTATTTATGCAATCATCAGCAGGCAACTAAATGGCAGCAAAACCTTTCAGCATTTCAACCAATCTCTGATAATGCTCCCCATGGGTCAATACTCACCCCTCCTTCTATTTAATATTTTCATAAATAAACTTCATACCACTACACCACTTACCACTCTCGTACAATATGCAGGTGATTCAACTCTTAATCTGCTACAATTCATCCATAACAAAATTACAGGAATTCACTAAAAAATATTTTACTAACATTGAAATGTGGCTAAAATTTCTAAGTTTCTGCTTAATGCCAAAAAAATATATATGTGATTTACTCAAAAACAATACCTTAAACAAAAACACACATTTCATATTACCTTAAGTAATAACACAAAAATAGACATCATAAGCCAAACTAAACTACATGGTGCCATAATAGATGACAGCTTCAGATTTGATCACCGCATACTTCATTTGATCAAGAAAACTCACCAAAAACTCAATTCCCTCTTTAAGGCCAAACACTAACTGACAGACTGAGCAAGGATTACATTAGCAGCAACATCCCTCCTGCCTTCTCTATTATATGCTCCCCGCACTCTTACAAATATTAGCACTATGTATAAAACTAAACTAGCCTCCTGCTACTACAAAATATCTAAATTTGCAACAAACTAACCTTATAAAACAAATGTTTGCCTGCATTAAAATAATTAAACTGACTTGAACTTCCATACCAGTTGGCATATTCACAGTTAATTATTATGCAGAACCTTTTGTAATCGCCGGACAAATGAGCAGCATTGCAAAATATTCTATTGTACTAATAGCCCACTAGGGACCTTCACTCTAGCAATAAACTTATGCTATCTATCAGTAAGACATTCAACTCTAATTATGTGTCAAAACTCTGTGATGAAATCCCAACACAGTTAAAACAGACAGAAAACTCAGAATTTGTTTCAAGGCTTTGCTTAAACAGCACCTATGCCAAAGGGAGCTTTATCCTACCTCCTCACCTGTCTAGCTTTTCTCACTTTACTTTTTCCGACTCTTACAGCCACTTTGCTTCCCAATTTCATGTACCATATCACTCCTCGTCATGCTGCATTTATTTCCTAAACCCTTAATATTTTCTCCTTCTCTTACACCCCACCACTAGCTACAATTCTTCCTCTGTCCATTTATGTTGCTGCTCATTTCCAAATAACTTCTCCTTTTATATCTCCCGTCATTTTTAAACTATATACTTTACTTGTCTGTGTGTAAATTATTACTATTTATTTATTTGCTGTTGTTTAACCAGGATAGTCCATTGGGCCTGAAGAAGCCATTTTCAATGGAGTCCTGGGGAGAAAAGCTCCTCATACAGATTACACAAAGGTTAATATACAAACATAGATTGCATGAAGATTACAGAGGTAAACAAACTAAGATTAATATACACACATAGATTGCATGAAGATTACAGAGGTAAAACAGACTGATCAAAAGTATTTCAATCAAAGTTAGTCAAAAGTATATATATATATTTTTTTTTCTAGTAGGATTGAGGATAGGTAGTTAGATGCAGTAGAGTAGGGAATTTCTAGATACTAGTAAGGAGTTGTATAATAGAAGCAAGCAAGAATTTGTTACCTGGGATGTGAGAGAAGGAAGGGAAAGAGTGTTGAAGTAAAGTGTACGTTATGAGGGATGGGAGCAGGAGCATTCCCATGTGGAAGTTAGATGAGAGTGGAGTGATTTTTTAAAGGATGGGAGGGTAGTAGTGGTACGAATGGAGGGGGGGGGGTTCCATAGGCGTGCTAGTGAGTATGGCAGGAGGTATTGTCCTGGGGGGTGGAGGGGTCTGTAAACTTCCATAAGGTTTTGATTGTTAGATCTGAGAAGCCTTTGTGTATGGTGCATTTTAAAGGTAGTGGAGAGGGAGGGACAGAGGGATGGCTGGAAAATGAGTTTATGAGCATAGGTGAGCTGAGTGTAGGAGAGGTAGTTTGGTAGCTCTAGTCAGTTGAGTTTGTGGAGAGATTCACAGTGATGGGTTGATGATTTGTTGCTAGTGGCGAATCTGGCTATTTTATTGTAACAAGAGGACAGTTTGGTTTTGAGAGATGATTGTAGGTTTGTTAGAAGAGGGGCTCCATAGAGAAGGGAGGGTAAGAGAAATGTAGAAGAGAGAGTAAGTCTAGTAGTTGAGGTGAGGAACCGATTGTGTCGGTAGAGCATGCCAAGTTTTTGGTGGGTTTTTTTTTATGTTTAGTAGTAGATGGGAGTTGAATTTGAGCCTGTCATCTATTTGAACTTCTAGTAGTTTGGTTTCAGATACCAGCTCAAGAGGTATTGTATTTTGGCTGGTGATGGAGAATAAATTTCGATCGAAATTCTTAGTTTTAGAGGAGGTAAAAATCATAAGTTTAGTTTTAGCAGCATTGAGTGCTAGATGGTTGCCTTTCTTCCATTGTTCTGTGGTAGAAAAGGCATCTTGAGTTAGTTTTAAAAGAGTTGGGATGGATGGGGCAGCACAGATGATTGTGGAATCATCTGCATATTGGATAATGTTAGCAAGAGGGATAGAGTGGTAAAAGTCATTAATGAAAATGTTGAAGAGGAGGGGGCCCAGTATGGAACCTTGTGGGACACCTGTGGGGGTAATGAGGAAGGAGGAGGTGGCCTTTTTCCATTTGACAGCTTGTTGCCTATTGGAGAGATAGCTGGTAAACCATTTGAAGGAAGAGGGTGAGAGGTTTAGGTTAGCTAGTTTAGTAAGAAGTAGGTTATGAGAGATAGTGTCGAAGGCCTTAGAGAGATCGAGAAGGATGGTAGATACAGTGAAGCCGGAATCTCTAGCTTTATTCACAGTTTCTGGGAAGGAAAGGAGGGCAGTCATAGTGCTATGATGGGGTCTCAATCCGTGTTGGGTAGGAGTTAATAGGTTGTTGTCTAAGAGATGGGGGAGGAGTTGAAGGTGGATACATTTCTCTAGGACTTTAGAAATGGGAGAGAGTATGGTGATGGGATGGAAATTGGAAATATTAGTATTATTTCCTCCTTTGTGCAGGGGAATGATGTAAGCTTTTTTCCAGATTTGAGGAACAAGACCTTCCTGGATAGAGAGGTTGATTAGGATACCGATAGGGAGTGCAATGGCTTCGGCAGCTATGCTGAGGAAGTATGAGGGAATGTTATCAGGGGCATTGGTGCATGGTTTTAGTTTCTGCAGGAGTTTTCTTATAGTAGAAGTAGGAATTGGTTTAATGAAAAATGGAGGGGGTTGTTTGGTAATAGAGTCAATGAAGAAAGAATTGAATTGGGTAGCAAGATCAGAGTCTTCTACATTTGGGGAGGGTTAGGGTTTTCTGTAGTACCAGGTTTTAAGAGGGTAGTTATACCTCTCCAGAACTTTTGTGGGTTGGTTTTATGGTTGCTTTGAAGTTGGACGAAGTAGTTTCGATGGTCTGCTGAGATAAGCTTTTTAACTGAGTTACGAAGAGTTTTGTATTCACTGAGGTTATATGTAGATTTGTTCCTCTGGTATTGAGCCCAGGCTTTATCTCTAAGTCGCATGGTGGTTAGTGTACTTTTAGTAATCCAGGGGGTGGCTTTCCTTTTTATTCTTTTGGTTATTAAGGGAGCATGATTATTTAGGAGATGTAGGAAGGTAGTATTAAAGTGAGTTATTGCATTTTCAAGTGGTAGAGTTTTTAGAGGGTACCAGTTAAGTGATTTAAGGGTGTCAGAGAAACCTTCTGGGTTAATGTTTCTATGGCATTGGGTAGTTAAGTAAGTATGAGTAGCTAGTAAGGGAGAAGGAAGACATCTAGTGAAGATGGGAAGGTGGTCACTGAGGGAGTCAGGGAGGGTTCCACTGTCAGGATAGTTGTGGGGGTGGGAGACTAGAATCCAGTCTAAAATGTTGCCACTAGTGAAGTCTTTGGATGGCCTAGTTATGGAGTTGATGAGTTGAGAGTAGTTGTATAGGTTGATGTTGAGGGGGTGAGTAGGGGACTGAATGGAAGACCAATTAATATTGGTGTCTCCCATGATTATAGTTTCATTACAGATATTAGTTGATAGCCAGGAGAGGATTTCTTTGAGTACTGGGACAAAAGGAATAGAAGTTAGAGAGGAAACTATCAGCAATGCAGTTAGCTACAGGTTAGAAAGGTAGGACCTGAGTGGAGAAGGTCTGAGATGGTACAGGAGTCTACCGAAAAGGAGAGCCAGAGGGGTAAAGTACCGAAAGGGCACAAGGTGAGTATGAAGAGGATCAGGTCCAGGACATAAGAAATTAGTTGAAATTACAGAGTTAGAACAGAGAGAGGCAGTGAAAGATGGATAGGATAAGGGTGCCACCTATTGGGCAGATCTGGTATTGTAGGTAAGTGCGTAAGGGAGCTAACTGGTGTAGAACCGTGGTAGAAGAGATGTATAGTAAGAGAGGATTTAGGTAAGTGGTAGAGGTGAGTTGGCTGTTGGGTAGATAGAGAGGAGGGGCAAAGGGAAAGCTGGCTGCTCAAGCTCACTGCGAACTTTGGAGCCCTGATGCAAGTAGTAGACAGGGGTCTGATTTACAATGTGAACTTAGCCCATAACATACTTTCTTTCTTCCTTGATAGAGGGTACAGAGAAAAGAAGCTGGTAGATGAGGTCGCTGGACTTTGGATGGGATTCTTACCTCTCCAGGTAGGTAGTGGTTATATTAGGAGCAGGAGAAAGTTTAGCTGGATATTTATTTCTTCCTTGATAGAGGGTGCAGAGAAAAGAAGCTGGTAGATGAGGTCGCTGGACTTTGGATGGGATTCTTATCTTACCAGGTAGGTAGTGGTTATATTAGGAGCAGGAGAAAGTTGAGCTGGGTACAGGGGCAAAGACGCCAGGGCAGAGCGGAGAGCAGCCAGGGACTATCATAAGGTGAGCTAACAAAAAAGCTCACTAAATTCTAAAACACTCCAGTTTGATCTTCTCCCTGTAGCCACTATACTATAAATACATTGTTACTGTATTTATTAATTCTTTATTCAATAATAACACAATTTATGTTAATTTTCTCTTTTTTGTGTGTTAAAATGATATGTTCACGCAAGACCTGTTTAAAAACTATATAAATAAGCTCATGTACAGATGCTGTCACCCTGCAATTATAAATGTATATCGTGTAACTTAAATATGCAGCTTTTCTCCCCATGTCTCTGCTGAAAATGGGTTTTCTTGGGTAGGAGTCTATCTTGACTTGACAATATTTGCCCACTCTTCCTTGCAAAAGTGCTCCAAATCTGTCAGATTGTGAGGGCATCTCTTGTGCACAGCCATATTCAGGTCACCCCACAGATTTTCTATTGGATTTAGGTCTGGGCTCTGACTGGGCCATTCCAAAACTTTAATTTTCTTCTAGTGAAGCCCTTCTTTTATTGATTTGGATGTATGCTTGGGGTCATTGTCATGTTGAAAGGTGAAATTCCTCTTCATCTTCAACTTTCTAGCAGATGCCTTAAGGTTTTAGGCTGAAAGTGACTGATATTTAGAACTGTTCATAATTCCCTCCACCTTGTCTAAAGACCCAGTTCCAGCGGAAGAAAATCAGCCCCAAAGCATGATACTGCTACCACCATGCTTCACCATGGGGATGGTGATTTTGGTGATGCAAAGTGTTGTTTTTGCACCAAACATACCTTTTGGAATTGTGGCCAAAAAGTTCAACCTTAGTCTCTTCAGACCATAACACATTTTCCCACATGCTTTTGGGAGACTTGATGTATTGCTTTGCAAATTTTTGCTGGGCCTGGATGTTTTTCTGTGTAAGAAAAGGCTTCCATCTTGCAACCCTACCATATATTCCAGACATATGGAGAATACAAGAGATTGTTGTCACATGTAGTACACAGCCAGCACTTGCCAAAAATTCCTGCAGCTCCTTCAGTGCTGCTATAGGTCTCTTGGCAGCCTCCCTGACCAGTTTTCATCTTGTATTTTCATCAATTTTGGAGGGACATCCAGTTCTTTGCAATGTCTCTGTTGTCCCATATTTTCTCCACTTTTTGAGTACTGTCTTCACTTTGTTCCATGGTACATCCACTGCTGTGGAATTTATTTTGTAGTCTTCTTCTGACTGATACCTTTCAACAATGAGATCCCTTTGATGCCTTGTAAGCTCTCTTCAAACCATGGCTTTTGCTGTAGCAGGCAACTGAGTAAATGTAAGGAAAATCCTACTTGGACAGCTGAACTTTATTTGGGGCTAATAAAAGTCTCTTTAATTGATGGCAAGTATGTACCCAAGAAGACTGAATGTTGTAATTAAATCAAAAGTGCTTCAACAAAGTATTAGTTTAAGGGTGTACACACTTATGCAACCAGCGTATTGTACTTTTATATATATATATATATATATATATATATACAATATTTTTCCCCTAACAGATTTGTTTCTCAATTGAATTGTACAAGTTATAGGTCACATTAAAGGTGGGAAAAGTTTTGAAATGATTTATTGTGGTGTCATTTTTTTATATCGCAAAAAACTGGCATTTTAACAGGGGTGTGTACACTTTTTATATCCACTGTATATATAAAATATTGCTTCACAGCACAATCTCACTCTCTGGGCATCTTACATTCCATCAGAGCAAAACTGTATGGCAGACAAACTGAACAGGTCAGGGCAGACCCTCACAAATGGAAACTAGATCAGAGGGTCTTCCAACATTCAATCCACCTGTCAGGAATTCCTCAAGTAGTCCTTTTTGCCTTCCTTTTGATGAACCAACTGGGGAGATTGTGTTCCAGGACTCTCTGCAAGAAGGCCTGGAAGACTGAGGCGTTTTCTTTGGACAGGAAGGTTCCTTTATGCTTTTGCACCCTTTCCACTAATACTACTTCTGCAGATTTACAAGGAATACCCCAAGATCATTGTGCTGCTTCTCTTTTGGCCTAGGCAGCTGTGGATGTCCCTTCCAGGTGCAATTACCACAAGCTTTTTAACAGACTGAATCTACTCACACAAAAACAGGAGTATTTGATACAGCCTAACGTCAACCATTTTCAGTTGGCTGCCTGGATGATAAGGACTTAATTGCTTTTTGGCACCTATTTATTGAGGATGTGCAGCAGATACTAATGGAAGCAAGAAAGTCTGTGACTAGAAAATCATATATTAGTGAATACAGAAATATCAGAAATGGAAAAGGTTTTTTAGCTGGTGTCAGTAACATAACCAGCACCCTTTCAGGGCTGGTTGTTCTCTGGTTTTACAATATTTGTGTGAGTTACTATCCCTTGGGCTTTCTCATTCCTGTACCAAGTTTCATCTATCGGCAATTTTAGCATGTTTGTCCATAGATCCTAAAGGCAGTCTCATGCCAAAATGTTCCTGAAAGGGATTTGGCATAGGAAACCACCAAACAAACCTGTGGCCACTCCTTGGGATCTTAATTTTGTTTTAGAGAAGCTAACACTTGCACCATTTTTTTATCAACTAATCTGTCTGACATGAGGTTCTTAATATGGAAAATAGTTTTACTAATTGCTCTTACCTCTACAAGAATGATATTTGAGTTGCAAGCTCTTATGGTAAGTCAGCCCCACCTCATTTTTCCATAGGGACAGGGTTTCTTTGAGAACTAATACTTCTTTTATGCCTAAGGTGGTATTTGCATTTACAGTACTTTAAGCCAAATTATAAAACATGCAGCTGATTGCCAGCGTGCACATTTAAATCGAGTTATACACATCTCCGTTGCTTATTTTAAAACTCCGCTATGTTAAAAACCATTAACATAGCTAAAAATAAAAAAAAGCAACGGAGATCTTGCTTTCTCCTTTTGTGCTCAGTCTCGACACATACCGCGCAGGCGCCGCAGGTATATCAGAACTGCGCGGATGCCAGACATTATTTAAGAAAAGTAATAGTTTCTTTTCTTAAAATATATAATATGTATACATAGCAATAACCTGGGTGTAATGCCAGATGTGCTTATTACTGTGGGTTTTTTTTAAAACCACGCCCACACCAACCGTAATCAACTAGCATTTACCCACTAAGCGTGGGTTATTGCTATATTATCTAACTCCCTGTTTTCTTTACAGAGTCTAAAAAAATGAGTAAGAAAGGATACTACATACCTTTGTTGTCCACAGACAACTCAAGTACTATATTGACAGAAGTGAATCTCTCCGATCTTCAGATCAAGTGTTTATTTCTTGTGAAGGTAAGATGAAGGAACAACCTGTGTCAGAAAAGACTATTTTCAAATATTGTTGTCTATGCTTATAACCTTTTGATTCACTCCCCATAACAAATCTATTCCAAACAGGGTCAAGGTCCTCTCTTTCAGGGCCTTGGCTTCATCTATGGCTATTTGGAATGGGTTGGTTTCCAGAAATACTCTAAAAGCTATTACTTGGTCATCTGTGGATCCTTTTACACAGCACTATAAGCTTGGTTCCTTCTCTAACTCCAGATCAGGTTTTACTAGGACCATACCCCATGGATTTCTGGACTCTTCTCTTTTCACCTCCCAAATGTAGCTAGCTATGGTAACCTACCTATATAGCTAATGCTTCTGCAGCAGTGATCAACATGATGAATATAATACAGTTGGGGAAGGTGAACTTACCCTAAGAGTAGATGTTTGAATGGTCATTGCAGCTGCCATCCTCCTTTTTTTGGTGTGTTTTTATGCCAGGCTGGACATTTATATTTTGTTATTCATAGCATTCTCCTTTCAGGGCTCAACCTCCCTCTTTCTACTGGCAGGAAAGTTCTGAAGGGCTTGGTATCCAAACTTGTCTTTTAATCAGCTCAGCTTGAGCTGCCTGACAGTTTGGGTACATGGAAGGTATCCTGAAGCTTTGGAAGCTGGTAGGTGGTTATATCCTTCAAAGGATATAACACATATAGCGAAGGCTGCTGCAGCAGTGATCATTCAAACATCTACTGCTTGCAAGTTCAACTTACACAGCAGGACTTTAATCATCAAAGACAATAATCCATAAAGTCATTTTATTATTTTTTCATTGTCTTTGATGTTCTCTGTGACTGTGTACAGTAAAACTGATTTCTATATGATTTTTTTCTTCTCAATGACATTCATTGCAAAATTATATAAACTTCATCAACAGTCCCAGACACACACACACACACACACACACACACACACACACACACACACACACACACACACACACACACACACACACATTACCTGCTGCTCTTTATTAATTCAGCTTTCAGCTATAATTATAGTACAATTTCTAGACCATAAGTTTATTTTTTTACTGTAGAGTTCATGTTATCAAAGTTATTTATGAAAACATAATTAAAAAGAGTTCAGAAGAGTGGGTGAACAGAATGCATCTGTTAAAATGGGTGAGTCACTCACCTGTAATTTAACTGAGCAGTACTAATTATTTTTATATATTAAAGTAATACAGCCTGAACAAATGCATTACACCTAAAAAAAAGTATAACAACTGGGCTGAAGTTGCAGGAAATGAACAACCAGGGACTTTCAGCCACACTCGTTCTAAGTGTTGATTTGACACTGAAACATGCATCTTCCCCACAGGTACAGCTATACTTTATAAGCCTCTTACTATTTGAAGGCTTTAGCAGTAGGCCTCAAAGGTATGAGCACATGCCAATAAAGAAACTGAAGCTGTGGTGAGATCAAGTCTGGGTCCTGACAGTCTTCAAAGAGACTACTAATCAATGAACCGCTAAATATTATTTTTATTATATTATTGAAATTGTGTAACTCATCAGTGTATATAGCCTTCATTTCTTCTTGGAGAGAGTTTAGGTATATTCCTTATCATCAGCATTTCAGAGTGTCTGGTGCAAGATACAGTTGCCATCACTGGGGCCTTTATTTATAGTTACTCTGGAGATATTTTAACTTTCTGCAAAGAGACAACACTGGGACATTTATCTACAGTTACACCTGGGGTATTATATCTTACTGCAGGGAACCAGTACTAGAATTTATATTTATAATTACCCTTGGAATATTATAACCTGCTGTATGGTGACAGTACTGGGATCTTTATTTACAATCATTCTTAGGATATTATAATTGCTTGTTTGTGAGTGGACAAGACACAGTGACCTGGTTCCTTCATTTATTTAAGCTGCTATGTATGCCAAACTGAGTACAGTTATGTGCACAGGTAATTGTGACACTCAGAAAGTAAGTATCTGTACTGATGACATTGTTTGGATGAGTAAACCCCATATTTTCATAAGTTGTACTGTAAGGTACCAGCTACTATCAACTGTGTTCAGCTTGTTTACGAAGTACTGTTTTAACTGAAATGCTTCTGCTGCAAAAAATAATTTTTTATTAGGGTTACCTAGCAAATTATCCTATGTAAGGATCAAGCCCTACACCTTATGTTTGTAAGGTAAACACTTTAACCATTATGCCAACCTCCTATACCTTGGAATTGACCATTGTACCTTGTATCTGTGAGTCAAACATCTTAACCATTATACCAAAGCCTTTTTGATTTTTATTAATTATTAATAGTAGGATGTGCTTTCTGTCTAATAAATACATTAGCTTGTGTTATATAAACGTTATGCGTGCTAACAGGGGATGTTCTTTTCAGGAGATTCTTTAATATCTTAGATGTTTCTATTTTACTATTTTTGAAATTAATTTTGTATTTATTTTATATTGTTCTATTTTATGTGTGTATTTAATTAATACACTATATATTTGTGTGTGTGTGTTTGTGTTTCAGCGATATTTATATGCATCTGTTATAATGTTATTACTCCTAATTTATTTTATTAGATACAAGCGATTATCGGGTATTTTAATTCTGTTTTTCAAGTTCCACTTCAAATACCAAGGGAAAGCTTATTATGCAGTTAGAATTTCATCTAGAAGCACATCTTCTCTTTTGGCTAGATATGTATACTCATGTTATGCTTCATTTCTTACTTCTATTTTCTGGAATTCAGCATAAATTGCTGTTTTCTCAACTTGTTTACATAACCTACAGTCTTATTAATCTCTGTTTATTCGTGTTTGCTGCACCGCTCTCACATATCTTTTACTTTGCCAGCTGCTGTTATTGACTAGCACTTTATGGCTGTTGTTAATATTCTCTTTATGTTCTGGATTTTCTAATTTTAATTAGTTTCAGGCTGATTCAGCTTATTGGACTCTTTTGTTTTACTTCTCTGTATTGCTTCTTTATCTTGTCCTGTGCAGGCACAGAATTGCACCACCTGCGATTGGGAGATGGTTTAACTATTTACTTCCTGCTTTAACTTTTTCAGAACAGAACATTATTTTAACTATTTTCTTTCTACTTAAATGTTATTCTACTTCTTATTTTAGCTAGCAGTTATTAGTTTCTTACAGTTCTCCAACTTCAACTTCTGTCGAACAAACATACATACTAATTTATCTGCTTAATATCAGTACTGTTAGCTACCATACAAAACCCTTGTAGGAATCTACCTTTATTTTACTTCTTCTCACCTTTTAACACACTGCATACCTCACACCTTCCCTTCATATCAGTCACCCACCTCCTCCTTACTACTCTGGTTCATTAATTTTTACTTTACAATTTAAGTAAACTTTTTGCATATCATCTACTTTTCTGCCTGTTTCTTTATTTATTCTCAAAAATGTCCCCTATCCAAGCAGTACCATCTCTTATCTTTCTAATTTGGCTTAGATTACTTCCAAGTGGCATACAAGAGAATTCTGGACCACCCTAGAATACCTTTTCAAATAGGTTTGTTTTTTTATACAACCAACACCACGTCTTATTTCCCAGGACTACACTAAAACTTGGCCTCAGCTAGGGCAGAATAAACAACAAAATTGACTCCATTCATATGAATCTTATATAATAATTAAGGCAATGTAGGTCTTTGTGAAGCTTGGTTAACGTCATAATCACAGCTCCTAGACCATCACTTACCCCAGCTTCTCTGTAATTTAGAAAAGTAGATAAAATTAATTAATTTAAAGCAGCTATCTACTATAACTCATGTCCCATGTGGAATTTCTGAATACAGAGTCATTCTATGTCACAAATGAATATTGTCAAATGGGCTATGATTGAATTCTATAGCCAACCTACTACTAAAAGTCTTATCTTTCTAATAATTCTCATCTTTCTTATCCTTGTCAAATCACTTTAGCAATATTTTGCATAATTTTCATCTGACATTAACTACTCAGCCAACCTCTTTCATTGAAAAAATAATTCCCAAGTTATTGGAATTATTAATAAATATGAATAATAATACAATGAAAAAAATCATATCTGTCACAAATTTATAAAATTATTGAGTTAGACGTCACATATTTAATCAATTTCTATTGGAACTATTCCTCAAAATTAATAATGAAGTCTTCTCTGAAGAATACAAGAAAAGAATATTAAAATCTACATATAAAAACTACATCTTCATTATACTGGAAAAATCTCACTCAGAAATTCTTACACAGAGCTTTTGTCATGCCTAACAAAATTACAATCACATATAAATCAAATAGAATTAAATGTTGGAAATAATAGCCGACTGGACACATATAGCATATGAATGTGAAGTTATCTCCCCTTTTTGGAAAGAAATTAATAACTTCATTCAAGCTCTATGGACAAATAAATGTAATGTTTCTCAGTCTTTAATTTTATTTAACGCTCTCATTCCAGAGATTATTCAAAAACCCAAGTGCCTTCTCTTTGGTCTATTTTTGCTATATTTAAAAAAATAATGACTAAAATTTGACAAAGTAAAGTAACCCCCCCCCCCCACTGTTGAGTTTATTAGTATGGCAAACATTGTTTCCAATAGTGAATTACATACTATAAAGATGAGAACTTCTAATATTACACATTCATATAAATCTTGGCCTAAACTTAAAGACTTGCTTGAAAAATATTAATTTTCGTTGATATGAGTAACATTGGTGTATTGATCAACTGTGGAATATATAAATAGTTATTTGATTTGTTTATCTATTGTTTTAAAACCAAATTACATGGCAGATTTATCCTAGGTGCTGAAGGTAAAACTGCATTCAGGGAAAGACTATATTTGTTACAGCTTAACTTATTTATTTTTTTATTTATATTTGATTACCAGGAAAGTCCAACTACATAGGAACCCATTTTCAGCAGAGGCCTGGGGAGAAAAGTATTACAGAACATTTTAAAACAATCATTTTAGAGACTTTAAAATAAAACACTAAATAAGTACAGTTTAAATAATTATACCAGATATGAAAACATTGGTTAAGAATAGATACAAGTTATGTTAAAATAATTTAGTAGTTATGTAAATGTTAACTGGTTTATAGAAAAATTAAAGGTAAGTTAATATAATACGCACAGGAATTGCAATGTAATCTAAGAGAAAAGCAGGGTCATGGTATATTAAGACAGAAAGACGGGGAGAAAAATTGATAAAAGTAAGGAAGTGACTGAGGAAGGGAGAGTAAAGAGATGTGAGGTATGAATAGGTATTTGTTCACATTTAGAGATACTGGTTATTCTAGTGCTGAGAGTGAACAGCACCAACATTTGGCTAGGAAGTCTTTCAGAATGGATTTGAATGATGGGAGGGAGGGAGGGTATTGACCTAATGGATTGAAATGAGGAGTTCCAGGTCTTAGCAGCATTGTATGAGTGCAGACAATGGCCAGCACATTTCATAGGTTTGTGGACACAGTGTTTTTGATCATTGAATCATAATGACTAACTGGGAAGATTCTCGAGTAGAATTTTATATAATACTGGACAAGCAGATGTATTCTGGATAATTTTATAGCTGGTAAGAAGCTGTGTATATGTTAGTTGGAGTAGTTCTAACTGATTTAAGCTTTTTGTATAGTACAGTGGTGGGTTCTGAAAGTGATATTTGCTGCAAATTTGGCAACTTTGTTATAGCATTGCTCGTGTTTTAATTTTTGTGATGCCTGGAGGAGAGTAAGGATGGGAGTACCATAAAAACGTTTGGGAGGAGGAGGAGGTAAGCTGTGGCAAGGTAGCTTTAGTCGCCTTGGTGAGAAAGTGTTTGGCTCTATAATATATCCCTAGTTTTTGATGAGTTTTTCCTAATGCAATTTTGTATATGCGGATCGAATTTAAATTTATCATCCACTATCATCCCGAATAGTTCCATGAGAAGTGACTTCTGGGGTTGTACTATCAAAAGACATAACTTTATTGTTTTTATGGGAGGGGGATTTGGAGGAAAAGAAGCACTTTGTGTTTAAGGGTTGAGCATGTGCTGCCCAAAGTAGTCCAAAGAACAAACTAGAACAGGTTTTCTTTAATTTCCTGAATGCAGAAACCTGTCAGCCAGGAAGACTAAGCAACTGGCAACTACAGTGTAATGTACACATCAAGAGAAAGGACAGTGGCTAACTTAGTGGTCCTTTGAGTGCAAGGACTACTCTTTCTTGGGGGGGGGGTGATTAAAGCCAATTTCCAGCATAGGAAGGCAGGAAGTATGTATACTGAACTTTTGAATATTATACAGCAGTTCCTTCGGGTTAATTTGTACAAAGACAAGACACGATTCGTGTGAAACATTTTGGGTTGGCCCTTGTGACAGAGCTCTTGCAGTATTATGGTCAGATATAGTGGCCACAGGCTACTGTACAAAGACCAATTCTAAGTGAAAACATTTGGGAGTTGGCCCTTTTGGCAGAGCTCCTGCAGTATTGGGATCAGTTGTAGTGGCCAAAGGCTACTGTATGAACACAAAACTCTCACTGAAAACATTTGGGAGTTGGGCCTTCTTCCAGAGCTCTTTGGTATTCGGATTGGATACAGTGACCACATGATTTAAACTGTGAAGGAAATTGGTGGCTGAGTGAAAGAGGAGACAACAACCCTCATTTCAGTAATTACACTAAATAGGACTCAGACATCTGAGATAGATATGAAATAGTTATTCTGTACAACCACTATTATAATATAATGTTACCGTACTCAGGTTACCACTAAGATTTTGTGTAGTATAATGCTTCCTTAGCATACCCAAATATTAAATCACAACTAATTAGCTGTTATATATCCTCTGCCACTGTCATTCTTTACAAACTGAGAAGCTACCCTACTATAGCTAACATTAACCATATAGCTAACGTTGTTATAGACTAATACTCAGCAGTGCAATTTTCTTTGAACATTGTCTTTTTGGGAATGTATTATTATTATAGAAGCACAACTATGCAGTTAAGTTGTACACCCATGTAGTTTCTCTTTGTGTTTTTGTAATATTAGGTTAATTATTTAATTATATTTATGGGGCCTGGTACATGCATTTTAAAATGTTAGATACTCTTTAGTATGAATTTGTTTTTTAGGAAGAGCCTTATTCTTCTACAGTTAAATCTAAACGTCCTGCTTTATTTTCATACATTAATGCAATCATGCATAATGCAGAACTGTTTTTTTTTTGTTTGTTTCAGATCCATTAACATTTTACTAACCTCATCAAGTCATCAACATTTATCTTCTTTGTATATTTCTACCTTTTGGAATTGGAAAATTAAAGTGTAAAAATAGTTACTGCAGCATAACACATTGCAATAATTTATGTGAAGACAAAAATATCTCACAAGCAGAAATCACTCAGTTAACCGATAGCAGCAAGATGCTCTTATAATTTGAAATTTCAGACTAATAAGTGATTGCCATGTTAAAAGTGTAGAAATATAGCTTGAAAAATATCCAGCTCCAGACAAGTGACAAGTGGAGTACCTCAGGTTTCAGTCCTGGGACCGCTCTTGTTTGGCATCTACTTCTCTGAAGTACAGACCAACACTAAGGGACTCTGGCTTACAAAGTTCGCAAACTGGGAGCCATTACTGAATCCCAAACTGATGTAAATATTCTACAAAAGGGCCTTATAGAAACAGATGCTTGGTGCCAGAGCCATGAGCTCAACAAGCTTAATGCCAAAAAATATATAGTTATCCCCTTTGGGAAAAAACATGTATCCATGAATTACCACAGAGGTGGCAGCACACTAAACACCGAAAGTGTGATGAGAGACTTAGGGACACAGGTGGACAGTGGTCTCACCTTTGATAACCACATCGCCACAACAGTCAGGAAATCTTTCTTTGTGGCACACCTCATCACTAAGGGCTTTTTATCCAGAAAAAAGGAGATCATTGTCCCACTGTACTCATCCCTCATTAGACCCATTATAGAGTAAAACGCCTTGTTTGGTATGTACCTCACAAGACATCTGCAACAGCTGGAAAGGCTGCAGAAATACCTCACTAAAAGAATCACAGGCCTAAAGCAGATGCCCTATGCTGACTGTCTAAAAAAACTCCAGCTATACTCTGTGTGGCATATCGTCTACTCAGAGGCGATCTCTGCTTAATATACAAGACCATGTCAAACCCTGAGCTGTTGGACATGCTCCACTTAAAGAAATCCCAATCCCTCAGAGCCACACGCTCCAGGGATCTAAACCTTGTCAAAACAATGAACAAAATATGCTGGAGGGATAGGTTCCTGACCCAGAGACTCCCCATACTCTGGAATAGACTGCCCATACATGTCAAGCAGAGCGCCTCCTTGGCCCTCTTCAAAAGGAACCTTGATGATTGGATAGGAGATAGGAAATTCACCCCGGGGATCATGTCAGTCGCCCTGCTAGACAGGGGTCCAGGGAAGTAAATACTGCAGGAAGAAATATCCAGGGAATTGTTATGGCTAGGTTTGTATAGGCCCTAGGGCCGATAGCCTAGTACCAACCTATGAACCTATGAACCTAAGTGCATTTAATTTTGTTTATACTTGAAAATGCTTGCTTTTCTTTAGTGTACACAAAGAACTTTCCAGCACAAGTTGCTTTGCAGCATTTCTTGGCATCAGCATGCAGTTAAACCTTGAGAGTGAATTGTATGCACTAAACTCTCTGGCTAATCTAAACATTTTAGGATTTGAATTATGTGCTTAGCATAGAAAGTTTGATCATATTCTGATAGCATTGTGTCATTCATTCATCCTGTACTTATTTCACCTACTATCATACCACTTTTGACATAGGGAGTAATAGAATATACTAAAGTTATGTAGGAATAATACCTTATTTCACTGAAATGTCATCATCAGACCAATAGTAATATAAAACTAGCAGCCTAGGGAAAATGTGACTGTACATGCAAAAAAAAAAAAAAGGAACAGAGCAAGCAGGGTGCTAAAACCACTGTATTTTAGAACCATTAGACAGAAAAAAAATGGCTGGAGATGATCTTTTTGCACCACAATTTAAAATTATTAAACTCTTCCAAAAGGCAAATATATTCAAAGGGAGTGAAACAATTAATCATTAGAATGATTAGATCCTCATGATAGAGATCTTGGAGGAATTTCTAAATGCTAAATACTTTGATTCCAAGAAATATGAACTAGACAACTTACTTACAGAAACACATTCCTCAGTATACTTAAACTTGATGGATGTCACAGAGGTTAGTATTATTCCTAAAAGCTCATGTGACTAGGAATCATGTCTGGTTTACTGGTATTTTTAGGTGAAGGTCATTTAATGTTTTATGTCACCAATGATCTTGAAGATAAAGAAGTGTTATATATATATATAATAGATATATATTATAAGCCATTGTGATCAAATAGACTAGCATTGACAGGTATGCATAATCTCTACATTATAGTGCTTTGGAAATATACACTTTCCACAGTATTGAGTGTCCTCAGAGTTAGAATATAAAATTAACAACAGGGGGTACAGGCAATAAAGAATATTTTTAACTTTTTGTTGAGTGTTTTTCACTTACATGCTCTGAGGTGATGTGTTGACTTTTTTATTGACTCTGTTGTCAAAATTAGCTGCACTGATATTCACATATTATACTTAAATGGTGCAATCCCTATTTATATGTATAGATAAAATAGATATAGATATGGATATAGATATAGATTTAGATATAGCTATAGATCTAGATATAGGAGCAGAAGAGTTTACTACACTAACAGCCCCAGGGTCCTAACAACCCTAGCCAAGTTTATTCCAAATGTGAGGTAACCTCTGTGAGACAAATCTGTCTCTCCAGCAAGTTCTGTTGATATCACATACCAGGTTAAAGTCTTTTGAGCGAGTGACCCATGTGCCATTTGATTTGAGAATGTGCAGCATTTCCATTAAAGCTGGGTCAGAGATTGTTCTGTATGCAAGGCACAGGTTGCCTAAGAGCAGGCTGTATGACACACAGCAAAGTGACAATGATTTCAATCTGTCTACATAAGACAGATCTTGAAGACCCTGAATTTCCCTTGTAAGGAGCCTTTGTGGTCTCTGCAATGCTGTAGATGTTTGGAAAGGAACATACCAAAGGGAGCATTGTACTTTATTATTGGATTAATTAGTGAACAGTACAGGGGGTTATAAAAAGAAGTTATGTCTTACCATAATGTTCCATCTGTATTGTTCATCCTCGTTCAGTCATTATGCATGGGGTATCGGTTCCGAGTTCGGAACCGAGCCGGCCATTTTCCAAGCTCGCGTCAGCTTCAAACTCTCGAGCTAAACTCTTACCCACAACCCCCTCTCCCTGTTACCTCAGATTGAGTCTGCAAGTCAAAGAAGGTAGAGGTTACCTCTGGTCAAATAACCTAAGAGAACCAGATGGTGAGATCCACTAGAAACCACAGAAGGGGGAAGGAGGGAGGGTCGTAATGACTGCACAAGGGTCAACAATACAGATGGAACATTATGGTAAGACATAACTTCTTTATCTGATATTGTTAATCCTCGTTCATTCCTTACACATGGGACAGAGTCCCCAGCTACTTCTATTCCTGGGAGGATCTCATGGAAGGACATTCCTGAGCACCATAGAACCGAAAGATGCTCTTCCCCTGGAGGCCAAATCCAATTTGTAATGATTGATGAAGGTATGAGGCGTAGCTCAAGCTGCAGCTGCACAGATGTCATGTAAAGAAGCTCCGGCATGGAAGGCAGCAGAAGTTGCCACCAACCTTGTTGAATGAGCTTTCATGGTAGTAGGCAACGAGATATTACGCTGTGTATAAATAAAGGTCACACAGTTCTTCAACCATCTAGCTAATGTGACCTTAGCAACAGCAGATCCTATGCTAGGTCCAGAAAAGGCAAAAAATAACTGGTCAGATTTACAAAAGGGTTTAGTCCTGTTTAAGTAAAAACAGATTTGGCTGTGTATATCTAGGGTATGTGGGCAATACTCTCCTCTGTTTGAATGATTGGGAAAGAAAACTGGCAATTCAATGACTTGATTAATGGACATTTCAGAGATCACTTTAGGCAGAAATGACGGATTAGTTCTCAGAGACACTATCTCTATGAAAAATGGACTCTTGATACATAAAGCTTGAAGTTCAGAAATACGTCTGGCAGAAATAATAGCGATCAAAAACAAGGTTTTCCATGACAAATACTTGAGGTTGGCTCGAAAGGTGACATTGTCAGAGCTTGTAGAACTAATGATAAATCCCATGGTTGAATAGGTTCTCTAAAAGGTGGTTTCAGATGATTCACACCTTTTATGAAGATCTTGCACAATTTATGGGACATACGAAAGGAATCTTGGACACCCTCATGAAAATTAGAAATTGCAGCCAAATGAACTCTAATGGTAGAGGCCGATAGACCCGATTGAAAAAGGTCGGCCAGATAGTCTAGTATTATTGACACTGGTGCTGAAAAGGGGTCTACTTGTTTATCTTTCAACCAACAAGTAAATCTTTTCCACTTGCTCAGATAAGTAATTCTAGTGGAAGACTTATGAGAAGCAATGAGAATATCATGTACTGGTAAAGAAAGATCATTCTGCCTGGCAATCAAGAGAATTGGAGTAGCCAAGCCATGAGCTTCAGGCTGTTCAAGTTGGGATGAATCAGGTTCTGTGGGTGTGAGATGAACTCAGGGGTTGGATGGAGAATCCATGGTCGATCTAGTAGGTGAAGGCCAAAGGAAGGGGAACCAAATCTGTCAAGGCCAATATGGTGCTATGAGGATCACCTTGCTCTTCAACCGACGGGATTTCTTCAGAAACTGGGGAATGAGGGGAAAGGGTGGAAATGCGTAAAGAAGACCCGAGGGCCAATCGTGGACTAGAGCATCCTTGGGTGACTGCCCCGGAGGGGGAATCAGGGTGAAGTAGTTGCTGCATTTGTAGTTGGTCGGGGATGCAAAGAGGTCACAGCAAGGACGGCCCCAGCGGTGGAAGATCTCCACTGCTATCAAGGGATTCAGGGACCACTCATGAGGTTGAAGAATGCACCTGCTGAGTCTGTCTGCTATCACGTTGGAACTCCCGGGAATATGCTTTGCTAGAAGAAAATGGTTGGTAGCCATCGCCCACTGCCATATCCTCATGGTGTCTCGACAAAGAGGGTAAGATTTGGTTCCACATTGCTTGTTGATGTACCAGACCACCGCCATGTTGTCTGATTGAATCACAATTGTCCCAGACGGCAGCAGGGGATGGAATGCTTGCAACACCAGAAGCACTGCCCTCAGCTCTAGAACATTTATATGCAGATGGGCCTCCAGTTCGGACCAAGTGCCTTGGACTTTCTGTCCCTGACATAGCCCCCCCACCCCATCAGGGAGGCATCCATGGTCACTGTGACCTTGGGTTGCTGGAGGGAGAAGGGGCGAGACCATTGTGAGATAGTGTGTGTTATCCACCAATTTAAATCCTGTCTCCACCTGTCGGTTACTCGAATCATGGCTGAAAGAGGATGCTGAAAAGGATACCATTGGGTGAGCAATAGCCGTTGTAGAAGCCTCATGTGAAACCTGGCCAGGGGAACAACAGTGATGGATGCTGCCATGGAACCCAACAACTGTAGAACCGAGTGAGCCGTGGATTTTTCCTTTGAAAGGGTTAGAATTAGTTGTTGCTTTATCCTTAGAATTCTGTGCTCTGGAATAGCAGCTCTGCAGTTTTTTATGTCCAAGATAACCCCTATGAATTCTGTCGACTGAGATGGGGTGAGATTGGATTTCTGCCAGTTTATGGTTATGCCTAGCCTTTGAGCAGCAAGGAGAGAGTATGCCAGGGCTTTTTTCAGTAGATGTCTGGTGGGGGCGGAAATGAGCCAGTCGCCTAGGTATGGAAACACCTAGAATCCTTGAAGACACCAGTGAGCTGTGACAACTGCCATGCACTTTGTGAACACTCTGGGGGCTGTAGAGAGTCTGAAAGGCACTACTCTGAACTAGTATTGACTGGCTCCCACACAGAAGCGCAGAAATCTTCTTGATGGCCTGTCCACCTTTATGTGGTAGTACGCTTCTTGAAGATCTATCGAGCACATCCAATCGTCTTTTTCCAAAAGCAGAAGGATAGATTGTATTGTGACCATCCAGAATTTTTGTACTCTCACAAACTTGTTCAATACACTGAGATCCAAAATTGGTCTCGAGGCCCCGGTTTTCTTTGGCACCAAAAATAGTCTTGAGTAGAATCCGGATCCCATCTGGTCTGGAGGGACTATTTGGATGACTCTTTTTCTTAGCAGCTTTTCTATCTCTAGTGCTGCTTCTTCCCTTTCACTGGGTGGAATGTCAGGAAGGTTTTCTGAAGGGACAGGACAAAGATCAAAGGGGATATGATAACCTCTGGTTATAATCCTTTGTACCCAGGAATCGGTAGTGATGGTTAGCCAGGCAGAAGGGTACAAGGAGAAACGTCCCCCAACCACTTCCAGAGGAAAGGAGTTGGGCCACTCTTCAAGAGCGCTGGTAGGATTGACCAAGGAAAGAATCCCTGGAACCCTGGTTATGTGGACCCCCTCTGCCCCAAAAGGAGCATCTTCCCTGTGAGTTTCCCCCTCTGCCTCTGGGGAGAACTCGGCCTGTGTGTCATGGAAAGGACCCTGAGATGTCTTGAACCATATCTTCCCACTCTTTTGGTTTCGGGAGAAAGCACGTTGAGGGGAAGAATAATGGACTCCTACGGCAGAAAGGGTCTTACCATCCTGTTCACATCTGGCCAGTGTGCTTTTAACTTTGGGCCCAAACAACAAGGAGGCCTCAATGGGAGCATTAAGAAAAGAAGACTTAAAGGGTTCCGCGAAGTTGCACAAGCGCATCCAGGCATGTCGTATCAAGACCACAGCTGAACCCGCTGCTCTAGCTACTCCTTCTGATGCATGAGATATCAGTCGCATAGAGGAGTTAGATATAGATTCAATGGTGGCCAGCTGAGAGGCCACTTTGTCACGGACCTCATCAGACACGGCACCAGCCAAGGTTTCAGAGAGTTCGGAAACCAGATCCCTTTGAAGCCTGGAAAAATGTGCCATATAATTCAAGGACCTGATAGCAAAGGTCACTGAAGCAAAGGTGCACTTCCCTATCCTGTCCAGGGCCTGGGACTCTTTGTTAGGCAGATGTACAGCCTGGCTTTCTTCTTCTGCCAGATCCTTTTTTGTTGCGGCTGCCACCACCAAAGCATCCACAGGAAGACCTTTGAACCAATGGAGATCCGAAGCAGGAAGGGACAAGATCTTATCTGGCCTCCGGGGAATAGCTTTGACAGTATCAGGAGCCTTCCAAGCACACTGCACAATGAGCTGGACAAGTTCATCAGCAGGTGGAGTAACCCAGGAGGTAGGGGGCTGGGAGCGAAAAGCCTGCAGGAACACAGATTCCTCAGAGGTCAGCTTGGAGGACTGCCAGTCACCTCTTTGTTTCAGGATTTCGAGGATATCACCAAAGGATACCTCAGAGGGTGACCGGGTGATCCTTCCCCCTCATTGAAATCTGTGTCTTTGGTGAGGGACTCCTCTGTGGAGTCCATGTGCTTCCTTTTACACTAACTTTTCTGGTGGGTATCCTCAGCGGGAGAAGCTGGAGAAGACAGTGGAAAAGGGTATTCCTGAGGGAATATGTCCTGCGGCCCTTGCACCCGGTGTCCACTAGGTGCGACTTGTGAAACCAGTGTACTAGAGGAGGGAGGAGGTATAGACAGCACGGTATTGACAGCAGCAGCGAAAGCCTTTTCCATCAGTTGGAAGGCTGGTCCACCCGAAAAGGAGTGAATGTCTAGGACACGGGTCACCCCTCCCCTAAGTGGCTCAGCCTGCCGACCCAGAGTCCCTGGATGGCTGTGGAGCAGCAAGCTATGCGTGTCATAGCTGACATCCTGGATTATAGCAAAACTTTCCTGCCATGAAGGCAACTGTGGTTCCTTAGTGAGATCCATAAAGGGAACCGTAGAAGGGGAAGACTGTGCTACATCCATGTACTTTAAAGGTAATGAAGGAGGGGAATAAGAAGGAGTCTTTGGAGATGGGTGATCACCTCCCAAGGAAGGTTAGTTCCTGAGGGGTGGGATACCTCTGGCCAAGAGTACCTGGTCCACAAGACGCAACACATCATGTTCATAAAGGCTTCTAGTGGACCTCGCAGAGACTGAGAGAGAAACAGGCCTGTCCACAGAAGATGCAGACTCATCTGACTGCACCAAGGACAACGGTGCTGATACAGACTGGACTACTGTTGTCTGCACCGAAGAAGTCATCAGTGCCAAGGTCATTGTCTGCACCGACACAGGGATTGGTGCCGAAGTGGTTGTCCGTGCTGAAGTTCGAACCGACAAAACTGGAGTCAATAAAGGCGTCAGTTCCGAGGAAGATCTCGGAGCCAACGCGGTCAAGGTCTGCATCGACTGAACGGTCTTTGCCGATACACTGGTAATGGTCTGAACTGAGGAGCCCCTCGGCACCGATATATAGAAGGCTGCAGGAGAAGTGGGAGCCGAAAACACTAATGGAGCCGAAGGCCTCGGTGCCGAAGGTCTAGGCACTGAAAGCACTGGAGCTGACTGAGAGAGCTCCGGAGCCGAAACTAGCCTTTTTAGGTTTTGGTTGGTGGGAGTCCCCAGCCGGGGACGAAGGCAAAGATTTAGCCTTAGTAGGAACATCCAAGGTTTTCTTAGGAGGGGCTGAGACCTCCGACCCAGAAATAGCCTCTGAAAAGGGAGGTTTTAGAAGTCCCTTCAGTATCAGCTTGTTTTTCCTTTCCAACAAGGTTCTATTAGAAATGTTTTCACAAATAGGACAGGGTGGGTCAACACACAAATGGGAAGCTCCCAAACAATAAACACACAAAGAGTGTGCATCAGAAGTAGGCAGTTTGTGTCCACAATCAGAACACTACTTAAACCCCGGACTACCTTTTTTATCTGCCATGACGGCAAACTAATTAATAGAAAAGTACCAACAATCATACAAGACAGTACCCGCAGGTATGAGAGAAAAAGGGAAAAAGATTACCAACGATGGTTAAGAGAGAATACCTCATGGTAAAAGTAGTAAAGAAAAAGCAGAAAAACCTGAAGAAATTATGAATGCTAGATGCGATAGGGTAAGAGACAATAAAATATGAACTTTTCTGACAGAAAAGTAATCTGTAAAGCTATTAAACAACAATTGACTGTACTTAGCTCAAGAGAAGTAGCTTAACACGACCGAATGGTAACGCGGCAAACGAAATCTGAGGTAACAGGGAGAGGGGGATTGTGGGTAAGAGTTTAGCTCGTAAGTTTGAAGCTGACACAAGCTTGGAAAATGTCCGGCTCAGTTCCGAGCTTGGAACAGATACCCCATGCGTAAGGAATATCAATATATAATTAATAATATCAGATCCTCTTTTTTTCTGCAGGAAATGCCCTTACTTATGAGCTGAGCAATATAAAATGCCCTTCTTACCACACAGATATATGTGGTATATATTGTTGCAGCTGATTTCATCTACCATGCATTCATCATGGGAAGCAATTTTTAGTGAATTTCATCCGTGGTTGCAGTGGCCAAATTATATTATAGTTGAACTGCATTAGTTTGAATGTAATATAATTTCTGGTGTTAGTCTTCTTCTTTGTAGTTGTGCAACTGCTGAATAGGAATATTTAATTTCTGGGGGTGTGGAGGCACAGCCCCTACATTAGGTGTGTCAGGGGCAACCCCCCCCTCCATGTAAAAGCTGAGTTTCTGGTTCTTTTAGGTGATCAGAAATAAAACACATCTGTTTCATTTCTGACCAACTTATTTTGTTGTTTTTGTGTTTTGATGGAAGCCATCACCAATGAAGTTTTACAACATATTTCATGTTGATCAAAGTTCATTGGCAATGTAAAGGAATATAACTATATAACATATATAAATAGGTATGCATGCATTTGGTTGGCCGGTAGATGGCCGACCGGAAAATGTTCGAAAGCAGTGCAGTGACTTCGCATAATTGTGAATGCAATTATGTTGAAATGCAAAACATCCTCCCCTTTTGACCCACGGTAGTGCTTGTTTAGGTGGTACAGTGGAAAGGAATGTCGAATTTGGAGTTTTTTATGACATTCTGATCGTTCAGCACCTTGAAATTTGACATTCTGGTTTGGAAAAAACGACGTTCGACAGTTGGTCGCGTGACCAAATGCGTGTATTCCATATAAATATATATATAGTACTGCGAAATGTATTAACACGAATATCTGGAAGGAGAAACCTTTTAGTTTAGCTTTCACTTTATTAAGGCTGTTTACAAAAAAGCACTGAATACAACGTTAAATCAACAAAACAATGATAAAAAGCACAATAAAAACAGGAATCCATCAAACACCCTAAAACGTGTGAGCCAAGCAAAGTAAAATCATATTCATTGCTAACAAAAATGTACAATTAAAATGAATAATAAAGCTATTTATTCATAAAAAGATCAGCAAGCCAACTGCTCATTAATTCAACATAGCCTGGCCAGTGAGAACTAATAAGACAGATTGCAACTACCAAAGTCCATTTTAAACAGCTACATATTGTATTGACCAGCCAGTATAGAACAGCTCTGAGCCGTCATGGAACCGTGTTCCACAGTTTTGGGAGTCTCATGTAACATGGTTGGGACTAAATTTGTATCCTTTAACTGAAACTACTAACACAGAGATCACTTTGAAATCCACAGACACACAAAAATCTGAAAAAAAAATATATAGCTGCATGGGATAAGCCCTTCCTGCAGCCCCCAATGCTGGAGGAATCACCCGCACCCCCTTGCTTATTTGCTTATTTGTTTGTTAGATCCTTTTCCAATTTTAGCTGCCAACAATTAAGCAATCCCCCCCCCCCAATTCATTCCCATGGGGTGTAGGATCATCCCTGCACATCCTCTTTGACAATAGCTGCCTGGAATGCCAACATTCAGGCAAAAATCGACAAATTTGGTGTTCACACTGGCATATTGGCACTGAGAACTATTTTTATATGAGGACCTAACCTCCTCCCATTGGGTGGTGATATGGCACACATATTAGTGCCAGGAACACCTATAGCTCTCTATCAGCTCATGCAAACTCCTACAAGTGACCAGCAAGTGCTACTATCTCCTACATGAATGGTCATACCCATGTCACCCCCTGCACTGGCTTCCACTCATTATAATTTGTTCCTCCACTTTGAGTGTGTACAAAGGATTTGGCCAGATGAAATCACTTTAGCTAGCAGATCTAGGAGACTCTGTCTCTAGATATTTTCTCTGGACTAATACTATGTACTCTGTTTCCTGTTAGTCCTGTCACCCTCTGGGACACAGGTGGGATACCAGACTTCACTTGAGCCCTCTGAATTACATCTGTTTACTTTCTGACAGTGGTAACATCAGTACTAGTAACATTAGCTAAATAGGACCCAGTATTATCTCTGCAGGAAGGCCACATCTACACCCCATGCAGCAGAAGACCATCCACTGACACTGGAAACTTGTGGCAGAAGATCTACCTTGGTCCATAAACACCACAGAGGCAGTCAAGTAGGCACACCAGACACCATTTCCTGAGGATCCTCAGGAGGAACAACCTTCAGAAGAAGCTACTGGTATCTTTTACTACTGTTTTATTGAAAGTGTACTGACATACTGAATTTCCATATGGTATGCCAACAGCTCAGTGGCAGACAGGAAGGCCCTTCAAAGAATCTACTCTGCCCAGAAAATCATTGGCTGCTTACTGCCCTCTTTGGAGGAACTCTACAGATCTCGCTCTCAGCAGGACAACTAACATACTGAAAGACTCTTCTCACCTTGGACATCACCTGTTTGAGCTGCTGCCTTCTACCAGACAGTTCAGGTCTATTCTATTTCAGATAAACAGACTTAAGAACAGTTTCTATCCCAGGGGCATACGTGAACTAAACAATGCTAAAAACTCACGTTGAGTACAGATAATAGCCATTTGCACTATAAGGCATATATTTACATTCCTCTGCACCTCACTTTATTCCTTTTGTGTGCAAAATACCCAAGTGCAACAACTTAGTTGTTTACTGCATTGCATTATATTGTATTGTTTGGTATTGTACTGTATTACATATTCTTATTTATTCATGTTTATTATATGTGACTGCACCTTAAGAGGATTGCTACAAATTTTGTTGTACTTGTGCAATGACTGTAACAAAAGGAGATATAACCCCCTCTCCTAACTAGTTAGTCTTATAACTCAGAAGAAAATGAATGTAGTCACAAATACATGACATACTCCTTCAGTTACACATGGTAATGATGCATTACCTTTCTATGCTCTACACCAGGGGTGGCCTGCACCCTTATATTGACCTTTCAGTACATAAGGATGTTGCCTCATTTCAATTCACTTCCATGTCATAGGTTCATAAGTTCATAGGTGTGTACTAGCCTAATGGCCCTGGAGCCTTTACAGGCCTAGCCCATAGGATTACCCTGGCATTGTGCCACCCGACCTTAGTTCCCACTGCATCTGTCGAATAAAGCCACTGGAGTTATCCCTGGGGTGAATTTTCTATTTCCCATCCACTCATCAAGATTTCTCTTGAAGAGGGCCAGTGAGGTGCTCTGCTAAACATGTGTGGGAAGTCTATTCCATAGCATGGGCAGTCTCTGGGTTATGAACCTGTCCCTATAGCATGTAATGTTGGTTGTGGTAATGAGGTTGAGGTCTCTGGAGTATGTGGTGTGAAGGGATTAGGATTTCTTTAGATGTAGCATTTCTAACAGAGCTGGGTCAGGCATGGCTTTGTAAGTCAAGCAGAGATCGCCTCTAAGTAGGCGATATGAGACAGAGAATAGTTGGAGATTTGTAAGTCTGTCCATACAGGACAAATGTTTAAGGGCTAGGATCCTCTTTGTGAGGTATTTTTTCGGCCTCTCCAGTTGTTGCAGGTGTCTAGTGAGGTACATGCCAAATGGGGCATTGTACTTGATGATTGGCCTAATGAGGGAAGAGTAGAGGGAGATGATGACCTCTTTTATCCTGGATTCAAAACCCTTAGTAATGAGATGTGGCACATAGAAGGACTTAATGACCACAGTGGCAATGTGGTGGTCAAAAAAGAGGTTTCTGTCAACCTGTGTTCCCAGATCTCTTATAACGCCTTCTGTGTTCAGTGGATAACCATCGATGTAGTAATTCATGGGAACTGAGTTTTTCCCAAAAAGGATGACAACACATTTTTGGCATTGAGCTTAAGGCCATGGTTCTGACACCAGTAATTGTTCTCAGTGAGGCCTTTCTGTAGGATGTCAGCATCATTTTGGGGGTTAATAATAGCTACCAACTTGCAATCATCTGCGAACTTTGTCAGCAAGAGTCCCTTCGTGTTGGCCTGGACCTAAGAGAAGTAGATACCAAACTGGAGAGGACCCAGGACCGAACCCTGTGGGACTCCACTCATGACTGGTCAGCAGTCTGACTTGGAGTCGGGTACTTTCACACTGCGGGTTCTACCTGTGAGCCACTTTGCAACCCACCTAGTGATATAGGGGTTGATGCCTAGCTTAGTGAGTTTTTCTATTATTCCTGAGTGGAGAATAGTATCAAAGGCCTTGGACAGATCAAGGTAGGCTATATGAACCACCTTGCCTTCATCCACAGGTCTGGTGACTGACTCAAAGAAGTTGACCAAGTTGAGCAGGCATGATCTACCCTTCACAAAACCAAACTGTGTGGGATCCAGAGTTTGTAGATTCCCTATATCCTTGTTTATTAGGTCCATAATGATGTGTTTCATAGCTTCGTATATCAGACTCATCAGGCTAATGGGGCGACATTTCCCAGGGCCTATAGTCACTCCTCCTTTGTGGAGAGGGATGACAGAAGCAGTGCACTATTTGCTATGGACAAAGCCTGAGGTGAGGCTGTCACTAAACAGGGCACACAGGTGAGGTGCCAGTTCATTCTGTAGTTCATGTAGAACACATCCAGGTATATTGTCAGGTCCCATAGAAGCTGTATTCTTGGCCTTGGATAGCGCTGTTTTAACCTGTACAGCAGTAATACTGGGTGCCTGGCAGTCTACTGGTATTATGACTGGTTCTTTGGGGGGGGGGGGTAAAGTTGGGACTGAATCTGTCGGGCAGTATATTGGCAATATCTGTTGGCTCGGTATAGGAGGTACCGTTGTGCAGTAGCTCAGAGCAAATCTGGGTATTGCCGTGGAGATTCTTTACATAACTATAGAAAACCTTGTGGTTGTCTTTACTATCTGCTGTAATTCTGTTTTCATAGCTAGCTATAGAGGATTTGATGAGGGATCTCAACTTTATGTTGAGGCTGATAAGGGAGTTTTTCCAGCCTTGGGACTTCACCTTATTCCGCATCAGTTTCCTCCTTCTGTTGTGGAGTTTGTTTATGGCAAGGGACCACCTGATTGGCTTCCTTTTTTTGGAGGAGAGAATCTTGGTTCTATTGAGTATGGCGAGATCCATGCGTTTGTGTACGTGTTCGTACAGTGCATTGGTGTATGATTCGGCAGTCATGCAACTATTCTCCATTTGCATGGGTGCCGTGAAGTTAGCCAGCTCTGTTTTTAGGAGACCAAAATTAGCTTTTGAGAAGTTTTTCGTGGTGGTTACCTTTGCGGGGGGGGGGGTGGATTTCCAAGGTGATTAGTTTATGGTCTGATCTAACCAGGGAGGAGTTGACTATTGGTGTAGAGCAACGGTCATCCATGTTAGTAATGACCAGGTCAAGGATGTTGCTATCTCTAGATGGGGTAAGAACAAGCTAGTCCAGGGCATTGCAATTAATGAATTCCAGGAAATGTTGGGCAAGTGTATTGGTACATGAGTAGTTTTCCCAGTTAATGGAGGGGTAGTTGTATGAGAGTATTAGGTTGGACCCTATTATTCCCCAGTGTGCTTAGGAATGTGGAGTGTGAGCCTTGGGACATGGTTTTGGGAACTATAGCAGGCTACGACCTGAATCACTGTCTTACCCAATCTTAGCTGCACCTGAAGTATCTCTGATGTGTTATGTTGGGCTAGCAGACTGGAGGTGTGCACATCATTTATGAATATGGAAACACCACCGCCTTTGGAGCTTCTGTCCAAGTTCTGGGGCCGAAAGGTGTGGAATGAGTTATAGCTTGGTAGTGCAGGGGTGCTTTCTGCTGTCTTGAACCAGGTCTCTGTTACAGCACAAATGTCGATATTATTCATTTTAAGGAGTGCTTCAAGTGAGTGCATTTTGAGATTTAGACTTCTAGCATTTAGCAGCATGACCCTCAGATTGCATTTATTTGCAGCTGTTACAGTGGTAATTTGGTCTTTGGAACACCACCTAAAAAAGGTACTATATGGGTGGCAAGAGCTCTCACCAGTATCCGGAAGCCCAGGTGTGACAGATGCAGGCCATCTCTGGCAAAGCATTGAGGTCTGTCAATCATGTCATCCCAGGCAGACAAATACTGGATCCCCTTAGAATGACACCAGAAACTTAGCCAATTGTTGAAATCAATAATTTTCTGCTTGTACTGTGGTATCATTCTGGGTGATGGTAGGATGCTGCTCAGGGCTCATGTCTCTTTTCATGTAGTCCAGGGAGGTACCTCTCAGGTCATGCACACCCACATGGAAAATGACCAAGTGTTGTGGAATGACCTGAGTGATGTGTTATGTGTTGGATCCTGGCACCTGACAGACAGCTGACTTTTACCATCTCCTTGTTGAGTCTAGTGAGTGGGACATCAGTGTGCCTCACTATCGAGTCACCTATGACCAGTGTGCTGTGCATGCTGTTTTGCCTTAGGGTCTTTGGTTAAGTGGCACACTGTTTAGGAGAGTTATGTGTCTCATGATTAGTGTTGTGTTGTGGTAGAGTAAGTTTCTGCCTTGGAGGTCTCTGCTGTTTGGGTACATTTTTATTGAGAGCCTCTGCGAAGGTAGGTGTGTGGTTTCTGTTTTTATGTGTGTTCTGGAAGGCTATGTGTTCCATGTGGTGTGGTGCAAGTGTTGATCTTCACCTCTTGAGCGGCTATTCCGGTCTTGGCTGGAGAGTACGTGGCTTCCAGTTTGAATATATAAGTGCATCTCTAGCAAGTCTGAGTGTTGAGAGGTAAGAGGAGAGGGTTGTCAGTGCACATGAAGCAGTTAGCACATTGCCTCAGGATGCCCACATTTACCAGGTTAATAGGATAAAGCACAGGGAACTGACCTTTAGACATGACTGGAGGGGTGGGCATTAATAATAAGTACTGGAGCTGTTTCCTTGTAGAACGTATAGTGCTGGTAGCACTTTTGTGTGCTACAAAACCTGACAAAGTGCTAGCTGAATATGCTAGACACAGTGCTACAGAGATGAAAACAAGCAAGATCTAATGGAAAAATGAACTCCTCAACAAGGAGATGGTAACAGTCAGCTGTCTGTCAGGTGCCAGGATCCAACACATAACACATGCACTCAAGTCATTCCACAACACTCGGTCAATTTCCATGTGGGTGTGAATGACCTGACACATACCTCCCTGGACTACACGAAAAGAGACATGCAGGAGCTCTCGGATTATGTGGCCCAGGCAGGTATGACCCTAGCCCTGAACAGCATCCTATCATCATCCAGAATGATACCGAAGTACAATCAGAAAATGATTGACTTTAATAATTGGCTAAGTTTCTGGTGCTATTCTAAGGGGATCCAGTAACTGTCCACTTGAGAGGACATGATTGACAGACCTTGATACTTTGCCAGAGATGGGCTGCATCTGTCACCTCTGGGTTTTCAGATACTGGCTAAGGTTCTTGCCACCCTTATAGTGCCTTTTTTAGGATGTGTTCCAAAGACCAAAGTACCACTGTAACAGCTATAAATAAATGCAATGGTCATGCAGCTCAGTGCTAGGAGTCTAAATCTCAAGACATACTCGCTCAAAACCCTCCTCAAAATGGAGAACATCCACATCTGTGCTGTAATGGAGACCTGGTTTAAAGCAGCAGAAAGCACCCCTGTGCTACCAGGCTATAGCCCTTTCCACAACTTTAGGCCCCCGAAATTGGACCAAAGTTCCAAAGGCAGTGATGTCTCCATATTCATTAAGGATATGCACATCTCCAGACTAGTAGCACAGCATAGTACATCAGAGATATTTCATGCACAAATAACATTGGGCAAGACAGTGATTCAGGTCATAGCCTGCTATAGATCCCCAACCATGTCCGAAGACTCTCACTCCATGATCCTAAGCACCCTGGAAAATATTAGGGTCCAACCAAACACATTATTACTGGGTGACTTTAACTATCCCTCCATTAACTGTGAAAACTATTCATGCACCAATACACTTGCCCAACATTTCCTGGAATTCATTAATTCCAATGCCCTGGACCAGCTCATTCTTACCCCCACTAGAGGGCACAACATCCTTGACCTGGTTATTACCACCATGGGGGATCATTGCTCTACACCAATAGTCAATTCCTCCCTGGTTAGATCCAACCACAAACTAATCACCATTGAAATCCACATTCCACCCACACCACTCACAAAAGTAACCACCATGAAAACCTTATTTAAAACTAACTTTGGGCTCCTAAAGACAGAGGTGGCTAACTTCACTGCACCCATGCAAATGGAGAATAGTTGCATGACTGCCGAATCATACACCAATGCATTGTACGAACACGAACATAAATGCATGGAACTAACCATACCCAACAGAACCAAGATGCTCTCCTCCAAGAAAAGGAAGCCAATCTGGTGGTCCCCTACCATTCACAAACTCTACAACAGAAGGAAGAAACTGCTGCAAAAAAAGATGAAGTCCCAATACTGGAAAAACTGCCTCATTAGCCTCAACAAAAAGTTGGAGAACCCTCATAAAATCCTCTAACGCTAGCCATGAAGGAAGAATTGCAGCAGATACTAAAGACAACCACAAGACCTTCTATATCTATGTCAAGAATCTCCATGACAATACCCAGATGTGCTCTGAGTTACTACACAATGGTACCTCCTATACTGAGCCAACATTTATTGCCAGCATATTGACCAACAGATTCAGTGCCAACTTTACCCCCCCCCAAGGACCAATTACAATACCAGAAGAATACCAGGCACCCAGCATTACTACTGCAAAGGTTAAAGCTGCAATGTCCAAGGCCAAGAATACAGCTTTCATGGGACCCAACAATATCCCTGGCTGTGTTCTACATGAACTACAAAGTGAACTGGCACCACACCTGTGTGCCCCGTACAATCACAGCCTCACCTCAGGGTTTGTCCCTTACAAATGGCGCACTGCTAGAGCCATCTCTCTCCATAAAGGGGAGTGACTACAGACCCTGGGAACTATCGCCCCATCAGCCTGACAAGTCTGATATGTAATGCTATGGAGCACATCATTATGAGCCTAATTAATAAGGATATAGGGTATCTCCAAACTCTGGATCTAATGCAGTTTGGCTTTGTGAATGGCAGATCATGCCTGCTCAACCTGGTGGACTTCTTTGAGTCAGTTACCAGAGTTGTGGATGAGGGTAAGGTGGTTCATACAGCCTACCTTGACCTGGCCGAGGCCTTTGATACCATTCCCCAATCAGGAATTATAGACAGACTCACCAAACTAGGCATTAACCCTATATCACTAGATGGGATGCAAACTGGTTCACAGATAGATCCCGCCGTGTGAAAGTAGCAAACTCCAAGTCCCACAAAGATCGGTCCTGGGTCCTGTCCTGTTTGGCATCTACTTCTCAGAAGTGCAGGCCAACACGGGGGGGGGGGGGATATGGCTTATCAAGTTTCGAGATGATTGCAAGCTGGGAGCCATTATTAACTCCCCAAGGAATGCAGACATTCTTCAGAAAGGCCTCACTGAGGCAAACGACTGGTGTCAAAGCCATGGCCTTAAGCTCAATGCCAAAAAATGTGTCGTCCTCCACTTTGGGGAAAACTCAGTTTCCACAAATTACCACATCAATGGTAGTCCACTGAAAACTGAAGGCATTATAAGAGATCTGGGGAAACAGGTTGACAGTAACTTCTCCTTCGACCACCACATTGTCACTGTGGTCAGAAAGTCCTTCTATGTAGCACATCTCATTACCAAGGGTTTTGCATCCAGGAAGAAAGAGGTTATCATCTCTCTCTCTACTCTTCCCTCATTAGGCCAATCATTGAGTATAATGCCCCATTTGGCATGTACCTCAATAGACACCTGCAACAGCTGGAGAGGCCACAAAAGTACCACACAAAGAGGATAGGCCTTAAACACATGTCCTACATGGGCAGACTAAAAAAACTCCAGCTTTTCTCTGTCTCATATCACCTAGTAGGAGGCAATCTCCGCTTGACTTATAAAGCCATGTCTGACCCAGCTCTGTTAGAAATGCTGCATCTAAAACAATCCCAATCCCTCCGCACCACATGCTCCAGAGACCTCAGCCTCATTACCACAATCAGCAGAACGTGATGGAGGGACAGGTTCATAACCCAGAGACTGCCCATGCTATGGAATAGATTCCCACACATGTCAAGCAGAGCACCTCACTAGCCCTCTTCAGGAAAAATCTTGATGAGTGGATGGGAAATAGAAAGTTCATCCCAGGGATCACTCCAGTGGCTCTACTCAATAGAGGCACTGGGAACTAATGTTGGGCTGCACGAAGCCAGGGCAATTCTATGGGCTAGGCTTGTAAAGGGTCCAGGGCCATTAGCCTAGTACACACCTATGAACCTATGAGGCCAAGTTGTGTAATCCTTAATGTTATGACAACCATTTCAGTGACTTTTCAAAAATTTACTGTTATGATAATTGTACTTACACAAATGGACTATGCATTCTTCCCAGTTTCAACTTACATCATATTACTCTGCGGAAAAATGCTTCAGAGCACAAGGCAAAATTCTGATAATTGGATGAATATCTAACCTAAATGATGCATGCTTTTGAAGGAAATCACATTTTTACTGAGATTATTTTATTGCTATGGACAAAGCAAAACACAGACTTCTTGCTCTCTCTTTAACATGGCTATACAATTGCACAGAATTTATTCCAGCAATTTAGATATCCCATTAAACCAAAAATCGATAACATTACAGCATTTCCATTAAAAATAATCAGAAAATAAAAACACAGAAAATACTTATATTTTAATCATTTCATTTCTTCAAGCAAATTTCTAAAATTCAGAAATTTGCAATTATTTTGTTTTATGTTTTAAATTTTACTTTGGAGTTCATTTAGTTGTTTAGCTGTTATACAAGAAACCATACCAATGATGGGTATTCTTAAAACATTAATTTGACAACTGTAAATATGTATTTCTTACCTCATGTAAACATGTGTACTGCACATGGTATGGGGCAACCTTTTCTTCGCCTTTAATTTCAACATTGATTTTTAACCGTATAGCACCTGATACTGCAGACTTATCAGTTCTTTTTTCTAGAAGAGAAAGAATGTACATTATTTGTCATTTCTTACAGAACAGTCTTATTACTTTTGAGATATTAGGGTTAACATTATTCTGAGAAAATTTTAATAGTAAACATGCACATAACTAGAATTAACAGAAATAGTGTTACCAATCAGAAGGGAAAAGGAATTCACACACAAACATACAAACACACAAATACATACACACACACACATACACAAACACACACACACACACACACACACACACACACACACACACACACACACACACACACACACAAAGTACTGTGAATCTATAATACTTCAGTGGGAGTGTTGTTACATTTTTTTTTCATAAGTACACATGGAAGAAATCAATAAAGTCTTGTTACTGGTACAGACCTCTAGGCTGAAATGAGAAATTCAAATTTACAAATGTACTCAGTTTTCAAACACAAACATCCTGTCACTATTAAGGCTGTGGAACTTTCTCCTGAATATGTACAGTAGTGTTAGTCTTTTACAAAAAATTAACAAGGTAAATATTTATTTAAAAAGTGTGAAATTCAACCCTGTCTGGTCGCAGTCAAAGGCCACATCATCTATGCACATTTTGGCAGGAGCTGGATCTCTCAGCTTCTCTATGTATACTTGTCAATAAGGAGTCCAGTGTTTGTCTCCCCATATATTCTGCAGGCAAGCTGACAAGACTATAGCACCCAACCTGGTATAGCTAATGTACTCAGCCAATCTTTTCTGTGTGATGATTAGTGCTCAAAATTCCCAGGCTAATTCCTCCTTATTAAAGCAACGGCTGAATCCTCAAGTTTATGGTATCACCAACAAATGAAGATATGCCTATCACTCATACAAATCCTGGCAGTGAACCAAATTCTCCAGAATAATGTGTAGGTGATCAGGCTCTGTTCTCAGGCATTGTGATATAACAGTTCCACAACAGGAATAGCTGGGGTGACAGTGAACGGTATGACATTGCATGTCCATCACTTCTGCTCCATTAAGTACATAAAACTTTGCTAACCTTCTCCAAGTACTCCTGAGCACAAATGATAACAGAATATGTAAAAGAAAGTTCTAACACATCTAGATTGGTGGATTTTTCTCATTACCAGAAGAACTAAGTCTGGCAGTAATTAGTGCAACAATAGAAACGTTCCCAGGTTATGAAGCTTCACTCTCTTTTCCCACAATTCTGTGCTCCTTGGGACTCTTTTGCAGATCTCAGAAGTCTATGCAAAGTGTAAATGGTAACATTCACAAAAAGTTATATTCAATATAAATACCAGCTAGGTCAAGTCTGAGGGAGAGTGTGGGAATGGTATAGAGTCTAGAATGGAAGGTAACTAGGCACTGAAGAGATTTAGTTCCCCAGGCCATAGCCCAAATGGAGAAATGAGTCCAGTTACTTTTACACCTTCCTAATGATGGATGTTTGAGTTGAGATAGGAATACAGACTGCCTTTATTGGGTAGGAAAGTTATCTGTCCATCACTGGAGCTAGAGAAATTGTGTGGTTAAGCATAGTAATGAAGGTCTGGATGGGGCTTACTGGACTGGTAAGAAAATATTCTCTCAGTTGGTCAGAGATATAATCATCTGTCAAGAATGTAAGACCATACTGGAAAGTCACATCTGCCAAGACTAATATGGAGCTATCAGAATGACTTTGAATTTACATGCATACACACATACAAATATTTAAAGCGCAGGCAATAATGCCCTTCTAGCCTACAAATGTACCAAAGCAGTTGTATCCCATTAATAAGTGTCCTAGCTGTTCTTAAAATATCTAAAAAAGTTTATAGCTCGGTACTAGGCTCCCTGCCCATTTTAGGCCTAGCCAGTTATCCCATTTGAGAATCAAACGCTGTACCTTATGTCTGCAAGGTAAACACCTTAACCATTATGCCAATCCACAAAAATTTGCTTTCATGTAATTTGGTAGTCTATTCCATGCATCAGCTACTCTCTCAGAGAACCAATTAGTGTATTTCTTATTCCTATAGAATCTTACACATAGGTTGTCTGATGACTCACTATTACTTTTTGTTAACCGCACATATTCCCAGAGTTAGTTGTCTCTAAATGCTCTGTATACATAAATAAGGTCTCGTCTTAAATATCTCTATTAGACACTGTACAAGTTCAGAAATGTTAGTCTTTCATAATAACTTAAATGTATACATCTATGGATGACCTTGGTATATATCCACTGCAGTCTTTCTAGTTTTCAGATGCTTGTTTCTTAGAAGGTTTCCACATAAAAGTTTGGGTGTAATGAAACTAGCAGAGTTAGAAAGTTGCTAGAGTAAAACAGTGTTTTTGATTAGCATTCATTTTCTCAAGGATTTGAAGTCGAAAACAGAAATCTCCAACATTATTTAGTAACTACAATCTTCAGTGATTTGCCAGAAATCACAAATTACATGCATAATAGGCCAAAATATGTGCACATTTATGGGTATTCTATGCAATCATGGACAGTTAAAAGGTACATAATTTCATCTTTGTTTCACATAAACAATAGCCACAAGTATTCCAATGTATTTCACACCAGTCCTGCAAAGCCAATGGTTAACTGTTGAAATGACAAGAGAGAGCGTTATTTTCATCTACAAACAGTCCCCATCTACTCCCAGCACTCATTTGACTGCGATAAAACATTATCGTTCAACCTCCTAGTCCAAGAATCAGGGACAAACCAAAATACACGAGTGACATGAGCCCCAAATCAGGGTTATATATTAAATGGTACTAGTATATACTTAGAAAGTTCTAAAGTAACAGCTTTTGCTTTGGTGTATATTTTCTGAAGGATCTGAAGTCTGAAAAGTGAGATGTCTGTCAGTATTTAGTGACTGCAATCCTCAATGATTTGCCAGAAAGAAAATGTTTTATGAGGCATTAACCAAAAACATGAGGCAAAGTCAGTGACATTCTGTAAAACGCTGTCCATGTCAGTATTGCATCACCCAAACACTTGCCGTAGAATAAATATTTTAATGTATTTTATACAAATACACACTTTAAAATGAGCAAACAACAAGAAGGAAGATGTGTGTTCCATAGTCAGCCCCCACCCCCATTTAGAAATTGCAAATCTCAATAAGCTGCAATAAAACCACAAATTTTATGAGACCCAAGCCAAAAATTTAAACCCAATTTTCATGGGTATTTTGTAACATCAGGGGCAGATTCAACTTTACTTCACACAGTTGACAGAGAATAAATATTGTAAGATATTTCTTGTAAATGCACACTAGTCCAGTGAAGCCAGATTTTAAAATGATCAAACAAGAAAAATGAGAAGAAGCTAAGAGAGTAAGCTGCTTTCATCCACAGCAACCCCCCCCCCCCCCATTCAGTGGTTGCAATCCTCAGTAATTTGCCATAAAAATCAAGGATTTTATGAGGCAGACACCAAAGCCAGGGTCAGTCTATAAAATCAAAGACAGTTTTAAGGTCGTTTGAAATATAAACAGTATACCGAAAGTAATGAAGCTAGAGTTTAAACTGAGCAAAGGACAAGTTGGGTGGCTACAATCCAAAATGATTTTCTGGAAAACCAAGTATGTTATAAGGCACACACAGACTAAAATATGAAGCAAAGTCAGGCAATGTCTGCAAAATCAGCAGGTTCAGCTTTGTTTTATAGAGCAAAAGTGGCCAAAAGTCTGCAGACCTCCACTGTTCTATTTAATATTTGTGGGTTTTCTTTTCTTTATCCATGAGAAGGCAATGCTCAGAAGCTTTCAATAGTACACAGATGACCACTGGGGACTGTTTACTTATGTATTTATTTTTAAGTAAAGACGTGTTTTCTTACTAAAAATGAAATACATAAAAATTAGCATCACCAGCCCTGCAAGTGGTAGAGTTGTGATTATATCGCTGAAAAACTACATTTCTTTCTTTACTAATAACAAATACAGTTAGTTGATTGTTATGTTCAACACCTTAGATAACTAAAATGAGTTAGCAGTAGAGAATATAACAAAGATTTTTTTAAATTAAATTTTTTGTTGGCTGGCCATGTGCCATGCTGCAGCTGTGGACCACAGGTAGGCACCAAAATTACCTCATTATAATCTACCACTGATCTAAAATGAGAGCAGGAGAGTGGGGTTATGAGGTGGGCTGAGATGATTGTGAATGCGAATGGCTATGGTGACAAGATGCTTTTTTTCTGTATGTTATTTGGTTTTATGTTTATTCTTGGTTAGCAAACACGTTTTATTGGTGTTTTGCATAAAAAAAAACACCAAAACAAACTTGAACTTGAACCTGAAATTAAATCTATAAGAGCTAACTTAAAACCTTACAGAACACCAGAGTCATAACATAAATGTTGTACAAGAGGAAATACAAAAATGCTTACAATGGGAGTGACAGTGGAGTTGAAACGCAGCATAAACATCCCCATGATGTTTGTCCCAAACCCTGATGGAAAAATCAGGTTTTATAATGACTTTACACTGCTGACCAGCATTTCAGATTTTGACAGCTACTTAATGGTTAGAGTAAATGAGCTAACAGAAAGGTTGGGAAAGCACATTAGATCATACAAACAGACACAGGAAAATCTATCCAACTGCTGCAAGCAAGGAAAAGACATTCTTAACAACCAAAGATGGCTTATTTCAATATATTGTCTTTCCATTTGGGATACCTGGTACCCCTGCAAGCTTTTAAAGATTAATGAACAGATCCCTAAGGACCCTTGTCAAATATGCTACTACTTACCTCGATGATGTCATAATTCAACTGCAGGATTTGGAGTGCCATCCAGCCAAGCTAAAGGCTGTGTTAGACTCTCTGAAACAAGCCAGGTTGGCAGTCAATGCTTCCAGTCAGGTTAGGTATGGCAGAGGTAAAATATTTAGGACTTGGACTGTAAGTGATGGTGACTGTTAATCTGACACCCCCCCCCCATGTACAAAATGGGGAAAAAGGGGATTGATGCTGATGCCGATGTTGAAAACAAAGGGTGAACTGTCACAGTCTAGAACGAAAAACTGGAAATAGTAAGAAACTGGATTATTCTCAGCATGAAGAAGAATGTATGGGCACGTTTGGGGTCAGCTGAGTTACTATTAACCTTTTATACCATATTTAAGATCTACTGTATACTCTGTTATAAACATGAGAAAAGGGAAGATTCCTCCTTAAAGTAAAATAGACACTAGAGGCAGAAATTGCTTTTAAACAGTTAAAGGAAGCATTATGTTGAAGATCCTGTTTTAGTATTAACAGATTCCTGCAAACCCTTTACTGTTTATACTGATGCATCAGAAGTTAGCCTAGTGAAGTGCCTTCGATATTGTTTGGGAGGAAAATCACCCTATATGCTTTTTAAATCACCCTATATGCTTTTTAAATCACAAGCTAAGGAAAGCATAGATCAAATATTCCACTGTTGGTATAGCATGACTGGCAATCCAGTGAAAGCTCTCATTACTGACGTTGTATCTCCTTTTCAGGGTCACAAATCATTCCCCCCTTATGTGGCTATATACTCTACAGGACAGGAATGCTAAACTTAGTAGTTAGGCATTTTCTTGGTAGCCATTTACGTTTACCAGAAATCATCTGTGAAGCACAACCCAACCCATTACAGATGGCCTGTCTAGGGATTACAGCTCATTTACTGAGCCTGAAACCAATGTTTTCAAGTAGAGGAGGTTTGTAAGTTTGGAGCTTTTCTCCCTGGGCCTCCACTGAAAATGGACATGTATCCAGTTGGACTATGCCAGTCAACAAATGTAAAATAAATAAATAAATAAGAAGGATCAGATGAGAATGCAAGAAATGTGGAAAAGGCATAGATATAGTTGGACTTATAGAAACCTTCTAGAACAATCTCATGTTGATCAGAATCTGACACAGGAGTGGTTAAGGGAAGGTGAATTTAAACCAAAATATGAAAGGTTAATATTGGTAGTCCTGGATGGTAGACTGCGTAGACGTTGGTTTACAAAGTCCACTGAACATGTGGTAGAAACAGACAAATGCAGGTTCTGTAAAATGGGACTGGGAACAGTGGTCCATCTTGCTGCTGGATCTGATACACTAATGGTAGATGGTCTGTATACTAAAAGGCATAATGTGGCAAGACTGTTGCATTGGGCATTTTGAAAACAAGCATTTGAAATGTCGGCTACAAAGATTTATAGAGAATGGCAAAGTTTATATCACATGGGGATCACCCATTATCAACAGTTCAAAAAACAGATGGGAAAAAAACAGACATAGTAGTCCATGAAAAGAAGACAAAAGTAGCATTGATCACTGAAATTGCTACACTCATTGATTACAGTGTCTTACATACAGAGAGACACAAAATGACAGGATTTACAGGCCGAAATGAGGACAATGTGGAAGGATACCTATACAGTTCCAATAGTAGAAGCAGCAATAGGTCCCATAAAAAAAATAATTTACAGTCATATTTAGATATGCTACCAATACATGGAACTCTACATGGATTACAGAAGGAATCATTACATGGCACATTGCGGGTGCTGCGAAGAGCACTTTTGGCTAACTTCAAAGAATTTAACAATACTAATTTCACAAACTTTAATCATACTGTGATTTAGTAATTTAGTCCATTCCTGTCATGGTATTAGAAACCCAAAAGACTTGGAAAAGTTAAACTGTGGAAGCAGTGTATTGTTATAATTACTGTAAAGAGGCTTCCCACAGGAATTGTTGCAAATAAGCATTATTCCATTCAAATGGTATATAAAAGTAGTATATATCCCTAGAAATAAAATGTAACTCCAGCAGTAACAGCCACAAAACCAACGTCCAAACACACCACTGGAAACGGGTTCTAGGATAGGAAACACTGCCACACGTAGCACAAAAGTAAAACCAGTCCCAAATTTTAGTAAAATTGTTAAAACTAAATCAGTTGTTAAAAACAAAATCAGTTAAGCACTTTCATAAATTACATTGACTTCTTCAGAACATCTTAACAACTTCTCCCAAAAGTTTATATGTGCTGTGCAATTAATTCTCCAATTGAACAATTACTGGCAGAGTAGCCTTCTTAAAGTGCACCAGTGCCATAACCTTTTTTTTCTCTGTAAAATTTCACTAGACAGTCACCATAGAATTTACTGAGAGCTTAATATATCATTATATGCCATAACATAGTGGTCAATAATCTTTGCTCACCCTCACCATTTAGCTTCTAATATAGCCTTTACTGATATAGCATCATTTAAACTAGGGTGTGTGGTGGAATTCAAAAGTATTTGCCATTTAGACTCATTCTCATTCAATTTCTTGGTAATAATCTCCCCTCTAGTGTTACCCTTAATCTGTTCTATTATGGCAAATTTGAATTCTTTACAACCTTGACTATTAGATAAATGTCTATACAGCGCATTAGTCTCATCCTTTCTCCTTATACAATATGTATGTTCATATATCCCGTTTCTAAGACATCTATCTGTTTTCCCCACATAGTAACAGGGACACAGGGTACACTTAGCTAAGTTGACCACATGTTGAGTGCGGCAATTACCATTTTGAAAATAGACCATGGTCTGGTTAATATTATTTAACTTCATCTTCGTACTACATATAATGGCACTACATTGATTGCAATTGCCACATTTTTGTGTACCCCTCCCTGTTCTTCTGTGTTCTGTAGAGTCTTTCCTCATTTCAAACAGTGTTTTAAGACAAAAACCGGTTTTAAATACGAACGAAGGCTGTTCACCTAATAACTTGAAAATGTTGTCATCAGATTTTAAAATATTCCAGTTGTTACCTATAATCTTTCTAACTTCTTTATCAAAATGTCTGTATCTTACGATACAAGACCGGATATGTGGGTTGTCTTTTGGTTGATTCAAGTTCTTAAATATGTTTCCCTTTCCACTCCCTAATATAGGTTTGTATTTATTGTTCCATTCAGACCTAACATATTTAATAGTGTCTTGTACCAGGGAGCACGGATAACCTCTATTTAAAAACATTTTGCTTATAACATTAAATTCCTCCTCTAATTCAGCTAGTTCAGATGTCATCCTAGCTGCCCTTATACACTGCCCCTTAATAATACTAGCTTTTTGTTTGTACGGATGACAGCTTGAATATTCCAAATAGCTGTTACTAAACGTACTTTTTCTAAATATTTTGGAAGCAAAATGACCATTGACAGTGTATACGTAGTTATCCAAATAGGAAATCCCATTACAGTTGAAATCGTAAGTGAATCTTAAATATTGAGTAGTTCCATTTATGTAATCCATAAATTCATTTAACTCATTCTCAGACCCTGTCCACAACATAAAAATGTCGTCCAGGAATCGTGTGTAGCATTTAATATATGAATTCCGTTTCCCTTGTAATACGTGTTGTTCCTCCCAATCCAATAACACTAAGTTGGCGAACATGGGCGCGCATGCCGCCCCCATTGCAACACCATTTTTCTGTTTGTAATATTCTCCTTCATAAAAAATAAAATTGTTACTCAATACTATTTCCATAAATTCCAAAATCAATTGTATTTTGTCCCAGTGGAATCCACTGTATTTTTGAATACTGTTCTCACATCTCCTAAGACCGTCTTCTTCCGGGATACATGAAAATAGTTCCATTACATCAATGGTAACAAATATAGTATTATTCCTGAATAAATCTTGTGTTAACCTAGACAAAAAATCCCAGGAATCAATGGTTATATGATTGATTTGGCTATATATATTTTTCAACCATCTATCTATCACCTGACCAAAAGGGAAAGTTTTGGACTTGTTCCCCTAAATAATGGGTCTAAAAGGGGGATCCATAAGATTTTTGTGGATTTTAGGTATCCCTACAATGGTCGCCATAACAGGATATTTCACCTTTAAAAGTTCATATATATATCTGTGTCAATTCTATCGTGCATTAACAAGTCCTCTAAAAATAAATGTATTTTGTGGTGTGCAATGTTAGCCTCATTCAAAGATGCTTCCTCATAGTTACCTGAATTGAGTAAGATAGTGTGTATTTTATTCACATATTCTAACTGATTGTACAACACTATCCCTCCCCCTTTATCAGGTTTCATGATTCTTATTAGGTAGTTTTCATGAAGTTGTTTGAGGGAGTTGTACTCTGTTTTCATTAAATCAAAGGACATTTTTTTGTTGTTGACCACATTAAAAGCTTTATATATTTCATCTGTGACTACTTTGTCAAAAGTAGCCAAGGTGGGATTAGATGGGGGAATAAATGTGCTTTTTTTTCTAAGAGGTTTTTCGATAACTGCAGTTCTATTATTCTCATGAAAAAAAGGCTGCTAAATTTAATTTACGCAAGTATAGTTTGAATTCTACAATATAGTCAACAATATTACATTTATATTTAGGAACATATTTCATTCCTTTCATAAAAAGACTAACGTGTCCAATGTCAAGCTTAAAGTCTGTGTAATTGTACACACTAAAGTCCCCCATACTGGAATGTATGTTGTTATGATACACAATGGGGTTTTCACCCATTACTACCTTGCCACCTCTGTGTTTCTCCTTTCCCGCCAATTCCTGTTTTCCATTGCTTGCTGTCTTCCCCCCTTCCAATATCGATAATCTGTTCCATCTAAAAAATTGTTGTCACTCTTGTAATTGTAATGTTCACCATTTCCTTCCTGCCTAGTCCTAAATGTCTTGTACCTATTCCGCATCCTAGGTGGTTCCCTTTTGTGAACATCCCATTTGTAAGCTGAATTGTTCTGATATTGTTTTAAATCCCTATGCAGTTTTTTACATTTCCTTTCAAATTGCTTGTGACAGTTTTTTTCCACCCATTCATATTGTTTGTGAAAAAAATCTTCCCAGTCACTAAACAATAAATCCTGCATAATGGAAATATTTAACTTCAACTTCAGTCATTATAGCACACATTTTCTTATCATTGCATCTAATAATAAATTCAATAAAAGAGAAACCAAAACTGTCGAACAAACAGTTACATTCATTAATGTTTGTATTATCCAAGTCAACCCCCACGGGTAATTTAAAAAACCTTAACCCCATAGGTACTACTTTGACTTCCAAACAACGCTTCAAATAAGTATTGTCCAACTGTAGACTTTTCACCATACCAAGTTTTTTAGCAAACTCGTATATTAAATCTTTCAGTGATTTGACCACTTCTTTACCCTTCATATTGTGTAAATCAGTTGTATTATTAACCCCCCCGAAGGTTGGTAACCCCAAGGGATCCATTAGAGGGTCCGAAATTTGGGACTGGTTTTACTTTTGTGCTACGTGTGGCAGTGTTTCCTATCCTAGAACCCGTTTCCAGTGGTGTGTTTGGACGTTGGTTTTGTGGCTGTTACTGCTGGAGTTACATTTTATTTCTACAGTTGCTTTATCAGGTTATGGATTCGATGGACGAACTACCTTCTATATTTTCGCCAGCAAGACAAGTTGAGCTTCAATTTATGCGGTCGGAAATGGCTATCATAAAAGGGAGCTCACTAGGCTCATCGAGCTCATTAGCCAGCCAGACAGGAAGACTCTTTGTCACCAGGAGATGACATCAACACGTGGGGACAGTCGAGAGAATCACCGAGACAATTCTCCAAAAGAACGGGGAAATGGTGATGAGATGTTACTCGGACCCTCTAATGGATCCCTTGGGGTTACCAACCTTCGGTTCAGTGAATGTTTTAAGCGGAGAGATGAACGAGGATTGGAGGACGATTACAACATATCAGGGGCGAAACCTAAGCGTACTGTGCCCAAAAAGACTTATTCTGTGACCGGAATGATTGCTGGAGCAGGTACTGTAAATCCGCCTGTCATTAACACCAACCCTGGTAGTAATGGCAAATTAAAACCAAAACAGCATGATTTGGATGAATTTTTTAAACACAACTATATCTTTGATCATAAAGGGGTTAATAATACAACTGATTTACACAATATGAAGGGTAAAGAAGTGGACAAATCACTGAAAGATCTAATATACAAGTTTGGTAAAAAACTTGGTATGGTGAAAAGTCTACAGCTGGACAATACTTATTTGAAGCGTTGTTTGGAAGTCAAAGTGGTACCTATTGGGTTAAGGTTTTTTAAAATTACCCATGGGGGTTGACTTGGATAATTCAAACATTAATGAATGTAACTGTTTGTTCGACAGTTTCGGTTTCTCTTTTATTGAATTTATTATTAGATGCAATGATAAGAACATTTGTGCTATAATGACTGAAGTTGAAGAGTTAAATATTTCCATTATGCAGGATTTATTGTTTAGTGACTGGGAAGATTTTTTTTCACAAACAATATGAATGGGTGGAAAAAAACTGTCACAAGCAATTTGAAAGGAAATGTAAAAAACTGCATAGGGATTTAAAACAATATCAGAACAATTCAGCTTACAAATGGGATGTTCACAAAAGGGAACCACCTAGGATGCAGAATAGGTACAAGACATTTAGGACTAGGCAGGAAGGAAATGGTGAACATTACAATTACAAGAGTAACAACAATTTTTTAGCTGGAACAGATTATCGATATTGGAAGGGGGGAAGACAGCAAGCAATGGAAAACAGGAATTGGCGGGAAAGGAGAAACACAAAGATGGCAAGGTAGTAATGGGTGAAAACCCCATTGTGTATCATAACAACATACATTCCAGTATGGGGGACTTTAGTGTGTACAATTACACAGACTTTAAGCTTGACATTGGACACTTTAGTCTTTTTATGAAAGGAATGAAATATGTTCCTAAATATAAATGTAATATTGTTGACTATATTGTAGAATTCAAACTATACTTGCGTAAATTAAATTTAGCAGCCTTTTTTCATGAGAATAATAGAACTGCAGTTATCGAAAAACCTCTTAGAAAAAAAAGTACATTTATTCCCCCATCTAATCCCACCTTGGCTACTTTTGACAAAGTAGTCACAGATGAAATATATAAAGCTTTTAATGTGGTCAACAACAAAAAAATGTCCTTTAATTTAACGAAAATAGAGTACAACTCCATCAAACAACTTTAGGAAAACTACCTAATAAGAATCATGAAACCTGATAAAGGGGGAGGGATAGTGTTGTACAATCAGTTAGAATATGTGAATAAAATACACACTATCTTACTCAATTCAGGTAACTATGAGGTAGCATCTTTGAATGAGGCTAACATTGCACACCACGAAATAGATTTATTTTTAGAGGACTTGTTAATGGACGATAGAATTGACACAGATATATATGAATTTTTAAAGGTGAAATATCCTGTTATGGCGACCATTGTAGGGATACCTAAAATCCACAAAAATCTTATGGATCCCCCTTTTAGACCCATTATTTCGGGGAATAAGTCCAAAACTTTCCCTTTTGGTCAGGTGATAGATAGATGGTTGAAAAATATATATAGTCAAATCAATCATATAACTATTGATTCCTGGGATTTTTTGTCTAGGTTAACACAAGATTTATTCAGCAATAATACTATATTTGTTACCATTGATGTAATGGACGGTCTTAGGAGATTTGAGAACAGTATTCAAAAATACATTGGATTCCACTGGGACAAAATACAATTGATTTTGGAATTTATGGAAATAGTATTGAGTAACAATTTTATTTTTTATGAAGGAGAATATTACAAACAGAAAAATGGTGTTGCAATGGGGGCGGCATGCGCGCCCATGTTCGCCAACTTAGTGTTATTGGATTGGGAGGAACAACACGTATTACAAGGGAAACGGAATTCATATATTAAATGCTACACATTCCTGGACGACATTTTTATGTTGTGGACAGGGTCTGAGAATGAGTTAAATGAATTTATGGATTACATAAATGGAACTACTCAATATTTAAGATTCACTTACAATTTCAACTGTAATGGGATTTCCTATTTGGATACCTACGTATACACTGTCAATGGTCATTTTGCTTCCAAAATATTTAGAAAAAGTACGTTTAGTAACAGCTATTTGGAATATTCAAGCTGCCATCCGTACAAACAAAAAGCTAGTATTATTAAGGGGCAGTGTATAAGGGCAGCTAGGATGACATCTGAACTAGCTGAATTAGAGGAGGAATTTAATGTTATAGGCAAAATGTTTTTAAATAGAGGTTATCCGTGCTCCCTGGTACAAGACACTATTAAATATGTTAGGTCTGAATGGAACAATAAATACAAACCTATATTAGGGAGTGGAAAGGGAAACATATTTAAGAACTTGAATCAACCAAAAGACAACCCACATATCCGGTCTTGTATCTTACTCAGTTCAGGTAACTATGAGGTAGCATTTCTTTTGATAAAGAAGTTAGAAAGATTATAGGTAACAACTAGAATATTTTAAAATCTGATGACAACATTTTCAAGTTATTAGGCGAACAGCCTTCGTTCGTATTTAAAAACATTTTTTGTCTTAAAATACTGTTTGAAATGAGGAAAGACTCTACAGCACACAGTAGAACAGGGAAGGGTACACAAAAATGTGGCAATTGCAATCAATGTTGTGCCATTATGAGTAGTACGAAGATGAAGTTAAATAATATTAACCAGACCATGGTCTATTTTCAAAATGGTAATTGTCGCACTCAACATGAGGTCTACTTAGCTAAGTGTACCCTGTGTCCCTGTTACTATGTGGGGAAAACAGATAGATGTCTTAGAAACAGGATATATGAACATACATATTGTATAAGGAGAAAGGATGAGACTAATGCACTGTATAGACATTTATCTAATAGTCAAGGTTGTAAAGAATTCAAATTTGCCATAATACAACAAATTAAGGGTAACACTAGAGGGGAGATTATTACCAAGAAATTGAATGAGAATGAGTCTAAATGGCAAATACTTTTGAATTCCACCACACACCCTGGTTTAAATGATGCTATATCAGTAAAGGCTATATTAGAAGCCAAATGGTGAGGGTGAGCAAAGATTATTGACCACTATGTTATGGCATATAATGATATATTAAGCTCTCAGTAAATTCTATGGTGACTGTCTAGTGAAATTTTACAGAGAAAAAAAAGGTTATGGCACTGGTGCACTTTAAGAAGGCTACTCTGCCAGTAAGTGTTCAATTGGAGAATTAATTGCACAGCACATATAAACTTTTGGGAGAAGTTGTTAAGATGTTCTGAAGAAGTCAATGTAATTGATGAAAGCACTTAACTGATTTCGTTTTTAACAACTGATTTCGTTTTAACAATTTTAATAAAATTTGGGACTAGTTTTACTTTTGTGCTACGTGAGGCAGTGTTTCCTATCCTAGAACCTGTTTCCAGTGGTGTGTTTAGTATATATCCATGTTATACATAGAAAATGTCTTTTCTACACAGGGGTAATTGTCAAAGGGAACAACAGAAATAGGCTGTTTGCTGCAGCAAAAGGCATATTCCACTTAAAACCCAGAAGGCAAAAAGCTATTTGAAAGCACTTTTGGGTTGTTAAATCTTATGTAAGAAACTGATTTTTTTTTCTTTTTGAGGCTCAATTAATATACCCTTAGCTTTATATCATTTCTGTTTTCTTCACCTTTATATTTATTTATTTAGTTTACATTTGTTTACAGGGGATATCCTACTGGACAGAGGGCTGGGGAGAAAAGCTCCAGAACAATTACTAACATACTATACAAAAGATATTTACATGGGCATTATGGTTTAGACATACAGTCATAAAATAGAGCAGATAACAACATATGGCTGCATAAGATATTGACATAAGCAAAGTGTTTTAGAAATACAATTAAAATATATCAGGTAGTAACATATGATTGTTGTTTATACAGTATGTTAAGTAGAGATAATCTTGAAGATATAATGAAGATAAGACAAGAAAGGAAAAACTAAAAAATACTAGCCAGATAATCTTGAAGATGTAATGAAGATAAGAAAATAAAAGAAAAACTAAAAATACTAGCCAGTTTGTCAAAGCTGGAGAATATAGACACTTTCATATGAGGTTCCTTGACATTTTAAGGGAAAGCTTTTCAACTTAGAATAGGGGACAGTTAGTGGGTAGAGATGGGAGAGTGAGGAGCAGGTGGCAGTTAGTTGGTAGGTAATGTATGATAAATTGGGATCCGGACACATGCTCGACTAGCATATGTCTGAATCACAAAACATCGAACACACATACAAGAAAGAGATTAACATCGACAAGCACTTCCGTGTATGTGTGCCTGTTTTGTAGATCTGACTACAGTGCAGGTAAGGGATAATTCCCTTTTCCCCACTGTAGTGCATTCTCAGAGTGAGGAGAATAATAAAGTAGGGGAGTGTGGGGGTTCAGGGGAGCAAGCCCCCCTGCAGAAACGTAGATTTTTTTTTTTAACTACACATACACAGAAGCACTTTTCAATGTTAAGCGCTTTCGTGTATGTGTGTTCGATGTTTTGTAATTCGGACATATGCTAGTCGAGCATGTGTCCTAGAGCCGATAAAATATAGTGCATCTGTAAGAGTTTTAAAGAAGAGGTTGGATATTGGGTACGGGAAAAGTGTTACAATATGTCAGCCATATGCTAGGCAATTGCATGTCCAGGAGCTGTTTAGGTTGGAAATAAGCTACTTTCAATATGGTTTTGTTAGGTTGTACCCTGATTTGTAGTGGTAGGGAGTTCCAAGTCTTGGCAATGTTGCTAGCATACAGGGAGTCAGCAGAGCTGTATTGTCTTTTGGAGACTGCAATTAGTGCCTTGTCAGTGGATCTAAGTTCTCGTTATTGGAGTAGAGGGTGATCAGGTCTTGTAAGGCTGGAGTTTTGTCAGGTTGGTACAGTATTGGTGAGCTCAAAGACGTTCATTTAGAGCTAAAGTATTTGGGGAATTCCAGCCAGAAAAGCTGTTTTAGGGGTTGACAGTGGTGGGTGCGGTAGGAGGAGTTTCTGGTGAATTTTGCTATTTTGTGGTAGCATACTGATAGCTTGTTTAAATCACTCTTGTTTAGATTAATTATGACAGGAGAAACCTACAGTACTGTAGATAGAAGATGGGTATGAGCTAGGATAAGTTTTTACATCTGTAAAGAGTACCTAGTTTGTTGATGACTTTGGTTATTGTATAAGCTATGCGTTTGTCAAATTTCATATTATTGTCAATAATGACCCCTAGTAATCTGGTTTGTGTGACGGGTGAAATAGGGGTATTAGCTGATGCAGAAATAGAGAATCTGGGAGTAGGTACAGCTGCTTTGGAAGGATGGAAGAGCATAAGTTAGGTCTTTTTAGGATTTATTATTAGCTGGGAGTTTGTTAGCCAGGTTTCAATGGATGTAAAGGCTTCTTGGGTCTTGATGTGAAGTTCTTGGAGGGTGGGGGCAAAACAGATTAAGGTGGAGTGGTCAGCATATTGAACCAGGTTTGCTAGAGGGGTGGTTTTGTGAAGATTATTTGCAAATATAGTGAAAAGTAGGGGTCCTAGGATTGATCCTTGGGGCACTGCTAGTTTTACAGGAAGAAGGGGGGCAATGGAGTTTTTCCACTGAACAGCTTGTTGGTGTTGGGAGAGTTAGTCTTGAAAGCATAATAGAGTGGGGGTAGTTAGTTTTAATTCTGAGAGTGATGCTAGAAGTTTTGTATGGGAGACTGTATCAAATGCCTTTGATAAGTCAAGGAAAACTGCAGACACTAGTTGACCATTGTTGCATTGCATATTTACTATGTTACTAAAATGGATGAGTGCAGACGTAGTGTTATGGTTGGGGGGGAATCCGTGTTGAATTGTATATACAAAACAAGTCCGCATCAGTGTTTTTAGCTTCTCTTTATTTATTTA
>NC_056740.1:513100401-513182901 GCF_019279795.1 Protopterus annectens | reverse complement strand
CAGCACAGATCTTTGTGGTATGTCATTGGTGACGGCTCTACTAGTAGAGGTGGAATCACCAATGTTGACATATGTGTTCTGTCGTTGAGCCAATTGGCTACCCATCAAGTGATGTAAGGAATAATCCCAAGTTTTTTTTTAATTTCTTCAAGTCTTTTGGGTTTCTAATACCATGACGGGAATGGACCCCATTCCTAAGTCAAAGTAGGATTAAAGTTCATCAAATTAGTATTGTTTCAATCTTTAATGTCAGACAGAAGTGCTCTTCGTTGCAACCACAATGTGCCAAGCAATGAGTCCTTCTGCGATCCATACAGGATTACATGTATTGGTAACATATCTAAATACAATTGTAGATTCCTTTTATAAGACCCACTGCTCCTACTACTATTGGAACTGTCTGGCTATCTTTCTTCCACATTGCTGTCATTTCTACCTGCAAATCCTGATATTTTATGACTTTGTGTCTCTCTCTCTGTATGCAAGACACTGTATTCAGTAGGTGTGGAAATTTCAATGATCAATGCTACTTTTGTCTTCTTTTCATGGACCACTATATCCAGTTTACTAGCATCTATCTGTTGAACTGATGGTAATGGGTGATCCCATGTGATGTGGACTTCATCATTTTCTATGATGCTTTGTGGGTCATGTTTCCAGTGTTTTTCAGCCACTTCAGTGCCATAATGTTTGCACAATCCCCAGTGCAACAGTCTTTACACATTATTATGCCTTTCAGTATACAGTCCTTCTACAATTAGTATGTCACAATCAACAACGAAGTGCGCAACTGTTTCCAATTCTGTTTTATAAAACCTACATTTGTATGTTTCTCCCGCATGTTCAATAGACTTTGTAAACTGTGTATGTAGCCCACTATCTTAGGCTGCCAATATTAAGCTTTCATCTCTTGGTTTGAGTTGACCTCTCCTGAACCATTCCCGTGTTTGATCCTGATCAACATAAGACGTTTTGTATACTTGCAACTATATTAATGCATTTTCCACATTTCTTGCCTTCTCATCTGGTCCTTCACCTTCTATTCTTTCATTTGTTTTTTTGGCCAATTCAGTTGCTGCCCGATTTTTATCTACTTCTGGTTTGATTTGCATTCCTGCTTGATGTCAATATGTTTCTGCTAGATTAAACAGAGAAGTCATATTATATTTATTCTTCTCATGTTTCAAAACGTTCACTACTCTTGGGTCTTGTGAGATGAGCATATATGTGTGCAATCCCATGATTGCAGATCTATACTTGTAATCAGTTTCAAGGAGGCCCATCCCTTCTTCAGAACGGGGAATATATAATCTTGGTGTGCACTGATTTTTATAAATCATTTGGTGAGCATGAAGCATCCTTGTTTACCTGTCTAATCTATCCAACACATTTTGTGATCAGTCAGTCACTCCAAAACTGTAAGTTAGGCAGGAAGAGCAAACTGGTTTATAACATGAATTTTGTTCCTACATATCAATACTGTTTTCAGGATTAATTTAAGTCTTCTAAAGTATTCCTTACTAAGTTTTATTCACATGTGTTCATGTTATTTTGTTGATCCGTCATCAATTCCCAAATATTTATACACGCCCTCTTGCAAAAGTTCTCATATCACATTCTTGTCCCAAACTGATGTTTTCCTGGTGCTACAGTTTTCCTGCTTTAAAGGTTGCTTTTGCACATTTATCAAGACCAAATGACATTCTTATATCATCTGAAGAAGTTTCTACAACTTACAGTTGTGCTTTCAGTTTCTCATCTGATGAGCTATACAGTTTTAAATCATAGACAAAGAGAATATGTGAATCTTTACACTGTCTTGTTTTCTAGGCGCCAAATTACAGCCATGGCCTAAGGTATTAAGTAGACACCTTAATGGGTTAAGGGCAAGACAGAATAGCAGGAGTGACAAAGAGCCACCCTGGAATATCCCCCTTTGAATTTTTATTCTTGGAATAATAATATGTCCTTTATCATGGCTTATTTGCAAAGTAGTCTGCCACTGTTTCATGGTCACTATAATGCAGTTGATCAGTGTAGGGTGCATTGCATAGATTTTTAAGCACTTTATCCATGAATGTGGGGTAATCAATAAATCTTTAAAAGAGGTCGATAGTCACTCAAAGCTCCTTGGAATTATTATAGATGAACGCATGAAATTTGATATCCAGATACAACACATCATCCGCAAAACACATTCCAGCTTGGTACACTGTATAGAGAGAACCATTTCCTAAACCTATTCATTAGACATACCCTTACCACAACATATCTACTACCTTCTCTACTTTATGGCTCCCCCCTTCTTACTAACATTCATACCTCTGCTAAAAACAAACTTGAAACTTGCTATAATAAAATTGCCAAATTCGCAACCAACTCCAAATATTCTGTCTACCACTGCATTGCTCTCACATCTCTAAAATGGCTAGAGCTTCCTAATTACATTTACTATCTACAACTAAATACTGCTCACAAAATCCTTTTCAAACCCCAAGACTGTCCTGCTCTTAGCTCTACCTTCAAATATTACTTTCCCAACAGGCCACTTAGATCAGGTGACCAGCAACTATTACATATTCACAAACCAACACTCCCTTTGGGTCAGCTTCTCTATTCTTACTCTGTAGCCAGAATTTGGAATACTTTACCTCTTCCCATCAGATCGACTCAATACTTTACTCATAGCTGGATATGCAATTGTACCAAGCCCCCTAGACTGTACAAAATCCCTATTCTCTCCAGTCATCTCTATTACTGGTAAAATAGTAGCTCTATTTTTGGTAAGATAATATCTCTGAAATGACAGCAAATACATCTATTACTTATGCAAACCCTTAAGATCAGTAATGCCTGGTTAACTCTATAAATTACTGTGAACTACTCACATGTACATTTAGTACTTATTTTCCATTTCATGTTAATTGTTCTTTGACTTTCTATTCTGTGTGAAGTTTTACCTCTGTAAGATTACAGTTTAATTTGTTTTTGTAGAACTGAATATTGTATCATTGAACTGTAAATCTTAAATGTAAAAGTTTATACCTTGGAGTTTTTCTCCCTGGGCCTCCACTGAAAATGGGCTGTCTTAGGCCCAGAGGACTTTCCTGGTAAACAAAGAGCAAATAAATAAATAAAATAAATGCTATCAAATGCTTTTGTGTAGTCAGTCTATGCCATACTTAGATTCTTCCCCTTTTTACAGTTCTCCACTATGACTTTATTTAACAAGAAATGATTCTTTGTTCCATATGATTTTCTTTTATTGCCCTTTTGTTCATTGCCATAATTGAGTTTTGTTCTAAATGACTATAAACTCTGCCAGCATCAATTCTCGTGTATGGTTTATACATTGTTGGAAGGCAAGTTATTGGTCTATAATTTTTAGGGTAGCTTGCAGGTTCGCTCTTAAGTAGGAGCATTGTTTTTCCTGTTGTTAGCCAGATTGTTGTTTGTTCCGGCTGTGCTTATAAATAGTTTTTACTCATAGCTAAATCTCCGTGCAAAGATGTTAATACTTTTAACCAGAAGTTAGGTACTGCATCTGGGCCTGTGGTTTTCCAATTAGAGGCTTTTCTTAACTTTGTTTCAATCTCTCGGGTTGTTACTTCATCCCATTTCATATGTTGTACCTTTAAACTTCTTATTCTTTCTTTTATTTCTTCTGTCCATTTAGCATCATCATTATGTTCCACAGGATCGTCATAAATACTTCTCCAAAATGTATCTATTTTTTCTTTTTTGGTGGTCTTTCAATTCCTTTTACCTTTTTCCCAATTCTCTATAAAACTTTTTGTGACATCAATAAATTGCTTATTTTGTACTTTTCCTTTATACTTATCTGCATATCTTCTAAGCTTTTCTGCCTGTTTTGAGATTATTAGTTTTTTATTTGTGATAGTACATGATAGATCCTGATCTGTTCTAATACTGCACATTTCTTTTATCACGTCTATCTTTCTAATTGTTTTTGTTGATCTGTTCCCTCTTCTATACTCTTATAACAGTGACACTTTTTGTCTTAATGACTTTATAGTTCTCTCTGTTCAATACTTCCATGATGGCATTTGATTTCTCCCCTTTCTCTCCCTCACTACCCCATGTTCTTGTGGTATAACTTTATCAGTTATTAATTTAGCTGCACAGTAATATATCCTGTTTACTTCTGTTATATCGCAATCATCTCTATGGACAATCCTATTTACAGTATTCATTTGTTTTATCAAACTTCTGACTTTTTGCATTTTATTGACTTTCTGAAGTCTATCTCTTTCAGTGATCTTAATTTGTCTACCTCTATTAAATCAAGCAACTCTTCTCTTAACTCACTTTCTTTTAAACTGAGGGCACAATTTTTGTCTTCCATTTCCTGTGGGCATTCTATAAAAAGTTCTATAGCATCTTCCTGTGGCACATTCTGTTCAATTTCATCCTGTACCATCTGTTGCTCTGTCATGTGGGAACTCACTGGCCTATCACTCCTCAACATTGACTACTTCAGAGTTTCCACAATTTCCTGTTCCTTCCCTTGTTGTCCAGCTTCAAGTGAATTTTTGTACTGATTTCCTGTGGAAGGCTCCAAAATATCTTAATATGGCACCTGACTAATTGCTTCCCAGCCTTGACTTCTGAGACATAGATTGCAAACAGTAAAGGGACTAGCACAGATCCTTGTGGTACATCACTGTTGACAGGATCTACTGGCAGAGGTGGATTCACCAACGTTGACATATGTGTTCTGTCAGTCAGCCAACTGGCTAACCATTTAGTGATGCACGGATTAATCCCCAGCTGGGAGAGTTTCTCAATGATACCTGAAAGGGGGATTGTGCCACAAGCCTTGGCTAGGTCAAGATAGGCAGTATGCACTGCCTTACATTCATCTAGGACTTTAATGACTTTCACAAAAAAGTCTACTAGGTTTAATAAGCATGATCCACCCTTAACGAATTCAAACTGGGTTGGGTCTAGAATTTGAAGGTTGCCTATGTCCTTGTTGATAAGGTCCACAATGATTCTTTCCATGGCCTTGCAGATGATGCTGGTTAGACTTATGGGTATATAGTTCTCAGGGTCGGTTGATGCTCTCCTCTTTGTGCAAGGGGATTACTGTTTCTGTTCTCTACTCTGCTGGAAGAAAGCCAGTTCTGAGGCTATGGTTAAAGAGAATGCTAAGAGGGTCCTCTAGGTACTGTTTTAAATTGCTTAATAAGCAACCTGGGATGACCTGGGAGAATTGATTATTTCTGTGCTACATATAATCACTAACACATGCATATGTAAAATTATTCTGAATTCTAGCACAAATGCTGATAAAGTCATTATTAAATATAAACAGTGCCCTATCTTATCACTATGTTTAATCACATCTTATTAAATCTGAAAATGTTGATAATTTCATTATCAAATATATATGCTGTCTTATCACATCTATGTGTAAATTCTGTTATTTATAAGAACCTTCTAGGGTATTGATCATCAGTTCCTTTTGAAGCTTTTCTCCATGGGTCTCCAGTGAAAAAGGGCTTGTATTTCCAAGACTGACTTTCCCGGTAAACAAAAGTAAAGTAATTAAACAAACAAATAAATAAACAAGTGTCTGCCTCAAGTGTGTTTAAGAGGCTTGCACTCATTAACTCTGTTGAATCATCAGTTCATAGAGTAAATTTCTTGGTAAATTAATTGAGAGCACACTTTATCAGGTGGTGGATATGTTAAAAGAAGGAAGATCAAGTGCATGCCGGAAATTAATTGCCAACTGTCTCACGGGCAGAACCCACATGGTGAGAGTTGCGGGAGCTAGGTCAGACTCTAAACCGGTTACAAGTGGTGTTCCCCAGGGATCAGTCCTAGGACCTCTCCTCTTCAGCATATACTTCTCAAAGGTACAGGCAAGCACAGGAGGACTATGGCAGACCAAGTTCACAGACGACTGCAAACTAGGGGCTATAATTGACTCTTCAGCTGACACAGACATCCTCCAAAAGGGTCTCACAGAGACGGATATCCGGTGTCAAAACATGGCCTCAAGCTAAATGGCAAAAAGTGCATAGCCATCCCCTTTGGAAAAAACAAAGTACCCACTAACTGCCACATAGGTGGTATTCCCCAAAATACTGAAGACGTAATAAGGGATCTGGGGACCCAAGTAGATACTAATCTCACCTTTGATAATCACATTGCCAAAGTGGTTAGAAGATCCTTCTACATGGCCCACCTAATCACAAAAGGGTTCACATCCAGATCAAAAGAGGTCATTGTGCCCCTCTACTCATCACTCATTAGACCCATCATAGAGTACAATGCCCCATTTGGGATGTAACTTACAACACAACTGCAACAGGTGGAAAGACCACAGAAGTACCTCACCAAGAGTATCACTGGTCTCAAACGAATGCCCTATGCAGCTCAACTGAAGAAACTCCAGCTGTACTCAGCTGCATACTACCTACTCGGAGGTGATTTCTGCCTGACATACAAGGCCATGTCCAACCCAGAATTGATGGACATGGTCCACCTAAAGAAAACCTTATCCCCTCGAGCCACACGCTCTCGGGATCTAAACCTCACCACAACAACAAATAGGATGTGCTGGAGGGATAGATTCCTGTCTCAGAGACTTCCCAAGCTTTGCAACAAGATTCCAATCTACATTAGGCAGAGCTCCTCACTAACACTCTTCAAAACAAACCTTGACGAGTGGATGAGACACAGAACGTTTACCCCAGGGATCACTTCAGTGGCTCTGCTGGACCAAGGTACAGGGAACTAATCTAAGGTGGTGGCATACGGTGAAATCCTGAAACCTTTAATTGGTAAAGACCAAATGACAATAAATACATCCATCTACAATATGATTGGTAGATTCAAAATAGCTCATTCTGACCTGGTGTTTAATATAGAATGCCATCTGTCTTGTTTCATATTTCCTTTGATGATATGATGTCTATAAAAATAAAAAAAAGTGCAAGAGTGGTGTGCTAGATGATGTTTATATAATGCGTTATTGACTTTTTTGTTTTTAATGTTACTTATGTGTTCAGATATTCTAATTTGAAAATAACATTGGTCAGGGGGATGATATTAACAACATCATGATCATATTGTAAAACATTCCAGTGTCTCTTCACAGCTTGTATGAGTTTGTCAAAATTTCTGGCACTTGAAACATATCCCATGCCATACCCTGGATCTGAATCTATTGGTGAGATCCTTGCATTGTGATTGAAAAGTCTACTTTTTGGTTCATAAGGACCTTCCAAGCCACCATCCGGGACCATTGTTCGTTTTCTGGGCGACATCACTGAACCACTTTCTTTTCAACTTTCTTACTCTTTATCTTAAACCTTTACTTGGCATTATACACTCCAGATTACATGACACCACCAATTTCTTGCAAATCATTTCTGACAGTCAGCTAGAAGAGGACTGGTTGATGTCTTTGGCCTATGTTAGGTTAGACAAAGCTGGTCTATATCAACCTTCAATTCCTTTTTTTTGGAAATTAGCTAGATTTGTCCTCACCAGTAACGTCTTATTTTATCAGAACAAAATATATGGACATCTGGGCTACTTAGACAACTGTTGTTTAGTAGTATGGAGGTGAACTTGTTGTTTGCTTTGAAATTTATTATAATTTTAAACAATAATATCTGGGGCTTAGAGTTCACTGTTCATTATTTTCTCATCACCAAATTACCTGATAATACTTTAGGCACTGAAGTATACAGGAAACATCCTGAATACAATACAATATTACATGCCTCCAGTTTCCATCCTCCACATGTTGCTCGGAATATCCCCAATGCAAGGATCTCACCAATAGATTCAGGGGCAGGGTATGGCATGGGATATGTTTCAAGTGCACAATTTGGTTAGTTCATTAGAGAGACATCCAACACTAATTCTGTTCATTTAGGTTCACCACCACATATGCTTGTAATTCTGACAAACTCATACAAGCTGTGAACAGACACTGGAATGTTTTACATTTTCATTTCGGAAAGGAAAACTTGGGGTTTCTTGTTTTAATCATTTCAAACTGACTGGAACACTTATAGGCTGTTATCCTTGTGGTCATTCATTGCATTGCATTAGAAAGAATGAAAATCTAAACAATTTTCCAGTAGGAATTGTCCATTTGTTTATTTGCATGCTTGTTCTTCTCATGGCTCATTTTATGGTCAAACCTCTAGACCGAGAAGGAAATTAGAAACTCTGAACATAAGTTAAAAAAAAAAAAAAGAGTCAATAATGCATTATATAAACATCATCTAGCACCACTCTGCCAACTTTTCCTTTATGATTATAGACATCATCAAATTGTCATGCATATATCTCTTTTTTTTTTTACACTGATGAAGGCTGTATACTGACCGAGCTGAAACCGGTCTGTGTAATTTTTGGTCTTTACCAATTAAAGGTTTCAGGATTTCACTGTATGCTGGCTCTATTTTGTTTGTTTGTCACATTTGTTCCTTGAGTCATGCATTTCCACCGTGCAGGAGTACCTTTTTTGCTGCTAGGCTTATAAATGCCTTCAAGCAGATAGCCTAGTACCTACCTATGAACCTATGAACCTATAAAAGTAAGTGTGGTAGTGCTATGTGTGGGAAAAGTAAGTGTGGTAGTGCTACGTGCTTGTGGTAGTGCTACATGAGGGAAGTAAGTGTGGTAGTGCTACGTGCTGGAAAAGTAAGTTTGTTAGTGCTACATGTGTGAAAAGTAAGTGTGGTGATGCTACGTGTGTGAAAAGTAAGTGTGTTAGTGCTACACATGGGAAAAGTAAGTGTGGTAGTGCTACGTGTGGGAAAAGTAAGTGTGGTAGTGCTACGTGCTTGTGGTAGTGCTACATGAGGGAAGTAAGTGTGGTAGTGCTACGTGCTGGAAAAGTAAGTTTGTTAGTGCTACATGTGTGAAAAGTAAGTGTGGTGATGCTACGTGTGTGAAAAGTAAGTGCGTTAGTGCTACACATGGGAAAAGTAAGTGTGGTAGTGCTACATTTGGGAAGAGTAAGCTTGGTAGTGCTAGTTTAATGCTGGGACTTTTGGATGTACCAAAAGACTCAGTGTTGATGTGGGATTGCATGTGGAGCATTTATGCATTAAGATTAAGGGTAGCCAGGGAAGTATATAGATACAGTGTCACACATGTGTGTTGCTATATGTGGTGCATGTCTGAGTGTCTTGTGTACTGATTATGTTACAGAAAGTGATTTTTTAAGGTAAGTTGTAGGATTTGTTTGGAGGCAGGGATTAGGACACATTAATAAGGTGGTGCAGAGAGGCAACATAGCAATCAGTGTATAGCATACAGTTGAACAAATAAATAAGATACAGATATAAAGTATACAGTTGAGCATATATACATACAAGATACATCAATACAAGAGAACATAGATTCATAGGAGGTTACTAGGCTCATGGCCCTAGGACATTCACAGACCTAGCTATGTTATACCTGTGTTTCCTAATTGCCCTTAGTTAGATAGTTGTTATTTGCAGAGCGACTCTATGATCAACACCAACTGCCCCTATCCATGAGGGACATAGGTGCCACTCCCAGGGTGAACTTGCACTCTCCCATCCAATTATCTAGGTTGCACTTGAATAGGGTTATTGGCAGCTCTGTTTCAAGTGAATTGGAAGTTTATTCTGGAAGAGTGGCACTCAATGGGAGATATATGTGTCTCTCCAACATGTTCTGTTAATGTCACAGGCTAGGTTGAGATCCCTGGAGTGAGTGATTCTTGTCCTATTTGATTTACAGATATGCAGCATTTCAATTAGGGCAGGGTCAGAGACAGCTTTGTAGGCCAGGCACAAGTCACCTTTCAGCAGCCTGTAGGACACAGAGTACAGTGGCAAGCTTTCAGTCTTTCTATTTAGATTATGTTTTGGAGGCCCTACATTTTCTTCGTGAAAAGATTCTGTGGTCCCTCCTGTTGCTGCAGGTGTGTGGTGAGGTACAAGCAAAAGGGGAGCACTATAGAGGAGTTATAACATCCTTAATCGTGGATGCAATGCTCTTATTTATATTTGCAATGTAGAAGGTTTTCCATATCACTGTGAACACATGGTCATCAAAGCTTATATTGCTATCAACCTATGTTCCCAAATCCCACACTACTGGGTTTGAGCTTGGAATGTTCTGTCAGTATTGTAATTTGCAGGGGCTTCCTCTTTGCCAAAGGGGATAATATTGCACTTTTCTGCATTTAACTTTAGTCCATGGATTTGGCACCAATCATTTGTCTGGGTTAGCCCCTTTTGTAGTATGTTAACATTGTTTGGGGGCTCAACGACTGCACCCAGTTTGCCATCATCAGCAAACTTGGTAAGCCACAGGCCATCTACTTTCACCTGTACTTTTGAAAAATAGATTCCAAACAGCAGAGAGTCCAGCACAGATCCTTGTGGTATGCCACTGGTAACTGGCCTACTGGTAGAGGTGGAATCCCCAACTTTGACAGTATGAGTTCTGTCAGTGAGCCAGTTGCCTACCCATCTAATGATGTATGGGTTAATCCCCAGCTGGGAGAGTTTCTCAATGATACCTGAGTGGCGGAATGTGTAAAAATCTTTGGCTAAGTCAAAACAGGCAGTATGTACTGTTTTGCCTTCGTCCAGGGCTTTGGTGACATTCTAGAAGAAGTCCACCACATTCAGTAAGCATGATCTACCCTTAATGAAGCCAAACTGGGTCAGGTCAAGAGTTTGAGGGTCACATATGTCCTTGTTGATAAGGTCCATGAAGTTTCTTTCCATGGCCTTGCAGATAAGGCTAGTTAGGGTGCTTATGGGTCTATAGTTCCCAAGGTTGGTTGATGGACCAACTTTGTGTAAGGGGATTACTGTTTCTGTTTTCCACTCTGCTGGAACAATGCCAGTGCTCAGAATGAGGTTAAAGAGAGTGTCAAGTGGTTCCGCTAGGACTTATTTTAGATTGTTTAGTAAGCATTGTGAGATGTTATCTGGTCCAATAGAACTGATATACTGCTTCTTCAAAATGTAACAGTTGATTGCATAAGGTAAGGCACATAATCAAATATTGCATTAACAGAATACTGCATAATGGTAGGTGATATATTACCAATTATGGGAGTCATGTATCAACATGTAACATTATATGTATTCAATGACAGCAGAGTGTTTCACATTCTCGGAGCATTAGGAAGAACATATCAGATTGTGGTAGTGCATATCACCTTCTGAAAATAAATTGTTTTATTTTTTTTTATTTTTTTTTTTTTGGAAAAAGTTTTTAAAGACGCTGTTGAGAGGAGGCTAAGAGACATAAAGCAAGAGCACCAACAAATCAAGGTTGTATGTGGCTTTATAGGGAACAGGTAATACAGAGTGAGCAAAGGTTGTTATAGATGGAAGAGATTTTTCCATGGGTGAAGAGGTACAGGGACAAATCTAAGCATTCTTAACATATGATTTCACTGAGGACTCGAATAGGTTTGGTTTGCTATTTTGTAGGATGGCGGTATGCAGAGAATTCCAGATTTTTGCAATATAGCTCAAGTAAATGGAATCATAATGGAACTTATGGGGGAAGTGATATAAGTCATGAATTTACCAGACATGCACATTTTTCTAGTGGGTGTATACCACTGAAGAACATTGTTAAGCGACAGGCAGCTGTCTGGGATGGGAAACCTCACCTGGCCCGGCCACAGAAAGGACTGACAGAATGATAGCTCTTTCCCCATTCTGTTGTTGGTGGTGCATGACTGTTCTTAGTTGGTGTATCGATTTGTCTGGTTAATTCCAATAATGAACAAGACTCTGTCATGCTAAGTAGTTGTGTGGCCCCGTGTGGTCATCTCCAAATTCTTAGATGGAATACAATTATAAAGAGTACCAGAACTTGTCAGAGATTTAGGATACATTGTTAGGCTTAAAAAGGCCTTTGTGGTCATTAGCCTAGTAACACCTATGAACCTAAGTGTAAGATTATATATACTAGCTTGAGCTGACAGTAGCTGAGGTAAGTTTTTGTTCAAGCCATTTGAGTCATTTTATGGCAGTTCAATGGTGGGTTCTGTTGTTTCCATTGGTAGCAAACTGAGCTATTTTTTGTAGCACTGATCAAGTTTTGCAAGTTGAGTTGAATGCAAATTTGTAAAGATGGGACAGCATTTGAGATTCTGGGAAATGTTATGCATTCATGAGCATAGGCAGTTAAGTAGGACTTCACCCTGTAGAACAGTCCAGGCTTTTTGCTTTGTTTTCTTGACTATGACACTACCATCAAAAGAATGAAGGGTGAGCTGGCATAATGGTTAAGGTGTTTACCTTACAAACACAAGGTGCAGGGTTTGATTCTCACATAGGTTAACTGGCTAGGCTAAAAATGGCCCTCAAGGGTAGTAAGCCTAGTACTAATCTATGAACCTATGAAGGGTGAAATTATGATGTTCAGCTAACACATATTCCCTTACTGGTATTTAGGTAGTAGATCCCTGCTACCCTCCTCTGGCAGTCTACTTAAGTCCAGAGTCCGTGCCACTGTCTGTGTGTGGGTATAATGAACCAATCACCTGGAAGTACAGGGACTGTCTTACATACCCACAGACGAGACCCTTTTGGTTTTCAAGAGCCATAGGAAGAGAAGGATCTCTTGGAACACTGTTCCATACTTTTGATCTCTTTAGCTACTTAACTCGGATAAGAAAAACATTGGGGTTTTATTTCCTTCCTGTGTTTTCTGTCAGTTTGAATACTGCATTCTGCTGCTTTGACTGTTTTTTTTTTTATTGGGAATTTTCTATATGCCTGCACATAAATACATAAATAAAAGGCTTATACTGTTTAATACAAGCTTTTTGCTAGTTTCCGGGAATTTTAAATCCTGGAAATGTATTTTATTGACATTTCTGAATGTTACCTAACTTTCTGTACTAAGGCAATTTAAGAACAGCTCCGCTTATTTCCTCCTGCTTCCATAGCTACAAGTTAACCACACCTGTTGTTTCTGTTGATTCAAAGTTTCATTTGGACTTTCAGATCTGTGCAGAATCTGTATCCAGTTGTTTGGAGTTGCTAGAAAAGGCCTTTGTTTTACTCTTTCAGCTAGGGTTCAAGTTGAACCTTCAGAAGTCATGTCTGGTGCCTTCACAAAAACTTGTCTTTTGGGGGTGCCTGACTGACACTTAAAAAAAAACGGCCCTTCTTCCTCAAGGAAAGGTCAGGTTATACCAGATGATATTTCAGGAATTCTCCAAGAGGAACATCAACTTGGCAAGATAATTCCTAAAAATTCTAGGACTGATGTTGTTCATGATTCTCATGATACCACTAGCCCATCAACACGAGGAAAATTCAATAATATGTGTGTAATTGCTGGACCCAGCACTTATACTCCCTGGAATCCCAGTTGTCAGTTCTGGACTTCATCAGATGAGTGTTTCAATGGTGGAGAGCACAGCATAGTATCATTCCAGGACTGTCCTTCTTCACACCCATTCTGGCACATTCTGTCCAGACAAATGTGTCTGATTTTGATTATGGAAATGTGCAAGTGTAGGCCATTTGGAGGCTCAAAGATACATGGAAGCGGATCAATATCCAGGAAATGTTGGTGGTCATCCACATCTTAAAAGACCTTAACCCTTTGTGGACTTCAGTTCTTCTTCTTGTGGTTATGGACAACACCACAGAAATGCGGTACCACAGGAAAAACAAGGGGATACACGGTAATGCTCCCTATGCTGGTTGGCAATGATGACATGGGAGCTGGCTTTACAGCATTCTTTGATTCTTCAGCATCAGTCATCCCACCAGAGCAAAATGTTGTGACAGACAGGCTAAGCAGAGTGCCTGAAAGACCGACACCAGTGGCAGCTCAAGGCAGTGGTGTTCTACAATCTAGTCTAGATGTGGAGAATTATTTAATTGGTTAATTAGGGTGTGTTAATTTATGAGGGTGTATTTAAGGCATTGTTTGGTAGTGTTTTTTTAGATTCTGTAAAGGTGATTACACCAAGGCACTAGAATACTGCTCAATAAAATATTGGACTGCCGTTTTTTGCATTCTTTTCCTGTTTCTGTTCCTGGTGGCGATTACAGTTGGATCTTTGGTTCTATCAAATGTATTGACTGTGGCTGGAGTAGATGTGGGGAATGACTCAAATAGATCTGCTCACCTCCTTTAAAAACAAGTATCTGGAGAAATTTTGTCCCAGTCATTCTTACAGCAATGCTTGAAGGATAGATACATTCTTATTCTCTTGGGGTTGAACGCCCCTGTTTGCATTTCCACCATTTCCACTGATTCACAAAGTATTTCTGAAGGTTCAGAAAGAAAGGCCAAAAGATCATTTTGGTCACCCCCTACTGCCCCAGCCAATCTTGGTTTTCCGTATAATGGTATTGGCCAAGGACAATTACCATATACTTCCTCAAACTCTGGATTTCCTTACACAAACTCAGGGGCAACTGGTGCACACCAGATTGGAGCATCTACAACTGACAACCTGGATGATTTAATCTTGGATCCATTCAGGTACTTGCTTCATGAGAACGTATAGCAGGTGTTAAAGAGGATAGGAAAACCTGTTACTTGAAATTCTTATGTTTGGAAATGGATGAGGTTTGCTAAGTAGTACCTAAACAGGAGCAGACCATCCTTCAATGTGAACATCCCCATGGTGTTAAAATATTTGTGTGAACTACTTTAGGCTGGCGTATCATATGCATCCATTAAAGTGCGTTTAGCAGCCATCTCTGCTTGTTTGCCAGGGGACTCCCTTTCGTCTTCTTCTCCTTCTTCTTTTTTGGTAAAACAGTTTGTGAAAGCAGTATTTCATAAGAAACCCCCTCACAAGTAAATTCCTGTTTCATGAGATATCAACTATGTCCTGTAAACATTGACCTTTCTGCTTTTCAAACCTGTTGCTCAGGCTGATCTGAATTTCATAACATGAAAAACTGTTTTGCATATTGCTATGACATCTGCAAGGTGAGTCTCTGAGCTACAAGCACTCATAGTAGGGCAACCATACCTTATTTTCCACAGCGATTGAGCTGTGTTACACATGCACCCCTCTTTCATGCAGAAAGTGGTATCAAAATTCACTCTCAATCAGTCTGTCAACATACTTGTGTTCTTTTTCGAACCTAAGAATAAAGGAGAGAGGATACTTCATACCTTGGATGTTCTCTGGCATCCCAGGTAGTACTTTAACAGAATGAAACCCTTCAGGAAGGGTGAAAGACTTTTAATTTACTACAAAAGGGCAGAGAAGGGTCAACCTGTCTCTAACAGACCATTGATTGCACTTTGGTTGTCATCTTGCGTTTGAACATAGTACAGATGCATAAGTCCTACTTACCTGTAACAGTATTTGTTTGTAGAACACACTGCCTTATTGGCAGTACTCACTCACCATCCCCCCTTTTAGATAGGCATAGTTTGGTGTTTGGGTTGCTGTTGAGTGCTGCTCTGTGGCCTTTATTGTTTTTGTGTGTGTGTGTGTGTGTGTGTGTGTGTGTGTGTGTGTGTGTGTGTGTGTGTGTGTGTGTGTGTGTGTGTGTGTGACTGTGTGTGGTATGGACAGTAGATGTTCACAAAGCTTACATTTGAATGTTTTCTACCTTTTGGACTTGAGAAAAATGTAAGGATCCAGTAAGTGGGTCTGTAAGGCAACCCCTGTACCACCAGGTGATTGGATCATCAGACCAACAGAAAGGCAGTGGGAGGGACTCTGAGCTTTGGTAGACTGCCTGTGAGAACATAGCAGGGCACTATTACCCATATGTCAGTAAAGCAGTGTGTTCTATGAGCATCTACTGTTACAGGTAAGTATGACTTATATAATTTTACTTCTGTTACTCACCTTGAGTGGGGACAGCATCACCATATTGTTTTAGGGTTTAGTGTAAGGTTGGACTGTTGGCCAATGGAGGTGAAAGAGAGCTTCTTGATATTCTCAAGCGCAGGGACTACTTAGGCTGTTCAGACACAGTTGAATCACAAGCACACTAGGTAAGGGTTGAGTTAGTGATGGCAAGATGAAAGTCGCTAATGAATATATTGAAAAGTAAATGAGCCAAGTATTTAACCTTGATGTATTTCAAATGGTATGAAAAGACTGGAGGATCTTCAGAATTATAATTTTCCAAATTGAATCCTATCAGTGAAATAAGTATTAAGCATTCTTTGTTTGAATGAACTTCAAATTCCCTCAGAAATTTTCACAAGCTGCTGACATACTGATTTAGAATATAGACAAACAATTTGTAAATAAATTGCCAACATTAATAAATAAATCAGAAAAAATGCTAGCACACTCAAGCGCAGCTTAATAAGAAACATTCAAACCTTTTATATTTAAAGCATTACTTTTAGCATAAACATTCATAAAATTTAACTAATAATTAGATAATTAATCCTTATAATGAGATTTTGAAGCAGCATAAACAATATTGAATTCCTAATTAAAGACACATAGAAACAAACAGGCTCAGGAAAAACCAAGGAAAGCAGTGCAACGAAATGCTGTAAGGTCTTTTTAACGCAAGATTTTATTTAAAATAACAATAAAACGGCGTTTTCGCTATCACCAAATGTGGTAGCTTCTTCAGAGAAAGTATGAACAGCAGTGCAAAATGCTAGTAAAGTACTAGCATTTGGCGCCAAAATGCAGAGTAAAATTAAAACATTTAATTAGCAGGAGTACGTCGTTTCCTGCCCTGTTAAGTTGACTAAGTTAACTTAGTTTTTGCCGTAAATATAGCAAGACTTAATCTTGTAACTAGTATGCATCACATCACTTCAAAATATAAAAGATATAATATCAAAACTAAAAAACATACAAAAAATCATTATAAAAAAATCATTATAAAAAAATTTTGTTTTGAAAAGTGTCCACGCTAGAGCATAACGTGAGGCACCCAGTACCCAAGATATACCTTGCATAAGTACATAAAAGAGAAAACTGTCCTCCGAAATCGGGAAGCTATAAATGTAGTCAAACAAAATTATCAACAACTACAAAGCTCACGTTACTCAAGTATGCAGGTAAAATCAAGCATGGATACAAATACAAAGTAAATGCAGTTGTTAAGGTGCCTTTATCCATTTAAGCTGCAGTCTGTAAATATGCCTTAAAAGTGCGCACTATAAAGAAGAAAAATAATATAAGGCACTCAATGCGCGAAATGAACCTTACAGAAACACATGAAGAACTAACCTCCGAAGTAAAGGAAGCTGTAAATATTGTCAAATGAGGTTGTCTGCAAATGCAAAAGTACCACTTTGCTCAAATGTGCTAGTATACCAAGCATGACATACAGTACAAATGAATGCATTTATTAAAGTGCCTATGCTGATGCAGTGTACGAATGAAAGCTAAGAGAGCTGAACGCTACAAGTTGACATAGAACTCCCAATACGCGAATATGCCTACAGAAATATAGAAAGTGTATCCTGTACTACAAAGTAAAAAATGTAGTTAAAATGTCTAGAATGCAAAAAATATAATTAAAGACACATACACACTCACAAACACAAACACACACTTCTTTAAGGAGAAAAAAAGCAAAGTCGTCTAGAGTAATATTTTTGTCTGAGAGAAAAAAATCACCACATTTTGTTTAAAAGCAATTGGTTATGTGTGAAAAGAGAACTTTGTAAATAAAACAAAACTTCTAATCGGAAAGCATGAGCCTTCTCTGAGCCACTGAAGGACTTGCATGGCTTTCTGCTATAAGAAGCTAAATTCAAGTCACTATTGGAGAACAAATATCTTATTTCAAGTAAAGTCTGAGTATTTATATTTTCAGTTGTATTCATCTGCTATTTCTTTGTCTTATTTAATTCAGTAGTATCACATTTTGACAAGCCATCCTCTGTCCAACAATAATTACCAGAATCATGTCAGCCTCCTGAAAAGTGCCCTTAATCTTTATGATTTGTGTCGATGTTTGAAGAATGACATCTTCTGATTTCTGAAATTATATCTCTGATAGTCTTCTCCAGGCTTTGTCTTGAAGTTGGCAGACATGTTTTTTTTTTACTTTTCTCCATTAATGGCTTAAGTTTTGCTCCTTGTAGCAATAAGTCATTCTGTAAGTCCCCAAAGGGTTTCAGAAGAAGGAAATTTATTCCCATTATGAGTTTTGTTTTGTTTACTCATTTCCCTTCAGGTTGACTGAGAGGAGAATCTGAGTTTTCTCTGTGTTTTCTTCTGTTTTCTTCCTGTTTCAGTTCTGTAAGTGCAGTTACTAGCATCTTAGTGACTACTTTCTGTAGAGAACTGTTATATTAAAGGTCATTTCTTAAAAGCATTTAGCATCTTGTACTATATTGAAAGACAATGTCAACATACCGGTTAACAACAATATACCTAAATCAGGTTAGTATTCCATGTTTATATAACTCAATCCTACATGAATAAAGGGAATACATACCACTGAAAGGTCAACCTATCAAAACAAAAAAAGCCAGTAAGACTAATCAAAAGTCATCGTATCGAATGCGCCAGCTTTTTTTTTTCTGTGCAGAATTGCAGTACAATGAGGATCTAGGAATTTGCCCTTTCCCCAACGTAGTGCATATCACACATGGTATACATAATTATCAGAGTGTGTGTGTGTGTGTGTGTGTGTGTGTGTGTGTGTGTGTGTGTGTGTGTGTGTGTGTGTGTGTGTGTGTGTGTTTGGGGGGAAATGTAGTGGGCTTGTCCCGTGAAAAAAAAATGTTTTCATTTTTTTTGATAAGCGACTGGTCGACTATTTGTGTTTGTTCTGTTACAGTGTAATATGGTGCATTTTCAATGTATGCATATACATCCAAATGAAAATGTTATCACACCTGAATTATTTCAGTCATCAAACAGTTTGTTTGCAATATTTAACATCTTACTTCTATGCTTTTCCTGTTTACATTTACCAGTCATTTTTTACTATGATAAGAAAGTTCCAAAGAACAAATTTGTCTGGCCATTTTCCTTCCTTCTGACTTTTTCCAACTTTATGAACTTTTTTCACATCCACTGTGGAGTTCATTTGGCAGATGTTACACATTCAGAATTCTTTTTTCAACAACCAACATTCATCATTTCTTACTTCGTATCTGCCAAAGTCTATTGTATTCTGATTTCTAGGTCTATTCTGCAGAACATCTGTTATATTACTCTGTTTAGTTACTGGTTTCTTTCTTGATTTAGTTTGCCAGTTTTGATTTCTCTGCCTTTCTTAAGTGCCAGTAGCACATTTCACTTTATTGCTTGATGCTGGAGGCTAACTGAACATTTTCAGTACCCTGCCACAGCTATCTCCGCAGCTGATAACTTTATTCAAACAATCATAAGCATATCATCCTGAGATTATTTGAAAAATGTCCACTCCCCCTATAAAAGGGTTCCTGCATGCCTTGGTTTTACTGCCTACTGCCATCCTGTCAGTAAATCTTGCCTTCTGGGGGGGTAGGGCAGTTATTCTGCTCTAATCTGAACACAGTGTAATAAGTTCATGCTCACCTTTAACTCCTACCTTTCTTTCATTCGCAGACTACATTCAAAACAATACCTCTTACCAAACCACAGGTTTCATAACTGAACCCACTGTTATCAACCTTCAAGTTAGCTTATCCATGTGATGATCTTCATGAATATAGGTAGGTAGGTAGGGTATCTCACCTTAGACCACTGTATTACCAAATCTGTTAAGTATCTTAATAATGCAATCAATGATATATCAGTCCTTCAAACAGTGGATATCTGATTATTTTCTCTTCACTATTCATTCAGTTCTCATCTAAGGTCTCATTAAATAATGTGCTTTAGCATGCTTTCTTGCATACAAGAATATTCTGTTTTGGAATGTCATCTCCTGTATGTATATACTTCACCTCCCTAAAATCTGAATTTAGTGTTGTGGCTACTCTTAATTAGCTGAATTTAGATGTCTTGTTTGCAAGTTACTAGCAGAAATGTGGGAATTAATTCTGTTTTTTGGCTGTTGTCTCTCCCTCCATACACTATCCTGGTTGTCATGAAATTAAAAGGAAGTAAAAGTATATCTATTACTACCACTATGTAGCAGTTAGATGAATAATTTTCATATAAGAGATATGTCTTCCCTGAGTGCGCCGACACTGTCATTAAAGTAATACTACGGGATAACGAGGCAGTTAATTGTATTAAAATTACCATTCTTGTGCTTTTGAGGCTCCTTACCACACTGTGTACTTCCTACATAATTCCAATGAAGATCGCTGGCAAATTCACTTCCATCTGAATTATTTCACACTGCAATAAAGTTCCCCAATGAGAAGCCCAATAGTGTACATAATGGACACAGTTTGTTACATCTAGTCTGGGGTTTTACTACATTTTCATCATTAATATCACTGACCGCTACATGCCAATACTTCTTAAGTTGCTCAAGCAATATTGATTTTGGAAAAGAACTGTTGTACACTGTCACCTACTTGTTTGCTCTTTTTTCCATGACTTGTGGTTTTATATACAAACTGATGTTGGAGATCACTAAATCTGTATAAAAATACAAAATAATACTCTCTACATTCCTACATTAGAAATGAGAACTGGAAATGTATTGCCCATCAGTATAGCACTTGTCCACTGTCAACACTAATTTGCTTATCACCACAAAATCCATCCCCTACCTACCCTACCCTTGTGTCACATATAAACATTAGTATTCACACTTAGAAACTCTCAAGTGGACTGTAGTCTTAATCTGTCCTTGTGCTACTAAGTTACTGGGCCTTGTATCGTAAAGCCATCTGACATTGAGCAGGAAGCTACTCTAAATGCAATTCATTGCAAGTGCATGAATATGCCCATACAATCTTAAATTCACATATCTGCTATAGTAAACATTGACATTTAGTATCACATATATGTCAAACAGTTGTGCATTAAAAATTATTAAACCTCAGTGTTTTAATTAATATATTACAAAGAAAAGGGGAACAAGACATTGGTGCACTCAGTCTATTTATTTAAAAATTAAAACACAATGTATTTATTTATTTATTGCATTTGTTTACTGGCAATGTCCACTGGGCTGAGAATGAGCCCATTTTCAGTGGAGGCCTGGGGAGAAAAGCTCCACATTAATTACATATACACAGCAATGTTACACACAATGCGGGGCAGAAAAGCTCCCATAATTACATACATAGAAATGTTATGCACAATACAGGGGAGAAAAGCTCCACATTAATTACATACACTGAAGTGCTGCACACAATGCAAAGTATATTGAGCAGTAGAAGTAGATTGTAGTAAAAGTAATTACAACAGTGAAGAATAGTTTGGAAACATGGTATAAAACAGAAAACATTCAATTAACATGTAAGTGAAAATGTACAGGTAGAGTTTTAGCAGTGAGAATAATTAGTTTCAGAGTAGACATAAGAAGAGACAGATTGGCAAAAGTAGGGCAAGATCAAGCTAAAAGTGATGGCAGAAGGAATTAGTATGGTAAAGAGAAGGAGAGGAAATACCAGTAATTAAAGTGAGAAGAGAGAGGTCCCAGTGAGGGAGGTCAGGTTTTGAGGTTATTTGCTAGGGGACAGGTGCATAGCCAGTGAGAGGAAAGAAGTATGAGGAATTTTTTAAAAGAAGTAGGATTACTGATAGCCCTGATTGAAGGAGGGAGATTATTCCATAGCTTAGAGACAGTGAAAGAATACAACATTTGGCCAGCTGAGAGCTTAGATTTCTCAATAGTCAGTAACATTTTGTTTTCAGACCTGAGGTGTTGATTAGGTTGGTACATGGTCAGAATGGAGGAGAGGGATGGGCAGGATGTTGGGTGGTAGATGAGTTTATGGGCAGTAGTTAACTGAAGATAAGTGAGACAGTGAGGAGATTCGAGCCAATTTAGTTGCTGCAGAGAGGAACAGTGGTGGGAAGAGAATTTTGCATTTGTAACGATTTTGGCAACTTTGTTGTAGCATGAGTTAAGTTTTGTTTCCAGGGAAGATTGTAGATTGGTGAGGATGGGGGCTCCATATAAAAGAGTTGGAAGTAGGAAACATGAGGCAAGGGCCTTTATAGCAGGGAGGCTAAGAAAATAGTTGTGCCTATAAAGGTCTCCTACCGTTTGATTTTTTTTTTTTTTATATTACTGTACATGTGAAGGTCAAAAGTCTATTCATCGTCAATGATAACACCAAGCAATTTGGTACTAGGGACAACTTCAGTGATAGTGTTGTTTTGGGAATGAACAGAAAATACTGACTTGTCAACAGGGCTGGATTTTGTGGGGGTAAATATTAAGAGTTTTGTTTTATTGGGGTTGAAGCCGAGGTGGTTCTGAGACATCCAGGTTTCAGTTGAAGTAAATGTTTCTTGGGTAAGTTGCTGTAGTGCAGTGATATATTTAGAAGAGCAGATAATCATAGAGTCATCTGCATACTGGATAACAGTACTGTGGGTAAGAGTGGTGTGAAAGTTATTGACAAATATGGTGAATAAAAGGGGACCCAGTATTGAACCCTGGGGTACCCCTGTATTTTTATTGATAAAAGGGAAGAAGACTGGTGTCATAATGTGGATTGCTCCCTATTGCTGAGATAGTTAGCATACCAGTGTTTGGTAGGGGGAGATATGCCAAGGTCAGAGAGTTTAGTAAGCAGAAGTGAGCGGGAAACTGTGTTGAATGCCTTGGATAGATCAAGAAAGAGTGCCAAGACTAAGGCACCAGCATCTTGAGCTCTGTTAACTGTATCCAAGAAGGAAATGAGGGCAATGTTAGTGCTATGTCTGGGCCTAAAGCCATGTTGAGTGGGGGAAAGGAATTGGTGTTTTATCAGATGACTAAGGAGCTGAGTGTGAATACACTTCTCTAGTATTCTGGAGATGGGGGAAAGAATGTTGATAGGCTGGAAGTTTTCGTTGTCAGAGTTGTTGCCGCCTTTATGAAGTGGGAGAACAAATGCTTCTTTCCAGATATCTGGTATGCATGATTCATGAATGGACCTATTTAGGAGGATGCTGATGATTATGCAATGGAGGAGGCTGATAGTTGTAGGTATTGTGCAGGTAGGTTGTCTGGTGCATTAGTACATGGTTTTAGTTTACGAAAAAGTTTTTGAATAGTGGAGGTGGCTATGGGTGAGAGTGAGAAAGTAGGCAGAGGATTTGAAGGGGAATGTACTAATGTTGGTATCAGTGGATCTGTACTGATGGGTGGGAAGGTGGTAGTGAGCTTAGCAATGGTGTCCATAAAATATGGGTTAAAGAGTGAGGCTAGCTGAGAGGATGTTTTTTCTGTGTTTGCCGGATGGAGAAGATATTTGAGTGCTCCCCAAAATTTTGGGGGGGGGGGTTATGTTGGTCTTGGAAAGTTTGGAAGTATTCTTTTTTGTTTTTGATAACTAAGCATTTTGCCTGATTATGAAGATGTTTATATTGCGTGAGGTTGGATAGAGTTTTGTTTTCCTGACAGGCTTTCCAGGCTTTATCCCTAGAGGCCATAATTTGGTTTGTGGGCTTGGTAAGCCAGCTGGCATGTTTTGCCTTTATTCTTTTTAGCCGGTGGGGGGGGGCAAGGCTATTTTGGATATTAAGAAATGTAGAATTAAAGAATTCCACAGCTTCATTAAGTGGGAGAAATTTTAGCGGACTCCTGTTGGTATTCAGCAAGATGGCATTGAAGGTGTTAGGGGAGAAGTGGGTAAGATCTCTGGTGTATCAATATTGGTGTATGTTTGGTAAAGAGGTGGGCTTATGTATTAAGAATGCTGGAGAGTGTCGCTAATACTGTTTGGGTGTGTGCCGGAGGAGGAGGAGGAGATTTTATCTGGGTTCGAAACCAAGATGCAGTTCAAGATAGATCCTTTGTTATTCTTATTGTCAGGTCTAGCCATATCAGAAATTAGCTGAGCATAAATGTGAAGGTTGATATTTGTAGAGGGGTTGCTGCTGGAGATATCTAGCCAGTTAATATTAACATTGCCTAGGATAATTGTTTCATTTTTTATGTTATTAGTTGCCCAGGCACAAATTTCTACTACAATAGGAGTATTATTGCCTGGGGGAATGTATATGACTATGATACAAAGGCTTTTGCAATCACTGAGATTTAGGAGGGTAACAAGTAGCTCTGCTGTGGAAGAGAGAGGGATGAATTTTGAATAAGGAATTATTGTAAAGATGTTCGGATATAATAAGGCGATGCCAACACCTTTTTTATGAAGTCTGTCTGTTCTAAGACAGGAATAGTTTGGGGGTAGAAATTCAGAATCTTTGATGTATGGTTTTAGCTAGGTCTCAGTGATGGTGGTAAAGTCAGATTTATATTGATTTAGCCATGCATGCAGATGACGGATTTTGTTTCTTATGTTTTGGAGATTAATGGTGGTGAAGTTTAGAGATTTTGTGGAGTTAGGGGAATTATGAGAGGGAGGGGAAGGGCCAGGGTTAGGAGGATGTATGTCACCATACAGGACTAGGTTGCAGCGAACGGGGAGAGTAGTAGGTAGGGGCTTCTTTGTTGGGTTTTGGAGATATTTGTGGATACAGTTGCTGGGAAGGCTATGTTGTGGACAGCGGAAGAACAGTTTCTTTTGTAGGATTAAATCAGTAACATACAGAGAAGAGCAGATTGTAGAGTAGCTGGGGAGGGTGTAAGTGTTGGATGATATTGTATATGTGGATGAAGGAGGTAAGTAGACTGGATGAAATGATGAGAGTCTTAGAAGGAGAAAGAGATAAACAGTAACCGTTAGGAGAAAGATGTTAAATATGAGAGGCATTATTGTGAAGTGTAGAATATGATAAAGATATGGTGAGTACTATAGAGTAAATAATGAGGCAGATTAGAATATAGAATACAGATGAGGTTGTAGGGATATACGGGTAGAAGTATGGGAGTTGTTATGTCTTTCGGCTTTTCCCGGTTAGGGGTTGCCACAGAGGAACTCCGGTCCACTAATGATTGGTAGTTGATTTTACGGTTACCAGCCCTGATGCACAACCTTCAACGCCCATTCATGCATGTCTCCATGCAGAAGACACTCTAGCTGAGAATCGAACCAGACAGCATCTTACTGTGAGGCGACAATGCTACCACAGCACCACCACCACGGCCCCCGGAGTAAAATAGTAAAATAGGGAAGTATAGGTGTATAAAAATAAAGTGCCTAAATTTAGAAACAACTCTATTCTCAAAAAAAAAAACATATATAAATGAAATATTGGACAGAAACAGCAATACTCAAAATGTTTTTTTTTTTCCGTGAGATTTTCCATATACACCATGTTCACTAGATGAAACACTATTCTCTTTTCTGTTCTTTTTATTGTCGACAAAACTATTATAGTGTCAGAAGCAACCCTAGCAGGTATATTGTCAATTAGATGTCCACAGTCCATTGTTCTCCTGCAACTAATTCTGGACAGTGAATAATATTACCACAGCTATCAGTGATATTTGGGCAATGTACAGATATCTTAGGGACATGTTTGTCCCACTGTTTTTAATGCCAACAAAAACATACACTTTTTTTTACTACACAGCAGCAAGTGGGCATTCTTATTGTCAAAGGAGATCTTATGTCCTTTAGAAACTATGCTTTGCTATGCTGTTTTGACTATAAAATATCTTTTTTGCTATATATGAGTAAAAAAGTAGAAATTAATGGTACTGACCCCTCGAGAATCTGATGCTTACTTAGATGTAAATGGCAAGTTTGCCTTCCGTATTTGTAATGTTCCAAAATTCCTGTGTAGAATCTTTGATAAGCAATTTTGCATGTAGTCTCAAACAGTTCTCCTATCTTCATTGTTAGAGATGCTGAAGGTAAGAAATAAATACACTTTCTATATTTTTCACTATCATCAATTTTAGCAGCAAAATCTGTGCTTGTTTTTGTATAAATTATTGCTGTATTTCATTGCTGGAACCTTCCTGTGTCCTGCCAGAGTGCTCTTCAAACTATCTGGAGATATACAGAGCTGAGTATATTTTTCTGGCACTTCAGAGTTGTGCACTGGTAATTTTTGTTTAACTAATTTTATATCATTGCTGGCTGACTTCAGAGTTGTACACTGTTATTTTTGCTTCACTGTATAGTTTTTCCGATCTCTGCTGAAGGTGGTATTTTTCCCCCTACTCATCCTCCCTATTCCTGTCCTGTTGTTTAAATTTGGAGGCTTTTGCAGTTGCCCACCCCCACTGTAGATTTGATCTGGGACACTCCCCCAGTCCCATCTTTTTACCTCATTCTACCTAATAGACTCTTTCTGCACTTGTTTTTAGTCATTTTTAATTTAATTGCATTTTTTAAACTGTTTGGTCTAATACTGCTACATACTCAAGTGTGCTAGCTTGCACTGCATTTGAATTGTTTTTACTGCTATTTTAGCTAGTTTTCTGTATAAAAAAAATCTAAGCCTGTTTCCTACCTTTCCTGTAACTTGTGTAGTCCAGATTCAGATTTGCTGTATCCAGGACTGTATGTAAGCTTCTGAGCCCCACAAGCTTTCTGTGTTGGAGGGAAGCATTCTAGCTTATCAGTGGGAGTGGTAAGCACTCGGTAACCTATCTACCACATAAGGAGTGGTTCTGGCCCAGAAATTGTAGTTATTGGCCGTTTGGGCAGTTTTTCCACCTCTCTCAACTTTCTGATTTAAAAGCCCGCATTTGCACTTGTTTCCCCCCTTTCCTGTAACTAGTTTAGCCCCGATACATATTCTTAGTTTTAGCACTTGAATTTGCTTATTCGTGATCAGCACTTGTTCAGAACTTGTAAGCACTAAATTACCTACTAATTACTACAGCACTCAACCTTCCTCATTCCCTAGAGGAAAACAATTTTGGTACTTACTTTCATCACTTGCTTAGAGAAAAACAGCTCTTGTACTCACTTTCCTCACTTATCTAGAGGAAAATAGTTTTTTATTCAGGCATGTCCAAGGGTCAGCTCCCAGTGTTCTCTCCTGTCTATATGATGAGTCTGGGCATCTTGGGGCAATGTAGAAATTGCCTCATGTACACAGACAACCCTCTCCTCCTACCATCCAACACTACATCCTGTAAGAGATGCACTTATCAAGCCAAACTGGAGGTAAAGCTCTCACCAACCAAGACTGAACTTGACAGTCAAGAGGAGAAGGTAAACACTTACACCACAGCACACTCATGACATAGTCTAACTAAATCTACATCACCAAAATACACACATAGAAACACAAAAACATTGGCGGATGCTCTCAATAATAATCTGCTCAAGCAACAGAGACCTCCAAAGCAGAAATGCAAGCAAACTCCACACCCCAACACAACCCAAATGACACATAGCCCGCAGACTCAGTGTGCCACTCAACCACAGCCAATAAGGCAAAAACAACATACCCAACACACTAGTCATAGGTGACTCTATAGTCAGGCACACTGATGTGCCACTCACCAGGGAAAACAAGGAGAAAGTTACTGTCAGCTGCCTGTCGGGTGCTAGGATCCGCCACATAACCCACGCACTCAGGTCACTCCACAACAAATACAAATATGACTCAGTCATGGTCCATGTTGGTGTGAATGACCCAAGACGTACCTCCCTGGACTACATGAAAAGAGACATGGAAGAGCTCTCCGATCTTGTAGCCCAGGCAGGTATGACCCTAGCCCTAAGTAGCATTCTGCCATCACCCAGAATAATACCGCAGTAAAAGGACATAATAATTGACTTCAACAATTGGCTAAGCTTCTGTTGTCATTCTAAAGGGATTCAGTATCTGTCTGCCTGGGATGACATGGTCTACTGACCACGATGCTTTGCCAGAGATGGCCTGCACCTGTCACCCCTGGGATTCCGGATACTGGCTAAGGTTCTTGCCGACCCTATAGTGCCTTTTTTAGGCAAGGTTCAAATGACACATTCACCACTGTAACAGGAACAGACAAGCAAAAACTGAGCGTGATGCTACTCAGTGCTAGAAATCAAAATCTCAAAATGCACTCACTCGAGGCACTCCTTAAAATGGAGAACATTGATATTTGTGCAGTGACTGAGACCTGGTCCAAGGCTCCAAAGAGCACCCCTGCACTACCAGGCTATAACTCATACCACACTTTTTGGCCATGTAACCTGGACCGGAACACTAAATGGGGAGGTGTGTCAATATTCATTAAGGATATCCACACCTCCAGGATAGTTGCTCAGCATAATGCATCCGATGTTATCCAAGTGCAACTAACTCTGGGCAAAACTGCAATCCAAATTGTAGCTTGCTACAGATCTCCCACCATGCCCCAGGATTCCCACTCCTCTTTTCTTGATGTACTGGAAAATATTAGGGTTCAACCAAACACGCTAATAATGGGTGATTTCAACTACCCCACCATTAACTAGGAAAACTACTCATGTACCAACTCCTTCACTCAAGCGCTTTCTAGAATTCATAAACTCCAATGCCCTGGATCAACTTATCCATACCCACACCAGGGGCAACAATATCCTAGCTCTAGTCATTACCAACATGAGTGACTGGTGTTCCACACCTGAAGTCAATGCCTCATTGGTCCGATCTGACCATAAGCTAATCACCCTAGATATCCACATCCTGCTCCCACTCCCCATTAAGGAAACCATGGTAAAACATTTCTCCAAAGCCAACTTCATGCTTCTTAAGACAGAAGTGGTGAACTTCATGACACCCATGCAGATGGACAATACAGTTACGACTAATGAATCCTATACAATTGCACTTCATAAGCACTTACACGAGTGCATAGATTGTGCTATCCCAAACAGAAACAAGACGCTATTCTCAAAAAAAAGGAAACCAATCTGGTGGTCCCCTGCCACAAACAAACTGTACAACAGAAGAAAGAAACTATTGCAAAAGAGAGTAAAATCCCATGAGTGGAGGAGCTCCCTGGTCAGCCTCAGTAAGAAGCTGCGATCCCTGATAAAATCCTCCAAAGCTAGTTATGAAAACAAAATCACCACCGATTCCAAAGACAACCGCAAAGCATTCTATAGCTATGTCAAGAATCTCAATGGCAACACTCAGATCTGCTCTGAGTTACAGCACAATGGCACTAAATATACAGACCGAACTGATATTGCCAACATACTGGCAGATAGGTTCAGTGCTAACCCCCCTCTCACCCCCTAAAGGGCCCATCTCTATACCGGAAGAATGCAATGTTCCTCTAATCATGGCTGCACAGGTAAAAACCACACTGTCCAAAGCCAAGAACACAGCATCCATGGGACCAGACAACATCCCAGGCTGTGTTCTACATGAACTACAGAACAAACTGGCACCCCACCTAAGTACCATGTTTAATCATAGCATCACCTCAGGTTTTGTGCCCTTGAATGGCGCACAGCTATGGTTATCCCACTCCTCAAGGGGGGAGCCACCACAGACCCTGAGAACTACTGCCCCATTAGCCTGACGAGCCTGGTCTGCAAGGCCATGGAATGTATCATCATGGAACTTATAAACAAAGAAATTGGAAATCTCCAAACTCTGGACCCTACCCAGTCTGGGTTTGTAAAAGGCAGATCATGTCTCCTAAACCTGAGAGACTTCTTTGAAGCAGTCACCAAAGCCATAGATGAGGGTAAGGTGGTTCACACAGCCTATCTAGATTTTGCCAAGGCTTTTGACATGATCTCTCACTCTGGAATTATAGATAAACTCAGTAAACTAGGTATAAATCCTTATGTCACAAGATGGGTTGCTAACAGGCTCACTGACAGAACCCACACTGTGAAAGTAGCAGACTCCAAATCCGACTTCAGACCAGTGACAAGTGGAGTACCACAGGGTTCATTCCTGGGTCCTCTCCTGTTTGGTATCTACTTCTCTGAAGTACAGGCTAACACAGAAGGTCTCTGGCTAATGAAGTTCGCAGATGACTGCAAACTAGGAGCCATAATCGAAACTCCTAATGATGTGGACATCTTACAAAAGGGCCTCATTGAGACAGATGCCTGGTGTCAAAGCCATGGCCTCAAGCTCAATGCCAAAAAGTGCATTGTCATCCCCTTTGGTAAAAACTCTGTACCCATGAACTACAACATAGGTGGTAGTATACTTAACACGGAAAGTATGATAAGAGACCTTGGGGCACAGGTGGACAGTAGTCTCTTCTTTAATAATCACATCACTACAGTAGTCAGGAAATCCTTCTACGTGGAACACCTCGTCACAAAAGTTTCTCATTCAGAAAAAAAGAGGTCATTGTTCCCCTCTACTCATCACTCATTAGACCCATTATAGAGTACAATGCCCTTTTTGGTATGTACCTCAAAAGACATATACAACTGGAAAGGCCACAGAAATACCTTACAAAGAGGATTACCAGCCTCAGATGCCCTACGCAGACTGTCTCAAAAAACTCCAGCTTTACTATGTTGCATATAGCCTACTCAGAGGTGATCTCTGCCTAACATACAAAGCTATGTTAAACCCAGAGCTGTTGGACATGCTCCACTTAAAGAAATCCCAATTCTTCAAGCTACATGCTCTAGGAATCTAAACCTTGTCCCCACAATAAACAGAACATGCCGGAGGGATAGATTCCTGTCACAGAGACTTCCCATACTTTGGAACAAACTACCTATCTATATCAAGGAAATTCACCTCGGGGATAACTTCTGTGGCTCTGTTCGACAGTGGCACAGGTAATTGTTTTGGGTGGCAAAAGCCAAAGTACCTTTTTGGCTGGGCTTGTATAGGCTCCAGGGCCGATAGCCTAGTACCTACCTATGAACCTATGAGATCTTAAAGACAGAAATCATGGATGGTACTGCTTTTTGTTCTGAGATTTTCATCTTATAGAATATGGCATGTAAGCTGGCCAGTAATGTCCTTGTGTCACTTCAGTGACATCTTGTTAAGAATTGTTAATGCCCTCATTATATCTGTAGTTGTTTTTTGGTTTGTCACTTAGCTGGTTCAGTGATTCTAAATGCAGCTGCCATCAATCTGACTTTCTGAAACAGTTTGGCACAAACTACAAATCTATATACATCCATTTTATTGTTCATGGCTTTGCCACAAGCATATCTAATTGTAAATGATATTTGGAACAGACAAATTTGTCACAGGAGATCTTTATTGGGGGGGGTGTATGAGTAGGTAAGGGAGGGTTGAGGTGGGAAGATGTGTTAGTTAGGGTAAGCTATAGAGAGTTAGTTAGAGAAGGGAAGGGATAATCTCTAGCTGGATGGAGGGAGGAAGCGAAGTAAGCAAGGGCTGGTATTTAGGCCATCTTGAGTACTGGGAGCCTGTTGGAGGGCACATTTTGGAGTGATTTTGTTAATGGCAGGATCTTGTCTGAGATGACCTGAGGTGGCTGGTGATAAGGTATGCCTTGGACGATTACTAAGAAGAGAGAGAGAGAGATGAGTAAAAGTTCCCCCCCTTTTTTTTTCTCTTTGGGCTTCAGTACTCATCTGGCTGTGGGTCTGGGGGCAGGTGGCAGTGTTAGGATTGCTGGGTTATGTCACTTATGTCGCTGCGAAGTTCAAGAGCAGCACTTTATATTTGGAGTGGTGGTCTAGTGTGTAAGGTACTTTTGCTTATTAGCATTTCACCTTGGAGTTGAGAGGTGTGTCATTCCAGTTTGTGTGGGGAGAGTTCACTTGGAGCGAGTCTGGAGGTAGAAGAGAGTAGTGAGTGTCCATCAGTTGGTTAAAATGTCTGGCAACACTTGTCTGTGATTCTGTATTGCTGTAGTGAAAATGTTTGTTCTTTTAGTGGCTTTTGGTATGTCAATATACAGCCATTGAACTGTTTTTTTACTGCCCAGTATGCCATGTGTTCTGTCTTACTATATGGGCAGCTTTTATGAGACTATTTGGTTAGCTTGATGCAAGATTTGCACTTACTTTATATGGTGCCATTTCTGCTTGATTATGATTGTGCTGCATGAGTGAATACATTATGCCTGTGGAAAGTGGTCAGGGGGCCCTCGATTGGCATGCAGGACATGTGGAGCATGGGAGGCCATGGTCTGGTCGAATTTCACTTGTTTCTTGGTTGCCAGCATGGTGGTGGTGATTTTGTGGGCAGTGAGGCAGCCGCATATAACAGCCACTGCTGTTAATGCACGGTGGCTGTTGCCTAAAGGAAAGCTGTGTGCCTTCTGAAAAAAAAAACAAAAAGAAAACATTATTACAGGCTCAGCTCAATCTACAGATTTCCACAGAATGTGTGGATGTTACACTACTGCTCAATTATACAGATTTTCGCAGCATGCCCAAATGTTTGCCTCTTAGTTTATCCCGGTTCCTATTGGTGGGATGTTTACAGCATGCCCAGACGTTTGCCTCTTAATTTAATTCCAGTTCATGTTGGTGGGATGGCTACAGCCAGAGAGGTGGAGAAAGGTTCTCTTGTTTGGCAGCAGACTCATGCTGCATCTACTTTACTTGCTATTTCTGAATCAAGTACATGTGTTGCACATGTAGTAACTACACAGTGCATAGTAGGTGTAAATCAAGGTTCAAGCCTATGTCTATCTTTTGACATTAATCAACACTGTAGCCCTTGGGAAATGGGGGGGGGGGTTCTACATGGTAATTAATGGATCTATGGATTTACCTCTAGATTGCAGGAAGCTTTCAGTACATACCTGTAATAGTTACAAGCCTGCAGTCTGGTACATCTTGATGTTTGGGTATATATATATCACTAGCTTTCCTAGTGAGTAGCAGATGCATTAGGGGAGGGGGAACTGATGCAGAGCACAACTTTTTTTTTTTTTTTTTTTTTTTTATGTTGCTTACAGTGTTCCTATGTCTTTCTAGGTATCAGTGGTCGATAAGGCAGAGGTCCAGGCATTGCAGCAGAGGTGGGTGAACACTGTGGCTCAGGTGGATGACCCTTTTCATGAAATTCCTACCAGTGATACTACAACAGCAGGAGTAAAGGATTGAGCCAGTCATAAGAGATGGAAGCCATTGAAGGGCAAGCCGGTAGCCAGAGTCAAGAGATCACAGCAGTCACAGGCCATTGAGGGGATGGTACCAGAAGTGACAACAGTAGATTCAGAGCCTGCTGCTCATACGAGTAATGGTTCGACAGTCAATACTTTCGAGATGGATGGGTCATTAGGTTTGGTGGGTAGGGGGTGGGGGAGATAGCAAATGGGAAAGATCTATTGGCAGCCTTAATGGCCCTGGGTTGATGATTGGTGGGAAGAATGCAGCCGAGAATGTGAGATAATTGGGTTTTGGGATTTGTCTATTACATGGCGGTATGGTTGGAGAAGGACAGATACTTGGCTCTTCCTCTCTTAGTTTACTTTTCGACAATACTAGAGGCCCAAAGGCTGAGATCTGGCAATGCGTGGCTCTAGTATGATCAGAGATTTCACAAGAGGAAGGCAGTAGATCGGTCCATGCATTCGATGGTGAGACATCTGGACTTATGGCTGGCTACTATGATGTACAGCTTTAGTGCGGGTGTCAAAGAGAATATGGTGGAGGAAGGGGGTGTTACTCTCTGTTAGGCTTTTAATTCAGGCAGCTGTTCTTGGGCAGTGTGTAGATTATTTCACACTTGTTCAAAGTGTGCAGGTGTCCACCCCATGGTACAGTGTAGTAGGCATGAGGGTAATTCATCAGGGCAGGTATCATTGTTTTCTGGTCAGAATGGGTTCGTGGCATCACCGATGGGGTTACAAGGGGTGCGTGGCAGGGATAACTTTCATGGCCAGAGAGGAGGGGCTTTTCATAGAGAATGAAGATGACTTGGGGACACATTCACCTATTAAGGTGTATTTTTGCGGGATAGCTTCAGCAGTCCCCACAGGCATTAGTGGGTAAGGATCGTGTGAGGGTTCTTCAAAGGGAATTTCTATTAAGTATAAGCTGGTGGATGATGGAACAATTGGGAAAAATATAAGATCAGTGTGGGGGCAGGAGGACATTTTGGAGATTTTGGTGGAGAAGGAGTGCTGGGTGGCAGGTTACTGGGCCCTTTTCATAGCCCCCCATTTGACAGTTTCAATGTTTCACCAGTTGGGTTTGTACCTAAAACGAAGCCAGGCAAATTTCGGTTGGTCCATCATTTGTCTCATCCAGAGGGTAAGTCGGTCAATGACTTTAGTTCAGTGGAGGAGGCTAAGTGACATATGCATCCCTGGATAACATGGTATGAGTAATTACAGGGTTTAAAGATCCATATTTGGTTAAGGTAGACACTGAGTCTGCTTTTCATCTTTTACTAGTTCGGACGGAGGATTGGCCATTGTTAGGCATGGTGGTCGGTGGGTAGGTTTTACTTTGACAAGGCCATGCCGATGGGTTGTGATGTGGCCTGTTCCACATTTGAAAAGTTGGATCTGGCAGCCATTGAAGGGCAAGCAGGTAGCCAGAGTCAAGAGATCATGGCAGTCACAGGCCAATGAGGGGATGGTACCAGAAGTGGCAACAGTAGATTCAGAGCCTGCTGCTCATACAGGTAATGGTTTGACAGTCAATGCTTTTGAGGTGGATGGGTCATTAGGTTTGGTGGGTAGGGGGTGGGGGAGATGTAGTTTTGGTGGCAGGGTTAATGGTGCCAACCTGGCATCAGAGGGTCTAGTGAGGGACTTTTGGGACCTGCAGAGTTTGATGGGAGAGGAGCATGTTTTACAGGATTGCAGCTCAGGTCTGGATAGGCCAGGCAGAGGGTGGTTCATTACTTAGATGACTTTTTATTGGTGGATGAAGGGCGTGAGGGAGCCGCAGTAGCTTTGAGTGAGTTTGTAGGAATGTGTGAGGAATTGGGGGTTCCTCGAGCCACCAAGAAGCTGGAAAGTACCGCTAAGGCATTATATTTTTATGGGGCTTGAGGTTGAATGCGGAACATGGACTGTTTCATTTGCCTGTGGAAAAGTTAACCAGATTGAAAGAGAAAATGCTTTGGATGAAGGTGAGCGACATGGTGCAGGTGAAGGATGTTATGGAACTTTTAGGCCTCCTGAATTTCACTTGTCGGACCATTCACCCAGGATGTACTTTTTGTAGGTCTGTGGAATTTTTGCTGAAAGGGGGAAAAAGTAAGCATCATTGGGTGAGAACTGGCAAATTGACTCGTTAGGACTTAACTTTGTGGTTGGTGTTTTTAGAGCAATTTAATGGTGTCACTTTTTGGCAGTTCAAGTCGGTAGGGCAATGGGATTTGCAGTTGCTAACTGACATGGCAGGGGGAATTGGAATGGGGGAGTTTTTTGGGGGTGAGTGGTTTGAGCTTCTATGGCCAGAAGAGTAGAGCAAAGAGTGGAAGCGGGATGTTGTGTTTTTAGAGTTAATGCTGATTTGGGTAGCATCGGTAGTGTGGCAGGATCAGTTAAGGGATAGGAGAGTAATTTTTCATTCTGACAATAGTGCAGTAGTCTAAACTAAAAAACTTCATAAATTCCCAAGAGACAGGGAGAATTATGATTAAGGTTTGCCCAGGGTACAAAGAGGTCTATTTTAAAAAAGGCAGGATTCAGTAACACTACTTCTGGTGAGGAGTCCTCAACAACAGACACAGAATCCTTTGGTACTGGTGACTCACCAAATGTTAAGAGGTAAAAGTTTGGAGGATCTGTTCATGTCAGTAGTGAAATAGATTTCTAATGTGCTCAACATCTCAAAGTATGTTTTATCACAAGATGAATATACATTGCTATTCATTCCTGGCTTTTTATTGATGAGAGTTTTCTAGTATCAGATACTATTGCATTCTGTAGAAAGATTAACCTGAATTTATTTTCAACAGGATCATTCTGATCCTCCTCAAAGAAAATCAACATTTAATCCTCCAATGGATAAACATGTGGCTATTTTTCAACAGGCAGTTATCAATGACTTACATTTTCATTTGAGATCAGATTACAACATCAAGCATAATTTATCCAAATCTGAACAACTAACACATCTTAAGAATAATACTGATATAGTCATTCTCTGCTGATTTGTAGTCATGGATGCCGATTATTATTGGGATGAAGGAAATAGACAGCTGTCTAACCATCATCATTACATTAGATGACTTTTACAGCAGGCTGTGGAGGCTGGCATTATTTCTGATAAGATTAAATCACATTTGATGGTCAAAGATCTAAACAATATCTATACAGAACCACTTTCTGTTTTCTGAAAAACTGAAACCCTTCTATCTTTAATTAGAGCCAGACTTCAAGACACTACTGAATTTTTGCAAATTGTCTCTGAATCACAATTGGAGCCAGATTGGCTAATGTGTACCTTAGATGTTAAGTCTCGGTTAAACAAAGCTAATATTTATTCCCAGGATTTAATACATTACTTATTTGCATGGCTGAACACATCCTTACCAAGAATGTCTTTAGATTCAATGGGTGCCTCGGTTATGTGGAGGAACACATCATCTATGATGAGTTGCACAATGTATACATACCAGAGATTGATATCTGGAGAAGATATTTCTGTTGGCTAGTGTGGAAAGGTGGTAGTGATTATCTTGAAGAATTTGTTGAACATCTTAATGGAAACATTTGGGTGGACTATCATCATAATGAAATACATTTCTTGGATGTCTTCCATGCCAACAGTCTACATCCAAAACATACAATAAAAAACTTCCCTAAATCACAGTTTTGCAGCTCAGAAGGATATGTTCCTCAACATCATGATGATTAGACATACTATCAGTTCTGCCATGCAATGGAGCAAAAACCAATCTAGGGATTCACTACTGCAATATAAAGAACATCAAAAACAGACCAATCAAGAAACTTGCAGATTTGTTACAACCTATGGTAGAAATACTAAACATCTTCTTAATATTATAAATAAACATTGGAACATACTGAAGTCTCATTCCCTCTTAGAGGACTATTTGGGGGAGCAATGCTCATTTTCATACAGAAAGGTCTGTACACTGGGATCTCATTTCTCACATTATAAGAAAATTAACTCTAGAGATGAAACTTTATCCCAAAGGACATTAACAGGTGAGAAACTAGTATCTATCTATGTTGGACAGACATCCAGACAGTTCAGAATTAGAATATCTGAACACCTGGGGATATCAGAAATGGTAGGATTACAAATGCCTTATACAGACACACTATGAATCATCCCACTGCCAAGTTTTCATTTACTATCATTGATAACATTATATGGCATGATATTCTGAATAACAAACAGAAAAGATGGATAGTGAAATTAGGAGTTTGTTTTCCCTGGACTTAATGACAAATTATCATAATTCAAACATTGTTCCTTTTGACTTTAATATTGATGTTAGAATATGTATATTTTCATACATTATGTATACTAATATCCTTGAGACCAATAGTGCAGTAGTGCAGGTTTTGCAGTTTAGGACGGCTAAGTCTGAGAGCTTATTGTTGGTGTTATGTAAATTAGTTTTGCAGAGTTTGTCGATTAATTTTTCTTTTACAGCTGTGCATGTAGTGGAGGACAGGAATGGGATTGTTGACAGCTTGTCTTGCTTTCAGTTCTCCGGGTTCAGGGAGTTGGCCCCGACAGCAGCAGAGAGCCAGTGGTGGTGCCAGACAAGGTGTGGAAAATTGGGTTCCGTGATCACAAGTCTGGTGAAACAGTCTTGGGCGGTCTCTACCAGGAAGGCATATGGTATGGCATTGTGTGAGTTTGATAGTTTTATTTTGCAGTTACCAGAGGAGGAAGGTGTTTAGTCTGAAGAGTTGCTTTTCAGATATTTGGCTTGGGCTAGGGTACAGGACAAGGAGTTAAAATTGGTTAGGGTAGACTTGGCAGCAATTAGTGTATTTGCTCAGGTGGTGAGGTTACAAGTTTTATTAAATCCTGGATGGTGGGGTGGGTGTTGAAGAGATGGATTAGGGAGGAGGGTCTGCAGAGGGATAGGCATTCGCCAGTGACATAGCAGGTGTTAAAGGTCTTGTTGTGGGGTTTAGCTATGGTTAGAGGTGAATCAGTGGATTACATTGTGTGGGTGACTGTGAGTTATGGATGTACATTGGGACTTTTAGGGTGTCAAAGGTGTTGGGGTCTTTGGTTTGGGAGGATATCATGCTGCTGCCTGGAGAGGTTCACATTTGGTTACTGTCATCTAAGATGGATCAGGTTGGTGAGGGTATTCACATACTTCTGGTGAAGGACAGGTTTGATCAGATGTGTCCTGTGGTGTGGGCAAAGAAATTATTCCGGTTCCATACAGGGAACCCACAAGATTTATCTTTTTGGTCAAAAGGGAGTAGGGTGATAACAGGGGGACTTATTTTGGTAATGAGAAGTGCATTCCATTGCATGGGTTATGATGAAGAAAGATTTTACACTCATTCTTTTAGAACAGAATTATCATCATACGTCACTCTTTTGTGTATTTGGCAGCTAGAAGGGCTGCTATTAGGAGCAACGGTTCTGATTTGTGGTTGCACCGTTTCGGTTGGAGAGTCACCTGGCATGGCATTAGAGGACTCAGATGGTACTGGCTGTTGCTGGTATTTACAGCGATACAGAGTCAAGTGGGCCTGCTGCAGATTGTGTTGGTAGACTTGGCAGGTAATGATTTAGGTTTAACACCAAAGCGGTTGTTTGTTTACTAGATAATGGAGGATTTCCTTGCATTATGAAAGTTGTACCCAAAGGTGCGCTTGGTGTATTCAGAGATCATACCCTGTTTGTCTTGGACGAATGCTAGAAAGTTCTCGGCAGTAGAAAGGGCATGGAAGTTTGTGAATTTTATGTTGGCGAGCAGTTGGGGGCAATGGGAGTGAGAACCATTGAGCATAAGGAGTTTGCTGATAGGGATCCAATGTGGTTCAGGCAGGATGGGGTGCATCTCGGTGACTTTGGTTTAGATTTGCTTAATTTGAATTTGGGTTTGTTTTTGGAGAAGTTGGTTAAAGAATGTTGGCAGTGAGGGAGAATAGCCTGGTTCAGGCTGCTGGGCGGAGAAGAGGGACAGGCTTGTCCCTCTTCTGTTCCCCCTCTGGTGGGAAAATTAAGTTATAAATAATAAATTTAAGACACAACTTTTCTATATCAGGTTTCAATAAAGGTCTTTGGTATTCTTTCTGTTTTATAAAGTGGAATCTGACAAATGATGCTTGCAATAGAAAAATTTGTCACAGGACATCTTTAGTGGGAGGGTATGAGTAGGAAAGGGATGGTTGGGGTGGGGAGATTTGATAGGGTAAGCTATAGAGTGTTAGGTAGAGCAGGGAAGGGTTAATCTATAGAGGGATGGAGGGAGGAAGTGAAGTAAGCAAGAGGTGAGATTTAGGCCATTTTAAGTACAGAGAGTGTGTTGGAGGGCACATTTTAGCATGATCTTGTTACCCACCCAGCCCGCCCGTGTTTTAGGAGTTATTGTGATGGTTTTATTTGTGAGGGATGTGTAGGCAGAGAAGAGGGGCAGGCTTGTCCTTCTTTTATTCCCCCTCTAGTGTGGTTTTGGACTATGGAAGTCTGGAGTGGTAGAAGCGAGTGGTTGAATGCTGCCACCTGCTGTTGGGATGCAAGTGAGGATTTGGGATGAAGATGAGCAGCTGGACACTGCCTGGCACATTAGAATATGTGAGCGGGGAAGGACGCTGCTGCTTATTTAGGAAGGGTGAGTGGTGGTACACTGCCCTCATTGACGGTCAAATGATTTTTGATGCTATGCAAAGAAAACGAAGTTATAGGTAATAAAGTTATGATGCAATTGTTTTATATGTGGTTTCAGTAAAGGTTGTCACAGTTCTTAGGTGTTCTGTCTGTTTTATAAAGTAGAATGTGACAACAGGAATTTATTATTAACTAGTAGGTATTTTCTTAGCATAAACTAATTTGACTAAGGTACATGCAGCATGCATTGGCAAGCATCCCTTTAAGCAGTGTTATAACATGAAGTCAAGACACATTTGAACTTCATAAGAATAATTTAGAATCTTATTGTTTAATTTTTACACATAAAAGTATTTCTCTTGATCAAAAAAAAAAAAGAGCAAAGCCATCAAAATGTATCATTTCCTAAAGACCTCACTGCTTTAAGTTTATTCATCATTACTAATTACATTGCAAAATTCTTAAAGAATTTCTCTACCATTTCCAAGGCAATTAGACATTTAACCAAGAAACCTAAACCTTGATTATGGATTAATGGACCAAGCTGCACAATTAAAGTTTACTAAACTTAAAAGACTGCCTTTACCCAGATGAAATAATAGCTCAATTCAGTCTCACTAATAAAAGGTAGCTAATAGGGGATGCTAGCCAATTGTGACTATGTACCAGAGTCTTTCAAAACAGTGATTTTTTTCAAGGCAATACTGAATGCAGGCTTGACATTGTTATGCACAGATAAAATGTATTCACAAACCTAGAAAGAGCCTCTGGTAAGATTTGTGAACACATCCACCCTTGCATATAAGGGATCAACCTCTCCTTATGACAAGTCAGTAACAATGGAAATAATTTCAGTATCACAGAATCAAAACTGTCTCAAAAGATAGTAATCCAAAGCTGAAAGTTATAATAATAGTTGCTCACTGATATTTATAAAAAAAGGGTATGGAAGCTGCAAATGATAAAAGAGCACCTGTTCACAGAATGAATACACATGTCTTTGGCAGACTTGTGAAAAACTATTCAAGGTTATTTACATATAGCCGTGCAAAGAACTTTCAACAATTTATTTATTTATTTATTTATTTATTTGTTTGTTTAGTTATTTAGTCATTGTGTTTTCCTTATTGGGAAAGTCCAAACGAGCACAAGTCCCATTTTCAGAGGTGGCCCAGAGAGAAAAGCTCCACATAAAATATATATTTACAATGAACAGTAGTAAAATTTAAACATTTTAAGCATTACCTTGCAGGTAGTATTGAGACATATAGTAAATACATTTATCGTACACTTTAGAAGTTATTTTACATAAATCAAGGATGTTAAAATGGAATAGTTGGAGATACAACAGCAAGGATAATTCACATAGGTTCTGTTTATGTATATTGCCATTAACAAGGTAGGATATCACTAGAACAGGAAGCGGAAATAGAGGAGGAGGAAGGGTGTACACAGAAATAGTCAAGATAAACATAAGTCAAAAAAGTTCTATTAGTGGAAAGTTTGAGATAACAGTAGATAGAATCATTGGTATTGTTATTAGCTGCATTGTAAAGAGTATAAAAGGCTTTAGCATTTTTAAAATTATCTGCAAATTAAATATGCTCTTTCAATAACTATCAATTGCAATTGAAATTAGCAAACATTTGCATGCACTTATTAGGCCAAGGTTATAGATAAAACACATATGTATATGAATACACCTGTCTGTTAAACAAGCTGATAAATAGTATAAATAAAATATCCAGATACACTTTCATTAGTGGATATGAAAATAACAGAGAATCTAAGGTGTTAGAGGAATATGTTATAACTTGCAATTGCAAAAGCATTAGCATTTTAATGAGGCCAAATAGAAACGAAAAGGGTCTTAGCTTTTAAAGCGTAAAGGAACTGTGGAAACAAACCCATGGCATAAAACGAGTTTTAAAATTCTGGAGGTTTCAGCTTTGGAAAAGTGTGCTGTCAGAATGACCTCACAGCCACACGTGATGGTAATTTTAAAAGGGATAAGACAAGTGATACCTACATTGTTGCACATGAAACATATAAAGGAATAGGAAGGGTAAAAGCCGTGTTTAAATAGAAATCTATGGGGCTGCATTCATGCAGTTACCATGATGTGCACATGGATATGTACATCTCACTGTATCTGTTTGTTATTCAACAATTACTTTTACATGGTACTGCACTATTCTTCAACATGAAGACATGTAGCATTGCGAAGGGCTCACCTCAAAGCTGTACTGAATGCTACTGAGGCATTCCAGGGAGAGAGACATATGCTAATTGTTAATGTGGTCTTGGCATGGAACTTTCGCCAGGAAGCCATTAACAAAGGCAAGCTTTTCGAGAAAGCACTGAGCAAAGTACATCAGCACAGCCATCACCACCAGGCCATGGAAGCGAACATGACTTAAGGCATGTTCAATGGCTGAATATGAACATGGTGGTGTTGGGGGAATCACTAGGCACTAGGGCTTACTGTAAAAGTGCAATAATGACACTTAACAACAAAACATGGATTTGTGGGGTGGGGGGAGCCACTGAAAATTAGTTTATTAATGTGCTAAGTACAGGACTGACACCAATATTACTGTGGGGACTGGTAGGAGGTACATACTCTAACATGTGTAAATTGCTCTACTAACCCTAACATTATAATGCTAACAGAGGTGGTGGGGGACACACTAGACACCACAGAATGCTTTAAGTGCAGTGATGTCACCAACATTACTTTGGGAATTGAGGATGGGAGATACATTAGAAACCAAAGAATGCTTTAAGTGCAGTGATGGCATCAACATTACTATGGGGATTGAGGATGGAAGATACACTAGACACCAGGGAATGCTTTAGGTGCAGTGACAGAATCAACATTAGTATTGGAATTGAGGGTGGGAGAATACACTAGACATCATGGAATGCTTTAAGTGTCATGATGGCATCAGTATTACTAGGGAAACCAGGGAAGGTGGGGGAATATACAAGGCACCTCACAGCCATACCTGCTGCCATGATGGCACAACCTTACTATGGGGATCGAGGCATAGGGGGATACACTAGATACTATGAATTACTCCATAAAGTACCATAAGTCACAGACCAGCATAATGGGCCATGGTGGACCACCAGACACATAGTATAGTGCTGTAATGCTGCCAAGGGTATTTACTGGGATCAGGAGAGGAGGGTACCATTGAGCACCAGTGATAAGTGCCATAATGGCACACACTTCATAATTTGATGGGGGGACAACTAAACAACTAGGCATGACTGTTTTACTTGACATAATGGCATCAAAATTGTAATTGGGATCAAGGTGGGGGGATACACCACACACATATATGATATAATGGCACTGAAGTATTATGGGGGTAGGGGCAACCAAAGGAAGGTAGAGACAGCTCTAGGGACTCTGGTTTGTGTGTGTGTGTGTGTGTGTGTGTGTGTGTGTGTGTGTGTGTGTGTGTGTGTGTGTGTGTGTGTGTGTGTGTGTGTACATGTGAATGAGAGCCTGAGAGGAGTGGGATTCCATTACCTAAACAAGCAACAAGTTACTACCAAGACATGCAGATATGCTATAATCAGCATATTACTCTAGTAACTGCAATTCAGAAAAATGCAAATGAGATAATAATGAGGTTTCACCTTATCATAGCTAGCACGTCCCTGAATTGCAAAGGTGCATATCGTGCCTGTATGACCTTTCTAGTGTGAGTCAAACTTTAATAAATACCTGGGAAGATTTCTGCACACTGAGAAGTAAACTGAAGCTAAAAGCTAACATTTGTAAAGTAAGAATACAGCCTAGAAAGACTTCTCAGTTATTAGCACAACCATGGATAGAGTTAAGATATTATTGTCTTTTGCCCAGAAAATATTTTTTTGTCTCAGTTATGGATCAATGTAGAATATAGGCAGTAGCAAGTTACAGATGCATTTGTTCCATGCACAGACTAGTAAAAATTGTTTTCAAAACTGTACTGCTTTTTTGATGAAATCATAACTGTGTTAGGAAATGTATTTATTGATTGATTGATTTTTTTTTTTATGTTCTCAGTAGAGGAAAAAAAACACAGGACAGGGAGAAAAACGTTAGAAGGAAAACTAGGCAACACATAGGCAGTTGAGTATGAGATGAATGTAATGCTCTGGAAGGTTAGACAGAGTAAGGTTATCCTTAGTTTGCAATATTCATTGATTCAAAAGATGAGAAACGTGGGTCAATTATAACTTGTAACTTCCCTCAAGACAAAAGTAGCAGATTTCAAACAATACTACATATCACTGTAATATCATCAAACAGATTACTTTATTCCATCTTTAACAACTTCCACAATGTGCAAATGGAAAGAGAAGAGCTTTTTTCCAAGTGTTGTAGTAAGTACTAGCAATACATGTACACTGAACTCTAGTAATCATTTGAAACCACAGCAATCAATTGCATTAAATATGGATCGGTGTTTCATAATAGTACAGGCCAACCTTCCTGTGTTATGTACGTTCCCTACATTCCTGACAAAATAAATTGCTTGTTTATGGGAAGTAAAATGAAAAAAAACAAAAAAACGAAGTTGTTAAAGAATATGATATGACGACAGGCTGTAAATCCAAGAATAATTACTGAACAAATCATGGAACCTCATAATTATACAAAATGGATCTGGGGATAGTACCCATGGAAATGATACAATATCATATGAATGACACGCATCAGGTTTGTAAGGAATATACAAGTTTCACGTCAATCAGAAGAGCGAAGAAAGATCAGAGTTTGCTAAATATGAAGCATCGTACATTGGAAAAGAATTGTAGAATTGTGACTACATTGTAGATTCGCACGCAGACCCACGTGTGATTCATTGTGATTATAATGCAGTCAGGCAGAGGTTTTCGGACAAGTCAAGACAGAAGTCTAAGCAATAAAACATCACTTGTATTATTCTACATTGTACTTCTGTTGTATGATTTGTAGCTCTAGTTCTTCCAGAAAAGCACACCATAATTTTACTTTTCCTTACACTAGCAGCAGAACAGAGACAGTTGTATAAAGGTAGTGTGAAGGCAAATGACTCCAGCCTCTGCCACAAGAAACAAGGTTGGAAAATCAGCGAGGGTGCACCATACTGGTCTAGAATGGAAAGGGTAATTGTCTAATTAAGAAATCAATACACACCAACATCATGTACCATAAGAGCAGGATCAAACATAGACAGAATAAATATAAGAAAATGCATCCCTGTGGAAGGCCATGTTCAAGAACTTCACAGCCTCTTTCATCTAATTGAACAAATAATCTAATAATGAAATATTTGGTGGATCACTACAGCCTATGCTTTGTAATTAAATTAAAAATTCTTAGGTGTACAACTTAATGTTGCTGAAACACACTTCACCAGATGAGAAATGTGTGATGTTACCCTTTCAAATATAGAATTCTCTAGCTGTAAATTTACAGAGAACTGAAGGTCAAAGAAGGACTGTTACATCAAATGTTGCCCAGAAATGTATTAACTAACAGCGGTGACCTTGGAGTTACGATACAAGTTTGAAAATGGTTAGGATGGCGTAAAAGATAATTAGGAGGATATGGTGGCAAATTTGAAATGAACAGTAAGCTCTATGCCAAGGAAAATGCTTACATTAAGATAGATAAGCATATGGCTTACTAAAGAGTGCCTGACAATGTCAAACTCAGAAGGATTCTGTGAGTAAGAGACTTATTGGCTTTATCTCACTCAGTGCTACTTTGTAAACCAATCGAAAAGTTTGATGTGCTTATTACTTGTAAAGGCATATGTGTCCTTTATTAATAATAAGGATTTAGAATAGAATAGAATGGACTAGAATAGAATAGGTGGTTTTATCTCCACAAAGTAAAGTATGCCACAGCTTACTAGTCAAGAAGATTTAGCATTTAAGATGATATGTATGTCTAACTAAACTGATGACGATATTTTACATACATGGAAAACATGTGACTAAGCATAATCATGCAGTGTTTCATGTTACTGCTTTCACACAACTTATTTCTCCAGTCTGGTTTCAACCTAGAGTGCTTTTTTTCTTCAGAGAGAGTGTGCTCCCAATTTTGTTATGGATTTTTCCTGGGTGATCCAGTTGTATCCCACATCCCAAAGAAATGCCAAAGCTGATTTGATGATCTTCTTGCCTGTAGGTATGTATGTGTAATATGTGTAGATATGCATGTGTTAGCATCCTTCTGTGATCTTCCGCTCCATTCAGCATTTATTTCTCTGCCTTGCTCCCACTGAAAACCAGGGTATGTTCTTCCAATGTTATAAGACTGAAGTAAGTAAAGCATGTATTGGAGAATGAATGAATGAGTGAGTAGGTTGACCTGGCCAAGGCATTTTGCACAATTTCCCACTCAGGAATTGCTGAAAAACTTAAGAGATTAGGCAAAAACCCTTACTTCACCCAGTGGATAGCCAGTTGGCTTACAGATAGGACCCAGGAAATTGGAATTGGGGAGTTCACCTATACAAAGAGGCCAGTCACAATTGGAGTCCCCTCAAGGATTAGTCCTGAGACCACTCCTTTTTTTGTCATTTAATTCTCTGAAGTCAAGGCCAACATCAATGGTCTTTGCTGACAAAATTAGCAGATGACTGCAAATTAGGAGCTGTTGTTGAATCACTCACTGACACAAATGTTCTCCAGGAACAACTGGTGCCAGAGCCATGGACTAAAACTAAATGCCAAGAAATGCATAATACTATCCTTTGAGAACTCATCCACCCCTGGAAACTATAATATTGACAAAACACCCCTAACAGTGACCCAGTAGTCAGGGACTTGGGAACACACATAGACAGTAATTTAGCCTTTGACCATTATGTTTCTACAGTAGTGAGGACATGATTCTGTGTTGTGCAACTTGTAAACAAAGGTATGGCATCTAGGCCCAAGGAAATCTCAGTTCCACTGTATTTGGCATTCATCACATCTATCATTGAGTACAATGCCCCATTTGGTATGTGCCTAACCAGGCATATCCGATAGTTGGAACATTCACAGAGATTCCTCTTGAAAAGAATACAGGACATAAGTAGCATGCCCTATGCAGACTGCCTCAAGGCCCTATGCCGGTATTCTGCCACCTACAGACTGTTGAGGGGAGATCTATGCCTTGCATACAAGGCATTGTTAGAGCCCACATTGATGGATCTCCTGTATATCCGTAAAACAAACTGCACCAGAATTACCTATTCTAAACACTTAAACCTTGCCTGTGATATAAATAGGATCTGCTAAATTGACAGGTATGTATAAAAGAAACTGTCCCTTGTTTGGAACAGGCTCCCTTTTCATGCAAAGCAGAGTTCCTCCTTAACTCAAATTCAAGTATAATTTGGAGAATTGGATGAGGAATAGGAAATTCATCCCTGGTTTGGCACCTATGTTTTTAATGAACATAGGCACCCTGTAAATGGTTCATCTCCCAGATCTCTGCTTGTAAATGTTTCCTCTTCTAAGCCCCTGCTTGCAGTTATCAAGAGTACTAGAATGTGTTAGTGATTTGGGATGCATGGCTAGGCTTAAAAGCACCCTTGTGGTCATTAGCCTAGTAAACACCTATGAACATATGAGCCTATAACAAGGCCTTGATTTTGTATCATATCATAAGAAAGAAAGTTGTAAGCAAACTTATCTGTAATAAGGCAGGGATTAGGTTATTAAACACAGACTAGATGAGTGCGCAAAAGAACCAGCGGAATAGAAGTGAGTAGAAGTGTCATTCTGGTAGGATTCATTTTATCTCATGATATCAATGTGTCCACAGGTGTCACCAGAAAAAATTAAAATGGAAAGATACTGAAATGGTGGTGGATAATTAAAAAGCAGTGACCAGGTACAGGAACCATTGTATACTCATAAGGCAAAAAAGATACTTCACAATACAAAAGAAGACATATACATTACATCACAAAATGTTTACTATAACACCGGAAATAATTAACAATGATACTCATTATGAGATAAAGGCAGTGAGAAAAAGTTAACTCCTTAATGGCTAAATGTGGTTCAAAAGACTGCTATCAGTGAACCACAATCTCTAAGAATTCTGCTGTCTATAAATGGTAAACCAATTACTTCTCAAGATATAACAAACAATCTTCATTACCAAAAGGGGAAATTATTTCCTGCACATCAAAAGAAAACCTTGAACAAAGTTTATTTGCTTGGTTCATTCTTAAATGGGTTAGCAAATAATGTAAAAATGTCTCCTCCTAATGGGGCCTAAGAAGAACTGTCTAGTTAGGTGACTTCTTTAGAGTCACATAGTTTAAATGTGGACATTGAAGGAAATAAACCCAGAACAACATGATGGAGCTTGTCAGTAGCTTATTGTTGCAGACCTCTGACCTAACCTGCCACAGCTGAAGTGCCAGAACACTGGAAGGAATTGATAAGTTACGTGGTGTTTAGTTAGGTGATTAGTGAAAAGTCATGTGGTGATTAGTTATTTATTTTATTTTACATTTGTTGACTGGGAAAGTCCGACTGGACACAGGTCCATTTTCAGCGGAGGCCCGGGGAGAAAAGCTCCACTTAAAAAACAATCTAGCAAATAACAATTTTATGAATTACAACACTTTCTTCTAAACGCATACAATATTATACAAGAACATATTTTACATTTCTTCACAGATATATGTATAGATACAATTATTGTATTCCAGAAGCATACCACATGTATGGAGGTAAATGTTTAACTGTCTTCAGAGATGAATAAGTAGATACGAACAGAATAGAACATCGTTAGTTAAGAATTAATATACAGAGGTTAGGCAGTATTAGGTGATCCTTGGTAGAATCATTGTATCACTTCAAATGTAGTGGATTAGCCTGGGGAGTCACATGGGCATAGCCAGTTGTTAAAGTAGTGGGTTTTGAGTAGTTTTTTAAATTGTGGAGCAGAACCTGTAGAAGTTGTGTTTTGGAAGCGAGTTCCAGACTTTTGCTATAGAGCAGGCAAAAAGCGATTTGCCAGCCTCATTCCTATGTTTCATGACATTTATGTGATTTTGGTCTGTTGACCTGAAGGCTCAGGTGGTGGTGTAGGGTTGTATTAGGTCTTGTAAAATGGGGATTTTATTTGGGAGGTAATATAGTTTGTGGGCTTTGGAGAGTTGAGTAGTAAGAAGTAATCGAGGCAGCTCAAGCCAATTGAGCTGTTTGAGGGAAAGACAGTGGTGGGCTCTATTAGAGGCACCTGTGGCAAATTTGGCAATCTTGTTGTAGCAAGATGCCATTTTGCTTTGTTCGCTGTGGCAAAGATTAGTCAGGACTGGTGAGGCATACAGTAGGGTGGATAATAGGTGGGCTCTGGCAATGGTGGCTTTGGTATAATTGGTCATGAATTGCTTATTCCTATACAAGAAACCTAACTTTTTGTAAACTTTTTTGATTATTTTGGGCTATATGTATATCAAATTTGAGTTTGTTATCGATTACTTCTCCTAGGAGTTTAGTGTGTGCTGTTGGGGTGATTGAGGTATTGTCCTTGGAGTTAATGATGAAGTCACTGAGTGCAGGGGATATACCTGGGCTGAAGAGAATTCGTTTTGTTTTTTTGGGATTGAGTAAAAGTTTTATGGTAGAAAACCATGCTTCAGCCAGAGTGAAGCTGTGTTGTGTTATTGTTTGTAGCTTTCTTAGGGTAGGGGCAGCACAAATGATAGTAGTGTCATCAGCATATTGCACTATAGAGGCTAAAGGAGAGGAAGCAGCTATCTGATTTGTAAATATGGAGAATAGTAAGGGACCAAGAACGGAGCCCTGAGGGACTCCGATAGATACAGGTAGAAGGGAGGATAGTTGGTCCTGCCATACAACTGCTTGCTGTCGGCTTGATAAATAGCTGCTGAACCATGATATAGTGAGGGAGTTTAGGTGGAGGGTAGATAGAGTTTTGAGAAGCATACTGTGGTTGACCATGTCAAAGGCCTTGGATAAGTCTAAGAAAACAGAGGATACAAAAAGTCCGTTGTTTCTGTCGGTGTTGATTATGTTGGTATAGGATAACAGGGCTGTTGTGGTACTATGGGAGGGACGAAATCCATGTTGTGATGCTGATATAAGGTTATTTTCTAGAAGGTATTGCATTAGTTGTGCATGTACTACTCTTTCAAGTATTTTTGATAGGGGTGATAAAATTGAAATTGGCCGGTAGTTGGTAAGCTCAAGGGAGTTTGCACCTTTGTGGAGTGGAATAATATGAGATATTTTCCAGAGGTTAGGTACTTTAGATTCAGATGTGGATCTGTTAATGAAGATAGACACAGGGTAAGATATGGCATCAGCTGATAGTTGAAGGAAATCAGAGGGAAGTTTATCAGCATCCAGTGTGGTAGGTTTCAATTTTTTGAGGAGTTTAGTAATGAGTTGTGTGGGTGCTGGGGAGAAGGAGAATCTGGGGGGAGGTTGTTGTGTAACAGGGGTAGTAGGGGTTGGTGAAGGAGTGGGAATGGTGTTGCTATTTAGGGTGTTGGATAAGGCTAGGACTGTTTTGGTAAATAATTTGTTAAATTGGGTAGGGGTGTCCTCAGTGTCAATTGGTACTATGGGTGTGGGAGTGCTGGTTTTACCTGGGTGCAGTAGTCTAGTTATTGAGGACCTGAAATTCTGAGGGTTGTGTGTGTGTTTGTCTTGCAAGATTTTATAGTAATTAGTTTTATCAAGTTTAATACGTTTTTTGGTCTTGTTCCAGAGTGCTAAGAAGATTTGTTTTGTGGTGGTGGTTTTAATTTTATGAAATTGAGCCCAGGCTCTATCTCTATCTTTCATTATGGTTTTGGTTTCTTTGTTAGCCAAGGGGCATAGTTAGTTTTAACTCTGATGGTATGGACTGGTGCATGACGGTTTAGGATTTTGAGAAAGGTTGAGTTAAAGTAGTCTACTGCCTTATCTAGGGGTAGGTGTTTAAGGGGAGACCAGTCACAGTGTTTTAGTTCGTTGTTTAGGTCCTTGGTTTTGAAGTTTTTTTTGTTGTGAACTATTCTGAGGATGGGTTGGTTATAGTGTTGGGATTTATTTCTAACAAGGTAGGTTGGTTGGTGGTCACTTAAACTGTCAGGTAGGCAGCCTGCCTGGTTTGCCAAGATGTGGTCAGACAGAAGTATCCAATCTAAGATGGATTGTCATTTGGTTTTCTTATCAACTCTTGTGAGGGTATCTATGACTTGGGTAAACCCATGTAGGTTAATGTGGGTAGAGGGATTGTACTTGGTACAGTGAGACCAGTCAATATTAAAATCCCCTAGGAGTATTGTCTCATGAGGATGGGAGATAGTCATCCAGTGTAGGAGGTTCTCCATAGTGTCAGTAGTGTTTCCTGGGGGGATATAGGCACTTGCTATGACTATGTGTTTGCTAGAGTTTAGTTTTAATTTAACAAGAATGAGTTCTATGTCATTGACATCTTGGGAGTTGTAGTTAAGCTGTTCTACTGTGAGATTATTTTGAAACAGAATGGCTACGCCTCCTCCTTTTTTCCCTTGCCTATCTTTCCATATAATATTATAACCAGGGAATGTTATCTCATTATCATGGTGTTCTGGTCTAAGCCAAGTTTCTGTAAGTATGGCTAAATCTGGTTTGTATAATGTCAATAGTGCATGGAGGTCCTGAACTTTGTTGAGTATACTTTGTAGATTAATGTTTAAGAACAGAAGAGAGGAGGTTGGTCTGTTATAAAGAGGATTTGGTTGGGTAAGGTCTTGGTGGAGTGAAGTAATGGGTCCTGGATTGGGGTGTATGTCTCCACAGCAAGAGAGTTTTATAGTTAGGTATACGTAGAGTTTAAGTAGTTTTCGTAGTATTTTATTTTGTTTCTGGGATAAGTAGGGGTTAATTTTGTTTGTTGGTTTATGATTAACATAGGGGTGGAGTTGAGTTGGGGTAAGGTCAAATGGAGATATAGGGAAGTGTGTTAGCTTTAGTGAATTGGCTGTGGTTTCTGTTTGCCACTGAGTTAGATAGGTGAGATGAAGTTGTGTGTGGTAGGATGTAAGGACAGATAACCAGAGAAGAACCAAAGTAGTTAATGTATAGAAAGCTTCCTTTAAGTGCAGGAGAGCCATTGTATTAGTTTGTTTCTTCCCCTTTTATGTTACTTTTTGTAGTGGGACAGCAGTGGTGAGTGACAGTAGCAGGTGTTGAGTGGGTGACAGAGGAGCAGTTAATGGTGTTAGTGAAAAGGGTGTGGTGTGGTATGTGTGAGTGAAGACGTGTGTGATTTATGATGTTGTGGGGAGTAGTTATGTGATTTGTGATGTTATGTGGTGAGTAGTTATATGATTAGTGAAAAGTCATGTGCTGAGTAGTTATGTGATTAGTGAAAAGTCATGTGGTGATTAGTTATGTGATTAGTGATAAGTCATGTGGTGAGTTGTTATGTGATTACTGATAAGTCATGTGGTAAATAGTTATGTGATTAGTGATAAGTCATGTGGTGAGTAGTTACGTGATTAGTGAAACGTCAGGTAGTGATTAGTTATATGATTAGTGATAAGCCATGTGGTTAGTAGTTATGTGATTACTGATAAGACATGTGGTGATTAGTTATGTGGTTAGCGAAAAGTCATGTGGTGAGTAGTTATGCGATTAGTCAAAAGCCATGTGGTGATTAGTTATGTGATTAGTGATAAGTCATGTGATGATTAGTTATGTGATTAGTGATACGTCATGTGGTGAGTAGTTATGTGATTACTGATAAGTCATGTGATGAGTAGTTATGTGATTAGTGATAAGTCATGTGGTGAGTAGTTATGTGATTAGCGATAAGTCATGTGGTGATTAGTTATGTGATTAGCGAAAATTCATGTGGTGAGTAGTTATGTCATTAGTCAAAAGTCATGTGGTGATTAGTTATGTGATTAGTGATAAGTCATGTGGTGAGTAGTTATGTGATTACTAAGTCATGTGGTGAGTAGTTATGTGATTAGTGATAAGTCATGTGGTGAGTAGTTATGTGATTAGTGATAAGTCATGTGGTGAGTAGTTATGTGATTAGTGATAAGTCATGTGGTGAGTAGTTATGTGATTAGTGATAAGTCATGTGATGAGTAGTTATGTGATTAGTGATAAGTCATGTGGTGAGTAGTTATGTGATTAGTGATAAGTCATGTGGTGAGTAGTTATGTGATTAGTGATAAGTCATGTGGTGAGTAGTTATGTGATTAGTGATAAGTTATGTGGTGAGTAGTTATGTGATTAGTGCATATTTTTGTACATCTTACTCTTCAATATCTTTGGGGAAAAACGGGCTGTTGACAGATGGATAATCATTATGCCATCAGGCCCAGTTAGATGAAAATCTATTTTTGAAGTACAGATTGATGTAAGAGGGATCCACTCTTTCCCCAAGATCCTGCAAAATTACATAAAATTATATTAATTGAAGGGATGTAGAAGTCACAGCTCCTGTGTATTGGTAGGGTTTTGTACTCTCCAAAGAGTTGCTTGCAGTGTATAAATGCTATCCCAGACTGGTTAATTTAAAAAAGTATTTAAACAAATGACTGATAATTTGTTAAAATCCCATAATGGAACTGTATTCCTTTCTTCCTTTTTGCACACAAAGTAAGAGATGCAATCCAATGGGTAAAAAGATCACACAGAGAAACCTTTCAGTAAATGCTCCAAGAAAGTCCAGGCTAAGATAGAATTTTCACTGTGTGAAACCTTTTCCCTTAAAGATATATCAGTAGTGGCCCATAGGTAATATTGAAAATGACCGCTTAAGAATATTCTAGTGTTTCAACCATATGGCTGCTGAATGTTCATTATGTTTCAATTTAAAGTGATGACTTGTATAGTCTGGCCAATAAAACCGAAACTCACTATTTGTAGATATGCTGCATTTCACCCCTTCCTTTTCTTTAACTAATTTATTTATTTGACATTTTAATTACCGTAAAAGTGTGCCTGGGTAGTAGCCCATTTTCAGTGGAGGCCCAGGGAAGAAAGGTGCAAAATATTACAAAACACTTTAAGAACAATCATTTTACAATCTTCAAAAATAAAACCAAAAAGATCTGCAGTTTAAATAATTAAACAAATTAGACATAATATACAGCCATTTAATATTTGGAGACATTTTAGACAGTTTGTAGAGAAATTAAAGGTAAGTTAATCTAATACAAACAGGAATTGCAATATGAAGTGTGGTGAAAAAAAGCTTATAGTATATGTAGAGAGGAAGTTGGGAAAGAGAATTTGATAGAAGTAAGGACGTAATTGAAGAAGGGAGAGTAAGGCAGTATAAGCAAAGAAAAGGTACTTGTTCATATTTAGGGATATAGTTTATCCTAGTTTTGAGCAAGAAGATTCAGATTTTAGCTAGGAAGTCTTTCAAAGTGGTTTTGAAAGATAGTAGGGAGGGTATTGACCTGATGGATAGAAGCATGGCGTTCCAGGCTTTAGCAACCTTGCAGGAACACAGACAATGCTCGGCAGATTTGCTAGGTTTGTAGAAAGACAGGAGTTTTTGGTCATTGGATTGCAATGACTGATTTGGAACATAGTTCTGCAGAATAGATTTTAGTGCTGGACAGATAGATGGATGCTGGATAATTTTATAGGTGATAAGAAGCTGCATATATAGTAGTTGAGGCAGTTCTAACAAATTTAGGTTTTTAAGAGCTATAAAATGGTGCTGTAAATTTAGCATTTTTCAAGTTTTAATTTTTTTTCTGAAGACTGGAGTTTAGTAAGGCTGGGAGCACCATAAAGAAGCGTGGGGAGAAGATAAGTAGTGGCAAGTGTAGTTTTAGTTGTGTCGGTGAGAAAGTTTTTGGCTCTGTAAAGCATTCTTAGTTTTTGTTTATGTGTGTGAATGAGAGGGAGGATAGAGGAATGGTGAGGATGCAGGGAGTAGAGGTGGCGAAGGTGGATGAGTTTAAATACTTGGGATCAACAGTTCAGAGTAATGGTGACTGTGGAAGAGAGGTGAAGAAGAGAGTACAGGCAGGATGGAGTGGGTGGAGAAGAGTGTCAGGAGTGATTTGTGACAGACGAGTACCAGTAAGAATGAAAGGGAAGGTCTACAAGAGTGTAGTGAGACCAGCTATGTTATATGGGTTGGAGACAGTGGCATTGACAAAAAGGCAGGAGTCAGAGCTTGATGTGGCAGAGCTGAAGATGTTAAGATTTGCACTGGGTGTGACGAGGATGGACAGGATTAGGAATAAGTATATTAGAGGGTCAGCCCAGGTTGGAAGGTTTGGAGACAAAGCCACAGAGGCAAGATTACATTGGTTTGGACATGTGCTGAGGAGGGATGCAGAGTATATTGGGAAAAAGATGCTAAGGATGAAGCTGCCAGGTAATAGGAAAAGAGGAAGCCTAAGATAAGGTTTATGGATGTGGTGAGAGAGGACATGCAGGTGGTTGGTGTGACAGAGCAAGATACAGAGGACAGGAAGAAATGGAAACAGTTGATCTGCTGTGGCGACCCCCAACGGGAGCAGCCGAAAGAAGAAGATGTTTTTGTTGAGTTTTTCTTATGCAATTTTGTATATGCAGGGGGAATGTAAGATCACTCCTAATAATTTGCTGTAAGATGTGACTTCAATGTTCTTTTTACCAAAAGAGAGATGACTTTAAATTTTGTTTTTCTTGAGAGGGATTTGTGGAAAAATGTAGTAGTGTGGTCTTTTTTGGGTTGAGCGTGAGTTGTGAGTTACAAAGCCATGTTTTCAGTGTCTTTTAAAGCTTCCTGAGTAATTTTTGCAGGTGTATCATGTTGTCAGATTTGCAAATGAGAGTGGAATCATCTGCATATTGTATTAGGATGGCCTGTTGTGTGGATGTATAGAGGATGTTGGTGAAAATGTTAAAGAGAAGGGAGCCAAGGTGAGAGCCTTGTGGTACACTGGTGTTTACTACAATGTAAGGTGAGAGTGCGGGGTTCCATTTTACTGACTGATACCTATTGGACATGTAGCTTTTGAGCCAGAGAAGGGTGTGCAGAGAGAGAACTAGTGAGGACATATGAAGTAGAAGTTTGCTGTGACAAACTGCTTTGAAGGCTTTAGACAAGTCTAGAAATAAGGAAGAGACTATTTTGCTATTATCTCTACCTTTATTGACAGTATCTATACAGGTTAGAAGGGCAGTGCTAGTACTATGGGAAGGAAGGAAGCCATGTTGTGTAGGGGATAGGAGTTCTTCCTGCAGGAGATAGTCTACCAATATTTTTGAATACATTTTTCAAGTATTTTGGAGAGGGGAGATAAAACTGATATAGGCCTAAAATTATTAATGTCTGTCGAATTTCTTCCTTTGTGCAATAAATGTGTAACTTTATCCAGAGAGAGAGGGAGCAAATGATTCCTGGACAGGCCTATTGATAAGGATTAAAACAGGATAGGCAATGCTTTTGGCTGCTATTTATAGATACTCACTTGGAAGGTTATCAGGTGAAGAAGACCAAGGTTTAAGTTTGATTAACAGTAGTTTTATATAGGATGTGGACACAGGTTTGAAGATGAAAGTGGATGAAGTGATATGTGGCTGTTGGGCAGGGTTGGCATTAGATGTTGAAGAATCCTTGGTTAGAGATTCTATGCTATCTATAAAATAAAAGTTGAACTGTGCTGCAGTCTCAAGTTATGAGTTAAGAGGAGAGGGGTTTGGGTTGAATTTTTGGTTGGACTGTAAGATTTCCTTAATGGATGTCCAATGATTTTAAGGGTTGTGTTTAGTATTATTCTGAAAGTCATTACAGTATAGTTTTTGTCTTTATTTATGTTTTTTTTAGTACAATTGTGAAGAATTCTGAAGTTTTCAAGATATCGTGGTGTTTTATATTTTTTGCCATTCCTTCCTTGCTTTTTCTCCATCCTGCATTAGCATTCAACTCTTTTTGGATAGCCAGATTTCATTGTTTGTTTTCAGTCTCTTCCTTCTAGGTGGTACAAGGCTATTTAGGATACTTATAGCCGTTGTACTGAATTTATTTAGAGCATCATCTAAAGGGAGGATTTTTAGGAAGTTCCAGTTAATAGGTAATAGTGTAGTAATGAATATTTCTGGTCAAATGATTACTGAGAGCAATCAATTTATAGCCAGTACAAAGCAATTAACAAAGAGATGCAAAGTAAAACAGGTTGTCTATCATCTCCTGAGACTAAATAACTGGCATTAGTTGTATAGCCTACTGGTCAAGAAAAACGGGACAGTGGCCAACTTAGTAAGAGATCCTTAGAGTGCACGGACTATTTCACAGAGACTTTAAATCACAGAACAGGCATGTATGTAACTGATAAAAGTTAATACACAGCAAGTTTCTTCATGATAAATGTGCTTACATGACACAATGACAAAATTCTCGTTAAACTTGTAGGAGTAGGGCTTAGTGACAGAGCTCCTGCAGTATTAGTACATGATAATGAGCTTGTCAGTACAGAATACATAGATAGTTTGGTTCTATCTTGGAAAATACAGAACTTGAGACCAAACCTGATGGTCATAAACATTAACATTCTTGCAAAATATACCAAATAACATCCAAGTCAAAGGATAAAAAGATCACACAGATAAACCATACAGTATATACAACAAAAAGACCTAGCTAAGCTAGAGTCTTCACCAAGTTAAATTTAAACCTCTTATACATGAGACTTGTAGGATTTTTGCAAATAATCCCTTAAGGACATACCAGTGTTTCAGCCACATGGCTTCTGAATGCCCATGACCTTTCACATTAGCAAGAGGATCCCTGGTTTGATTCTTGACTTGTGTGCCTTCTGTGCAGTGTCTGAATGTATTCCCTGTGTTCATGTTGGTTTCCTTTGAGTGGTCTGTTTTCCTCCCTCATTCCAAAGACATGCAGCAGGTGAGCTGGGCACTCTAAATTGGCCATAGGTGTGGTTGTACATGTGTGCCTGTGGTGTGGCAGAGCCACCATGGCAGGGCTAGCAAGCCAACAATGTAAATCTTACCAATAGATGATGGTCACTACCGAAGTGACACCTTGGACCCACGTACAAAAATAGAAAATAGAGGTTCTGGATTGATAGATGATGCATTCAGGTCAATACATGCAATCCTCACCAGCTACAGACATGCCACTATTTGCAATTTTTTTTTCTGAGCTTGCCAATACATCATAAGTAGATTGTTTGGCTATACATTGTAAACAGAGAGCTTAAGACCAAGTCTGCAAAATATACCAAATGACATCCAAACCAAATGGCAGACAGGCTACTTTTACCTGAATGGTTTGCCTATGTAACCTTTTTCCCTTTAGTTTTGAAAAAAAAAAGTCTGTACTCCATTTTGGCATTCCACCCTTCTCCCCTGAGGAAGAACAACATGTCCCACTCTCACAACTAAGCGAGGAGAAAAACAAATACAGATATGCTGATTGCACCCCTAAAACCCTCGGACATGGGATGACTGTCCCCTTCATCCTACCCTAGCTATGCTTCTGATAATGTCCTGTGATACATTTGCTTGCAAAGTTACCATTTTTGGATATGTTGATTATGTATGTGTATAATGACAAACGTTCTGTTAGGTATGAATTGAGCTACTGAAGGGCACTTTCACCTATACCAGAATTGGCTAGCATTTTAAGTAGAATGTGCTCAACTGATTCAAAAGCACATTTTAATTCACAAAATATCGAAACTTTTAGCTGATCTTTCCTCTTTGCCTTAAATGTAAAGTCAGTTGCACGGAAGAGTGATTTAATAAATTAACACATTAGAGATCACTAGAGCAGCAAACTATACTGAATATTATTTGCTTTTTACACTAAACGAACAATTAACATGTTATTATGAAGCACTACATTTTTATTGATCACAGCTGTAATTTAACTCAGTAAAACCATTAAAGATCATAAGCTTCACAAGTAGTTTTGTGTTTTTTTGTTGAATATACCTTTGGAATGCATTATTTCTAGTTGAAGTTTCCTGTTAACAGAATTTTTGCTATATTAACAGTCAGATGATAAACATACCTTTATATTTCCATATTAATCCTATGCATATTCAAATGAGATATATCTTTCCCTGTGGCAACTCCCATTATAGTTCGACTACATATTTTTTCTAGGTCATGTTTTCTCTGAGGATGAAAACTCAGTTTATAATAGGTTGGGGAAAGTATGATTTTTTTTTTGTTGTTTTAATTTAATTCAGACAAATACACAGTCCAAAGAAGTATGGCATGAGTTATCCAGTTTGCTGATGTGCTTAAGAAAAATTCTGTTTTAGTGCTGTTTTATACTGATTGTTTACCAGTTTTGTACAGAAATGTGTATAATCATTATTTGTCTTTTCAGGCACTTGGCATTAACCTTGATTTGTTGGCAGCCAGAAAGTCAGCCTAGACAGCAGGATAACATATCATTACTGACAAAATATACCAGGATGAATGAAATTTGTTTAGTACATAGAGCACTGATACTTTAGTTAATAATGACTATAAACAGAGACACATACAGTCAGTTTATACTTTCTCTCAAAGCATGCATTGACATTGCTCTCATCACAAAAACAAAGACAATGTTGTTGATGTTTCTCAGCCCCTTACACAGCTAACATTTTACTTCTTTATAATATTGTAATTTTTCATGCACATTTTGTGTGCTAAAATGGTCATGATTAAGTTTCTTGACAATCTTTATTTTGGCACATTTACTTTACATTTCATTTAGATATCTGTAACCTTGTTATATTATTATTATTATTATTATGGCATCAGCCAGAAAAGATGGACATAGGCAAAACAGAAAAAAAACATGCAAACTTCTGGGCCTTAAAACATCACTGCATCTCACTAGAACCTTCACGTGTCTGTCAATAATAGTTAGGACTACTTTCCCACATGTCTTACGTCTTACATTCAGGCTAATTCACTGCTCATACTGCTGACCTCTAGCACACGTTACAGCACAGACTGACCTACTATTACCTCTCCATTTCTACAGACAATGCTATCTGTTTTTCAAAACTTGGATTTGCAGCATTGAATTCAGTACCATAAGGTAAGGCCAGACAGTAGGAATCAAATACTTTCAAAGCGGGGCTACTTCAATTTCTTACCAGTGAATGCAAGTGTCAGTGTTACAACACTGGCTAACTTGACCCTCTGCCAGCTAACTTCAAAAGCTTAGCAAGTGTAGGGCAAGGAAGGTAGCCACCCAGACACAAGTTGTTATGGGATGTGATTCTGAAGTGTAGCTCTGACATTCTTTTTTGGATCTTTCTCATGCCACATACATTTGTTGCTCTAAAACTGAGCATATTACCCTCACTGATTTGTAAAGTACAGCAGAGTTATATCTGTTAAAACTTAAGAATACCTAACCGGCCCAAGTCGCCAATCAATCACATATAAAAAGTCTGGTATATATGGGCAATCTAATATTTCAGGAGTTTATGCTCGCAGATGTTAAGGGCAATGGATAGGCACAATACGAGGACAATATTTTTCTTCCTAGGAAACCAACAGAAAATGAAGACAAGAGCCACAAAGAAAAAATAAAAAACGAATCCAGTACAGCTTACCTAAGTTGTACCAAACATCCATTTCTCCACTCAGTGTTCTTACTTCAATAATGGTCTGCCCAAGAAAGTCATCTGATTCTTTCTTGAAATGCTGCTTAACTCGTGATTTGATGTCATCATCTTCATCCCAAACCCTCACTTTAATTCTGTCACTAGAATTATGACATTCGCTGTTGACAAACATAAACAAGTTTAAGTACAGATGATAGACTAATCATTTGTCACTGCCAATAATTCCATACAAGTGTTAACATATGATTATGTCTGTTGCATTTTATATTAAATTACAATTGGTAATCTAGTGGGCTTTCTTAATGAAACTCCTTTAGTGGAAGTCTTAGAGTTACCATTGTATGTTTGATTCCTGATAATCTGTCTCCTGAAACAGACAGAAATTAAGAGTGATAAGGGAGAAATATGTATATACTAAGTGTTAGATTACTGTTTCTTGGAGAATTCTCCCTTCTCAACGTACAGCAGCCTCATTATTAGTACACACAGACACACGCAATATATATATATATATATATATATATATATATATATATATATATATATATATATATATATATATATATATATATATATATATATATATTCACTTCATAATACTGAAAGCTTAAAACACTGAAACTCTAAACACTGAAACCAAAACATTGAAACTTCAAAATCTTGAAAACTCAAAACACTGAAAACACATATCATACATACACTGAGTTTAAAAAACATAAATCATAGCACTTTCCACCAAGTGTAAGCAGGGGGACAAGCCCCACTGCACCCCACACCCCTTGCTACTTATATATATCAACTCTAAGATTACACTTCACTACACTAAGTGCAATTTTGGAGTTGATATATTTAAGTAGCAGGGGGTGGGGGGGGGTGCAGCCCCACACATGGGGGGGGTGTAGCGGGACCTGCCCCCGCTGCTTACACTTGGTGGAAAGTGCTATGATTTATGTTGTTTAAACTCAGTATATGTATGATATGTGTTTTCAGTATTTTGAGTTTCAGTGTTTTAAGTTTTCAGTGTTTTGGTCTTCTATATTGTGAAGTTTTCTCATTTTCTGTGTTTTGAGTTTTCAGTGCTATGAAGTGAATCCATATATATATATATATATATATATATATATATATATATATATATATATAGTGGTGGGGGGGTGGAGTGTATATCCCTCCACATTGGGGTTAATATCTATCTGTCTAGCTATATATATATATATATATATATATATATATATATAGAGAGAGAGAGAGAGAGATCCCACTCAGAAGACTGACACAACAGTAAGTCTAACTTGATATGGTTGAGACCCTATGATCGATTAACTGAAAAGTGAAACAACAAAAAATCTATGCTCCCCATACCCTCTGATAATATATATATATATATATATATATATATATATATATATATATATATATATATATATATATATATATATACTAAATCCGAGATCACACTACAGTGGGAAAAAAGCTAAATTCCCTGATCCTCACTACACAGCAATCTCTATTCAATCAGTCTTCTGAATGGGACCCATATATCTGTCTCTCTATCTACCTATAGATATATGTAGTGGGGATGTAAAAAGTGCATTTCTTGACAAGGGGCATATTGGACTGGTGGTTTTAGCTAACTCCAGAAAGCATTATTTAACCTGCAATGCTGCGTTTTGCAGTTTATTTTTATACCTATAGATGCTGAGAGAAGTGAAAGTAAAGTAGTTCAGGAGAACACTCAAGGCTCTAACACCTTAGGAAGAAGAGGAAATTGGTGGAGCTGAAGAAAGCAATTGAAAATATTTGTGACTGAGCTGACATGGAAGTAAAGTACATAAAGAAAGCTGCTAGTGTAATGTTGAACTCCAGGAATGAAGGCATGCAAGAAACAGTAGGAGGTAGTAAAGGTGGACCAGGCTAAGAATGAATACTGCTTGGAAACTTGAGCTGTACCTGTCTGGAATTGAGATGTACCTCTCTGGACTATTTGAAGAGAGAGAGACATGACTATGTGTCTCAGGCAGGTATGTCAAAAGCCTTAAACAGCATTTTACCTTCACCTAGGATGATGCTTCAATACAAACAGAAAATGATTGACTTCAATGATTGGCTTAGCTTCTGATGTCATTTAAGGTTATCACTATCTGTCATCCTGGGATGACATGGTCAACAGACCTCCATGCTTTGCCAGAGATGGTCTTCATCTGTCACCCCTGGGATTTCAGCTACTGGCTAAGGCTCTTGCCACCCCCATATTGCCTTTGTAGGCAGTGTCTCAAGAAAAAAATTCCCAGCGTAAAAACTCCTTCTAAAAACAACCTCAGGGTTATGCTGCTAAACACTAGGAGTTTCAACATGAAACTGCACTCACTGGAAGCTGTCCTCACCTTGGAAGATGCAGACATTTGTGCAGTTACAGAGACCTGGTTCAAGACTTTGAAGAGCACCCCAGCCATACCAGGTTACACCTCCTTCCACATGTTCAGACTTCAAACTGAAGATATGAAAACTAAAGTAGGCAGTGCATCAATATTCATTAAAGATAAATACACCTCCTGATTGGTTAGACAGTACGACTCCCTGCAGACACTTCAGGTGCTAGTAACTGTTGGTGTGACACCTATTCAAGTACTGGACCCCCTCCATGAATCGGGATACTCACTCTGTCTATTAAGATCTACTTGAGTCTATCAAGACTCATCCAAACACCATGGTTTTGGGTGACTTTAACTACCCATGCATTGACTGGGTAAATTATTCATGCACAAACTCATTTGCCCAAAGGTTCCTCGGCTTCGTTAACTCAAATGCCCTGAACCAGCTAGCTGACACCCCCACAAGGGGTACCAACATCTTTGATCTGGTGCTCACCAATATGGGGAACCACTGTAGCACACACATTGTGAGGTCCTCCCTGGTAAGATCTGACCACAAATCAGTCTTATTCAAAGTAACTATCACACTTAACCTCACCCCAGCTGCAACTATACTCAAAAAATTCTCCAAATCAGATTATAACCTCTTACTGGTTGGTATAAATAGCTTCACTGCACCTCCTTCCTCAGATGGACCTGGCAGCTATGCAGAGCTCTATACCAAAGCTTTATACAAACACCTGTATAACTGCATTGACTCGGCCATACCTGATAGGACCAAAATAAGCTCCTCAAGGAAGAGCAAACCTGCCTGGGGGACAACTGCCATTAACAGGCTTTACAATAAGAGGAAGAAATTGCTGTCTAATAGTAAGAGGGAGCAAGCCTTCCTAAACAGGAAACACTCCCTCCTCAACTTAAACAAGCAAATAAGACTTCTTGTGAAGTCCTCCAAGGCTAACTATGAGTCCAAATTAGCTTCCTCAACAAAGCACAACCACAAGGCATTCTATAGTTACACCCGTAACCTAAAAAGAAAGGCCCAGATTTGTGCAGAACTGGTAGTTAATGATACCACATATACTGAGCCTGTGGACATAGCTAACCTGTTGGCCAACAGGTTCTGTGAAAACTTCACTCCCCTGTCCCCACCACATGTACCTCAAGACATCCCTATAACCTGTCCCCTACCTTGTATCTTTAAAGAGCAGGTTATAAATGTCCTCTCTAAGGCCAAAACACAGCATCTATGGGACCTGATAACATCCCAGACTGCCTACTACATGGCCTCCAATATGAGTTACAACACCATTCGATAATCTTTTCATTCATAGTCTAAGCACCGGCTTCGTACCAGCTGAATGGAAACCAGCCACCATTATTTCCTTGCACAAAGGTGGTGCTTGCACTGACCCTGGGAACTATAGACCTATTAGCCTGACTAACCTTATTTGCAAGCCCATGGAGTCAATCATCATGGACCTTATCAACAAAGGTATAGGTAATCTTCAAACACTTGACCCTACTCAGTTTGGATTTGTCAAAGGGAATTCATGTCTGTTAAACATGGTGGACTTCTTCGAGACAGTCACCAAGGCCCTGGACGAGGGGAAATCTGTGTATACAGCCTACCTGGACTTAGCCAGGGCATTTGACACTATCCCCTACTCAAGTATCATGGACAAACTTACCCAGCTATGTGTAAACCCTTATATTGTTAGATGGGTCACTAACTGGCTCACTGTTAGAACTCATATAGTCAAAATAGGAGAACCCTGTAACCTCTACAGTTTGGAATCTATTTCTCCAAAGTACAAGCAGAAACTAATGGTTTGTGGCTGCCAAAGTCTGCTGATGACTGCAAACTATGAGTGGTCATAGATTCTCCAAATTATGTCAACATCCTACAAGAGGGTCTTACACAAACAAATGATTGGTGCCAAAATCATGGCCTTAAACTCAAAGCAAAAAATGTATTATCATTCCTTTCAGTAAAAGCGATGTTCCTGCTAACTTCCACATCAATAGCAACACCTTAAGTACGCACTCAGTGGTGACAGAGCTGGGCACACAGGTTGACAGCAACCTTACCTTTAACTACCATGTCTCCACAGTGGTAAGAAGGGCATTCTATATTGCTCATTTCATATGTAAGGGCATTGCCTCCAGGAAAAAAAAGGAGTTATTACTTCCCTGTACTCTTCCCTCATCAGGCTAATAATTGAGTACAATGTCCCTTTTGGCATGTACCTTTCTAAGCACCTGCAGCAAATGGAGAAACCACAAAGGTCCTAACAAGAAAAATTCAAGGTCTTCACCATCTGTCCTATGGGATCATCGGAAATCACTGTCACTTTATTATGTTTCATACAGACTACTCAGAGGTAATCTGACCCTGCGTTATTAGAAATGCTTCATATCTGAAAGTCAAATGGTACACAGGTTACTTGCTCTAATGACCTCAACCTGGTATATGACATTAATAAAACCTAATGGAGGGACGGATTTGTCTCCCATAGGTTACCACAACTTTGGAACAGACTTCCACTTCATGTCAAAAAGAGCATCTCACTGGCCCTCTTCAAAAGCAATCTGGACGATTGGATGGGTGACTGTAAATTCAACCCGTGGGTACCACCTGTGTCCCTGTTGGCCAGGGGCAATAGGTGCTGATCATAGAAATAATGGTGGGAACTTGGCTAGGCTTCTAAGGGCCCTAGGGCCATTAGCCTAGTAACTTCTTATGATCCTACGATCATATGAACAAAGACTAAAAGAACAGTCACAATGGCAATGGGAAAGTCATTAGCGGAACTCTACCAGTTTCTGGAAAGTGACTTTGCAGATGACAAGGAAGGTTTATCATACTGCAAGGCAATCACAACGAGATAAAGAAAACAATCGTTAGACACACTTCATAAGATATGTCAGCAACACTCTGCTTAGCAGTCCAAAGACCATCAGAAGCAAATTGAAGGAGTACTTCTAGAAGATTCTGAATGAAGAAATCCCATAGAAGTCATGCTGTCTCAAGCACAACAAACTCTCAAAGAGGAATTAGTGCCCATCATAAAGTACTGCTAAGGAAATTAAGTCATGGGAAGCAGCAGGCTTAGATTAAGGAACAACAGATACAATTACGAAATTGAGTGTGTCATGGAAGAAATGGATTTTGCAGGTACCCATTATGGTATGAAGAGTAATGTGTATCCCAGATGACTGGAAAATATGCATTCTAATGCCAGGACACAAGAACAAAGGTAGCATTTATAACTGCAGACAGTACAAACTTATCAGAAATAAGCATTCTAATGCCAGGGTAAAAGAACAAAAGTATCATTTATAACTGCAGACAGTAAAAAGTTATCAAAATAAGCACGCTAATGCCAGAATACAAGTACAAACGTAACACCCATAACTGTAGATAGTACAAATGTTATCAAATTCCTTTCATAGTCCATGGAAGTGCTGGAGAGGTTATGCACATCACCACCAGGTAGAGGGCCTAAGGTCATAAGTTTAAAATGCTCTCCACCTCTAGAATGCCATTGAGAGTACAAGTCATCCCTCTGTCTGCCCAGTTATTGGTTCTCTATACAGGCTCTGATCTTGGTGAATCTGAAAAGGGTGTTTCTTATCAGTGGAGAAAGAAAAGACCCATGAACCACTGGAATCAGTTGATGAAAACTGGGAAGATGGGAAAGATAATAAAAAAAAAGATATCGTTAAAAGCACTGACGGCGATAAATTGAGTGGCAGTTTATTGAATGCCAGGGTGTAATATTAACAGCAACAAATGCCTTTCACAATAAACATTTAGCAGTTGACACCATGGTCATCAAAGGAAAATATAAAGAAATAATAACTAGTAAAATAATCTAACAATGTAATTAAGATAAAATCACTGTAAAGATAAAAAAAAACTTTATTGATGCAGCCCCCCCCCCTTACTTGTATATAATAATTCCATAATCTCACAACCATGGGAAATTATGCATTCCCTCAAAAACATCTGCTTTCAGATAACACACTTCATCAGAACATACAGCTCTATTCCAAATATAATTCAAATGGCACATTATCAAGCGGTTCTATTTTTGTCTGGTCTACCTTTTCCCTGAAATAAACTGAGATTATTTTCATTGCAGTACATTCCCGTAAATCAAAATCTTTTAAACAGCATCAGTCCAAAACCTGACATTATAACAATCAACAAAGTTCTGTTTGACAAGCACATCAGTTCTGCAGTTTGACGGTGATGTGCCACCATTTTATACCTTCATACAAACACACATTATATCGAAACCTTCAAGCCTCAAGTATTTCAACAATGTAGAAAATATTTCACCATCTAGGATACGAGTCCAAGTTCATAAACAAGACTTTTAGCAAGTACATATTTATTTTAACTAAACTCATTTGTTTATGTTTGTGTGTGTGTGAATGCATGTGTGTATATGTGTATGTTTCTGAAAAATGATTTAAATACATGATCCATACTTCACAACTGCCTACACTTTTGCCAAATGTCCAGATTTTTGAATGATATTTTTGGTATGTTCCTCATAAAATTTATTTTTTTTTCTGGTAAACCATTGGCAAATCATTGAGGATTGAATTCAGAAAATAATGACAGACATTTGAGTTTCAGACTTAATACTCTTCAGGAAATTCATGTTGAAGTAAAACCTGTTAATCCATCAATTTTCTAAGTTTTTAAGAGCAGTATTTAAAAATCGTCCCTATTCCTGGGACATTGTCTCCCCATTATTTATGACTTTGTCCAGATTAAGAAGTTGAGAGGTATGAATATATTGGGCAATGGAAGGGATACAAAATGGAAAGTACTTAAATGCCTGATTTAAAGAGTGATTCATACTTGTGGTGAGAGCCTGAAGTGAACAGCATAAGTAAAATGAATGAATAATTTTCTAGTAATCGATAAATTCCAAAAGGCAGTCTTAAGTAATTTATAAAAATTGGCTTTTCAATTTGATCCTATTAGTTGAGATATTGTACTTAAATGGCTGCTAGCTATCAAAACACTGCTTAAAACACCCAGTAACTGTCAACCACTGACGTAACGTTTCAGATTTGAGAATAGGTGGCACATTGCTAAATTGTTTAATTAGCATTATACAATGCCTACCCTAAAAACGTGCACGCTGATTGGCTAGCCCAACCAGCGTGCCCGGTAAATCCTCAATATACTAACGGAAAAGGTCCGTCGCCGGACTTTTTCCGTTAGTATAAATAATCTCGCTATGTTAAAAGAGTTTAACATAGCGACAGATTTAAAAAGCAACGGAGATCTCCGTTGCTTTTAAAGCTGTCTCGCTATGTTAAACTCCTTTAACATAGCGACACAGTAAGCAACGGAGATCTTGCGATCTCCGTTGCTTTTAAACTTGTCTCGGTATGTTAAATGAGTTTAACATAGCGAGACAGCTTTAAAATAAACAGCGGAGATCTCCGTTGCTTATTTTAAAGCTGTCTCGCTATGTTAAACCCATTTAACATAGCGAGTAAAGCAACGGAGAACTTGCGTTCTCCGTTGCTTGCCCAAAACTCTGATGTACTGCGTAGGCATGAGCAGTACATCAGAACTGCCCCGGACCACCATACAGGTGCGGAAGGGCAGCAAAGCGGCATTATACAATGCCCTTATTTAAGAAAAGTAATTATTTCTTTTCTTAAATAATGGCATTAATAATAACCACTTCTGGGTGTGGGTAATGCTGGATTTACCCACGGTTGTCTTTGTTTGGTCCCTCGGGCTTCGGCCTCGGGACCAAACCACGCCAACCGTGGGTAAATCCAGCATTACCCACACCCAGGCGTGGGTTATTGCTATAATGTTGCACCTAACAAAATGAGATATTTTAACCAATAAACTAGTAATAAAAATATAAATGTTATACCCATATAAATCTGGTTTCTAACCAACACACTGAAAATGAAATTGTGAACAAGAAACGCCAATGCCTTCCAAGAAAGTGGAAAAAAAATAAAGATTCAATAAGACTGAAAATTCTCATAGACTTTAATAATCAGCAAGCGCTTTTGTTTCTTTACAAAGCAAACACTGAGACTTCATCAGACTGATTTTCAAACAAAAACAGTCCATGATATAAAACATTGACCAATTTAATAACCACATGCTGAAATCACATGATCACATTCTAAACACAAATGAAGCTTAAAATAACAGTCACCCCATGTGATTAAAGTTGTGCGTGTTTTCAATCATCCCCATTTCCTTCCATATTCTTTGAAAGCGCAGTTTCTTGTTAACCCACGGATATACTTTCCTCTGAAAAAATCTTGGAGCCATCTTTTCCTTCTGAGTAACAATGACAGTTGCTCTTTTTTCGGCTTTTCCTGATTAGGGGTCGCCACAGCGGAGCTCTGGTGCGCTAATGATTAGCTGTAGATTTTTACGAGGCCGAGGTGCCAGCTCGACGCCCAACCTTCAACGAAGGTACGCCCATTCTACGCATGTCTTTTGAACACCATTCGACCGCGGGGAGGACATGCAAACTCAACACAGAAGGCGCTACCGCCGCGAATCGAACGGGAGAACTTCTTGCCGTGAGGCAACAACACTACAGCACCACCGCGACTTTGAGTAAGAATGACACTATATTGCTAAATGTGATATATATTTGCTAAAGTAGTTGAACCTGCATATTATTAAAAAATAGAGGAGCAGTCAAAACCAAAATTAAGCAAAGTAGAATGATAAGCAGATGAGAAGGCTGGCCCCAATGAATGCATATTTTCTGAGTTAAAGAATGACTTACTATACAGGTTGAAAAAGAGAAAGAACAAACATTGCACTAATTAGCCATGTTTTATGAAGGCACTTAGTGATGGACAAAAATGCAAAGCTAGAATTTTACCTGTAAAGGTTGAACAGAATATCTAAAAATGGCACCATTCCTATGCCTATAAATGAGGTTCCATTCATGTTGGTAGTTGCTGATCTTATAAATTCATTATCACAATCTAGAAATGGCCACCAATAGATTCTAGTGATTATTGACTATGCCAGCAAGTTTCCCAAATAATCACCCCTACAAAAATTCATTGTAGGGGTAAACTTAATCATAGGCACTAAACAACCTATAATTGCAAAGTACCTTGCAAAGGTAAGGGAAATCAGCTCTTATATTTTACAAAAAAAGCACCTAAACAGGCATGTCCAAGGGTCAGCTTCCAGTGATTTCTCCTGTCCACCTGGTGAATCTGGGAATTCTGGGACAATGCGGCAACTGCCTCATGTACACAGACAACCCTCTCCTCCTACCACCCAACACTACAACCTGCAAGAGATGCACTTACATAGCCAAACTGGAAGCAAAGCTCTCTCCGGCCAAGATTGTGCTAGACAGTCAAGAGGAGAAGGTTAACACCTGCACTACACCTCAAGAACTCATAGCCCTTCAAAACCCACACCATCAACACCCATACATAGCAACACTAAACCCACATATGCGAAGGCCCTTAACATTAACCTGCCCAAGCAACAAGGACCTCCGAAGCTGAAACGCAAACACCAGTCACAACCAAAGTGACACATAACTCATAACACCAGTGTGCCTCCCAACAACAGCCCCTAAGGCAAGACAATGTAACCAACACTTTAGTCATAGGTGACACTATAGTCAGGCACACTGATGTCCCACTCACCAGGCTGAACAAGGAGAAAATTACAGTCAGCTGCCTGTCGGGTGCCAGGATCCGCCACATAATGCATGCACTCAAGTCACTCCACAACAAGTACAAATACGACTCTGTCATTGTCCATGCTGATGTGAATAACTTGAGACATACCTCCCTGGACTACATGAAAAGAGACATGGAAGAGCTCTCGGATCATGTGGCCCAGGCAGGTATGACCCTAGCCCTGAGTAGCATCCTGCTTTCGCCCATAATGATACCACAATATAAGGACAAAATAATTGACTTCAACAATTGGCTAAGCTTCTGGTGTCATTCAAAGGGGATCCAGTATCTGTCTGACTGGGAAGACATGATCGACAAACCACGATGCTTTGCCAGAGATGGTCTGCACCTTTCACCCCTGGGATTCAGGTTACTGGCTAAAGCTCTTGCCACCCCTATAAGGCCTTTTTTAGGCAAGGTCCAAAGGACAAAACCACCACCGTAACAGATACAAGCATGCAAAATCTGAAGGTAATGCTACTCAATGCTAGAAGTCTAAACCTCAAAATGCACTCTCTTGAGGCACTCCTAAAAATGGAGAACATCGATATCTGTGCAGTAACTGAGACTTGGTTCAAAGCTCCAGAGAGCACCCATGCAGTACCAAGCTACAACTCTTTCCACACTTTTCGGCCACAAAACCAAGACCGAAACACTAAAGGTGGAGGAGTGTCCATATTCACCAAGGATATTCACACCTCCAGGTTAGTTGCCCAACACAATGCATCTGAAATTCTCCAGGTGCAACTAACACTAGGTAAGACTGCAGTCCAAATAGTAGCTTGCTACTGATCCCCCACCATGCCCCAAGAGTCTCACTACACCTTTCTAAACATACTGGAAAATATTAAGATACAACTAAACACCTTAATACTGGGTGATTTCAACTACCCTGCCATTAACTGGGAAAACTACTCGGGTACCAACTCCTTTTCCCAATGGTTCTTGGAATTCATAAATTCCAACAGCCTGGATCAACCAATCCATTGTCACGCCAGGGGCTCCAATATCCTAGACCTGGTCATTACCAACATGGGAGATAGATACTCCACACCAGTGGTCACCCCCTCATTGGTCAGGTCTGACCATAAGCAAATCACCCTAGACATCTAGATCTCACCTCCACCCCCCCCCCCCCCAGTAAGGAAACCTCCTTAAAAAATTTCTCCAAAGCTAACTTCATTCTACTGAAGTCAGAAGTGACAAACTTCATGACACCCATGCAGACGGGATCTGAAAGTTCGACTGCAGAATCCTACACTAAGGCAATGTACCAGCACATCCACTCTTGCATGAATCGTGCCATCCCAAATAGAACCAAGATGCTCTCTTCCAAAAAAAGGAAGCCAATCTGGTGGTCCCCTACTATAAAAAAACTATACAACAGAGGGAAGAAACTGTTGCAGAAAAGAGGAAAATCCCAGGATGCAAAAAACTCCCTCACCAGCCTCAGTAAGAAGCTGAGATCCCTCATAAAATCCTCAAAAGCTAGTTACGAAAATAAAATTGCCAAAGATTCCAAAGACAACCACGAGGTATTCTATAGTTATGTCAGGAATCTAAATGGCAATGCTCAGATCTGCGCTGAGCTTCAACAGAATGGCATTAAATATACTGATCCTAAGGATATTGCCAATATCCTGGCAGATCGATTTAGTGCCAAATTCACCCCCCTCTCACCCCCTAAAGGGCCCATCTCAATACCAAAAGATTGTCAAATTACGGTAATCACGGCCACACAGGTAAAAAACGCACTCTCCAAAGCTAAGAATACAGCATCCATGGGGCCAGATGACATCCCAGGCTGTGTACTACATAAACTACAAAATGAACTGGCACCTCACCTAAGTGTCATGTTTAATCATAGCCTCACCTCAGGCTTCATTCCCACTGAGTGGTGCACAGCTACAGTTATCCCACTCCACAATGAGGGATCCACCTTGGATCCAGGGATCTACCGTCCCATCAGTCTGACGAGCCTGATCTGCAAGGGCATGGAATGCATTATCATGGAACTTATAAACAAAGACATTGGCAACCTTCAAACACTGGACTCCACCCAGTTTGGGTTTGTGAAGGGCCATTCTTGTCTCCTGAACCTGACTGACTTCTTCGAATCAGTCTCCAGAGCTGTGGACGAGGGTAAGGCGGTCCACAGAGCCTATCTGGACCTTGCCAAGGCCTTCGACACCATCCCCCACTCTAGAATCATAGATAAATTTACTAAGCTGGGCATAAATCCCTACATCACTCGATGGGTTGCCAACTGGCTTACTGACAGAACCCAGACTGTAAAAGTAGCCGACTTCAAATCCAGCTCCAGACAAGTAACAAGTGGAGTACCTCAGGGTACAGTCCTGGAATCATTCTTGTTTGGCATCTACTTCTCTGACATACAGGCCAACAATAAGGGACTCTGGCTAACAAAGTTCACAGATGACTGCAAACTTAAACTGGGAGCCATTATTGAATCCCCAAATGATGTGGATATTCTACAAAAGAGCCTTACAGAAACAGATGCCTGGTGCCAGAGCCATGGGCTCAAGCTTAATGCCGAGAAATGTATAGTTATCCCCTTTGGAAAGAAACATGTACCCATGAATTACCACATAGGTGGCAGTACACTAAACATCGAAAGTGTGATGAGAGACTTAGGGACACAGGTGGACAGTGGTCTCACTTTTGATAACCACATCACCACAACAGTCAGGAAATCTTTCTGTGTGGCACACCTCATCACTAAGGGCTTTTCATCCAGAAAAAAGGAGGTCATTGCCCCACTGTACTCATCCCTCATTAGACCCATTATAGAGTATAATGCCCCTTTTGGTATATACTTCACAAGACATCTGCAACAGCTGGAAAGGCCACAGAAATACCTCACTAAAAGAATCACAGGCCTAAAGCAGATGCCATATGCTGACCATCTAAAAAAACTCCAGCTATACTCTGTGGCATATCGTCTACTCAGAGACTATGTCTGCTTAACATACAAGGCCATGTCAACCCTTGAGCTGTTGGACATGCTCCACTTAAAGAAATCCCAATCCCTCAGAGCCACATGCTCCAGGGATCTAAACCTTGTCATCACAATGAATAAAACATGCTGGAGGGATAGGTTCCTGACCCAGAGACTCCCCATACTCTGGAATAGACTGCCCATACATGTCAAGCAGAGCGCCTCCTTGGCCCTCTTCAAAAGGAACCTTGATGATTGGATGGGAGATAGGAAATTCAGCCCAGGGATCATGTCAGTCGCCCTGCTAGACAGTGGCCCAGAGAAGTAAACATTGTGGGAAGAAATATCCAGGGAATTGTTATGGCTAGGCTTGTATAGGCCCTAGGGCCAATAGCCTAGTACCAACCTATGAACCTATGTTAAGTCAAAAGACAGAGAGCTAACTGTTACTTTTTTCCAGGATAAAGATACCCAAAACAAATACTCCCAGACAAGGGAACTCCATTTATGTCTTGTACAATGGTGTTGCCTTGCAAACATTTTAAGTTAAAGCTGTGAAGAACTTCAGTATACACTCTCAAACTGTAAGTTAGCGGAGGGCTTTACAAGAATTCTAAAGTTTATTCTAGAGGGAACCACAGAACAGGATGTTAAATAAATGGGATCAACTGTTTCCCCATCTTCATTTTTATAAGACAACAGCCTAAACGTCAACATGATTTCCTTGTTTAAGCTACATTTAGGAAGTATCCATGAGGCTTGCCACTCATAGCAAAGGAGGCATTGAAGAAGAGGGACCCATTTAAAATTGTGGTTGCACACTTGGCAAACTTAAGTTACAGATTCTATGCCAGCATTAAGGTAACATGAGAAAAGTGCACACAAAATGCAAAGGTAGCGGGTGCATTATTAGAATGACAGACTTAGGGAGTTTTACAGTGGGTGGCAACATATTAGCTGTTAGTGTTAGTCACCTCTGCTGAAAGTAAATAAACCTGAGGATTTACCTGTGGAGTGCCAGAAACTGTAGATTCATGTGTGGAGTAACAGGAAATTACCAGTGGACTTGAATGAAGTACAAGTTGTTGATGTATTTGGAGGTCGTAGGCAGTTTATTCCGAGTTGCAGTACCAAGAAGAGGAGATAATGAAACTAGAGGTTCTTCAGAGAGAGTATAAACAACTTAACTGAGCAGTAAGAGACTTTAATTCTGAGCTTCTGTTTTTCTTCAGTCAGTTTGAGCTGGCATGCTTTCACTGCAAATAAACCACACAAACAATACAGAAAGTATTTAGTTAATACCATGCGCTACACACTTCCTAGCTCAGAATCTAACCATTCAGCAGCCTGACTATATACAGGGACTTCATGTTACAATCATACTTATAAAGTTTTCATGAAACCCTGCTTGACTTGATCAGCCTTGCTTGAAGGGATTCCTTGTGTTTTCCAGTCTGGCCAGGACACTATGATCAACAACTTTTGTTTACTGTTGGAGGTTTTGTTCCCTGCTTGCCAGCTTACTCAAAAATGACTTGCAAAGGCAAAATTTTAACCTTTGGTATTCAATGTTTTGCATATCAGGTTTCATGCCTCGGAGCTTCCTATGCCAGTCAATAAGACACTACTACACACTAGCTAGTTTTTAAAAAACTCAAAACACTTTTATCTTTGACCAGCCTTATTCATGGATACAATGATAATTATTTTATTTTATGTATTATCCAATTTTTTATGATATTTTATAACACTTTTTTTATGAACATTTTGATGTTCTTGGGCAACAACCACAAAAAATAAATATGAACATGAAATGGCTCCTCCATATTTGCTCAAGGTGAAATTACTTGTGCTTCATTAGCAAACAGATGAAAATGTGAAAGGCATTATATCAAATGCTGTTTTCCAGTAAATCATTGCTTGTGCAATTTGTAAGTGTGCACTGACAATGATTCACTTGTTTTGAGAGATTTCTATTTTCTTCAAATTGGTGCAACTGTGGAGTTGGGATATTTAAGTTTGAGGGTGCATGTGGTGTTGCCCACATTGGTGGGTGCAGGAGGCTTACCTTATTGCAAAACAATATATATTGTTTTCTCTCTTCTGTATTTCATCCTTTTGGCTTTTTACTTTTCAGGTCAGCATTTTTATAGCTGAGCAGCTTGAAACTGACCGTTACAATATCTGCTGTAGATACATGGCATAACCTGGTCAATAAAGGATATATATATATATATATATATATATATATATATATATATATATATATATGAAATAAATAAATTAATGCAAATAAATAAATTTTTAAATAAAACTATAACTTAAAGGGACATAGACTCTTTACTAGATGACCAAGTTATTTGCATCCTTAATTCAATAGAAAAGCAAAAGCAGAAATTGATGCACTGAAAGACTTGAGAACACTCCCTATAAGGGTTTTAAAACCTGACAAGGGAGGAGGATTGGTAGTAACTGAATTGACAAACTACAAGGACAAGATGAGGAAAGTCTTAAACAGTGACACATATTAAAGTGAGCTTGAACGAAATGAATGTGGCATACAGAAACATCAGGTCATTCTTAAACGACTTGTTTATAGAGGTATTAATAGATGTGCAAACATTAAATTATCTAACTATTTTGGCTCCTAGGATCCCTTCCCTGTTTGGTGTCCCTAAAATCCACAAAAGTATCCACAATTCACATATGAGGGCTTTGGTTGATGCTAGGGCATCGATCAATTATGCCTCTGCAAAATTTGTGGATAACATCCTAAAAAAATATGTGTTGAAGGACAACCAAATATGTGAAGACTCTTGGGCTTTTCTAGCAGACATTAATAACATTAACTACAACAAGGATGTGAACTTTTTGACCATCGATGTAACTGATTTATATTTTTCAATTCCACATGACATAAGAATTAAATGGATAGTAGAAAGAATAAGATACCGTGAAGATCCAGACTTGGAAATTAGGGTTGTAGAAGAATTGTTAGATATTATTTTACCTAACAATTTTGTTATGTTTGACAATGAGATCGTCTTACAGCAAGTTGGCATAGCAATGGGCTCACCTTGTGGAGCCAGCTATGCCAACTTAGTGATGGCACAGTGGGAAGCCAAGTATGTGTATGGGAACATAGAACTAATGTCTTCATTTTGCTACTATACAAGGTTCTTGGACGACATTTTTATTTTATTTAAGGAGGACGAACTAAAGGCTAGTGATGTGGTCACAAACTTGAATAGTACTACTAATTTTTTGAAATTTACGAGTTCCTTTAACGAGGTATGTATCCCCTACTTGGATGTTCATTTATTCAAAGACAGTATAAAAAAGAGATACTCTGCAAGAATATTCCGTAAAGAGACGTACTCTAATTCCTTGCTGCACTTTACCAGCTCTTACCCCTTCCACCAAAAGAAATCGGTGGTGAAGGGACAACTGGTGCATGCAGCAAGAATGACATCAGAGGATAAGTTCTTTGTAGAGGAATGTACAATATTGAAAGGGATGCTCCTAAAAGGAGGCTATCCTGAAAAGTTAGTTAAGGAACTAATTGAAGAAGTTCAACACAAAAGGATGGTAGGAACATACAAACCTATTTTAGGGAACTATGAGAGGGAGAAAATAGAAAATTAACCTAGTATGAGTGAAACCCAACTCTAACAGAGTCACCCATGTAGCAGTGAGGACTAAAATCACATACTCTATCAGTTTCATAACACCCTTTAGTATGGATGCTGCCAGCATTAGGGATATTTTAAGACAATATTGGGGGATACTATCTACCAATGATGAAGTAGTTAAAAAAGTGGGAGAAAAGCCTGGAATAATTTATAAGTGAGATAGAAATTTAAAAACTTTGTTGGAAGCACCAAGAGTTATGAGTGTAAGAACACCTGGTATGTTCAAATGCGAAGCCTGTAATGTGTGTGGATACATGGCTTCTGGTTATACCTTTGAAACTGTCAACAAAACGTATAGAGTGAATGGGAGGTATAACTGCAACTCTAGATCGGTTATCTACCTTGCACAGTGCCAGATGTGTCCAGCCTATTACATCGGAAAAAACAATAGAAAATTGAAGAATAGGATATATGAACACATAAACAGCATCAGAAAAGGAAAGGAAGAGAATGCACTGGCAAGACACCATAACAACCATCCAGGTCACACTTTTACCTTTAGAGTTATGGATCAGATTACATATTCTGTAACAAGGGGGGCGTTTTCATTATTACTAGAAAGGCAGGAGGTTCTATGGCAGTTGCGTTTATATGCAGATAGAAAGCCTGGGTTGAATGAGGTAACGTCCATAGCCTGTATTTTAAAACTAAAAAGCCTGCAGAGATGAAAATTTTAAAGAACAAAAATAATAAATAATAAAAATATTTACTCGCACATCATTATTATTCATCTTTACACAAGGTTATTAACACTGACAACACTTCATTTAGAAATAATATTTAGAGGCCCATCAATCTCATTGCACTGAGGGTGGGGGAAAGTCATTTACTAGAAGTGAATGAACTTAAATGTATTTACTATTACTATTGTTATCATGACAAGTACTACAACTATTCATTATTTTATTTTAACACATTATTTAATTTTAACAGATTATGAGAGTGTATAAAAGAATGTGATTAACTATTCAGTTTCAGTTGAAATTATAAACCGTAGAAAGTTTAAATTAATGGTTTTACATAATATTTTAAATTAATTTTAACATGGGATGTTTAAAAATTAGTGAAGGTTGTTAGGGATTGGTTAATTAGTGTTGGTATAATTAATTAATAATTAATTAATGGTTTGTATTTAAGATGTGTGTATCAGTTGTGAATTTTGTCTGAAGAAGTTCAGTCATTGAATCGGATGAAAAGCATTTCACTTTACTTGTCTGCTTTATTAAACTTGTGCAGTCGAATAAGTTATCTCTGAGTACCTTTTTACTACGTTTGTGTTTTTTGGCATTTAAATAAATAACGCTGTCCAGGCTTTAAATGAAACAATGCTTGTCACTTAACTCTTCTGTCTGAAAACTATAATGATTCATTTTGCCCACAGCACACAAGCAATACATTATTTAACCAGTTCTATCATATTTGAAAACCATCACTCTGAATTTTGTTTCTAAGCTGTTATCACTGATGTTTACATTTCAGACGTACAGAAAGGCTCAATAAAACATATCTAAATGAAATGCTTTTCCAATGTTATGTGTTGCAAGAGTGTTTAGATTCCTGGAATCAGTGTAAAGCTAATAATGTCATTCATTTTAAAAGAAGTTTGCTATATTATAAGATCCTTATAATGAACAATGTTATTTCTCCTTATCTACTTAAAGTATGCAATCCAGTGATAATGACTTGCTCAACAAACTGATACATTTTCATTTCACGTTAGGAAAATTAACTCTTTTAGTTTCATTTGTCTGACTGTCAATGCTATGTCTCATCTCTATCCAGTTTCACCAATGTCAATGTCAAATCAATGGACCAAAAAGAAAAAACAATAATGCACTTCTGACTTAATGAAAACACCCTTATTCTGTCTCAGGATGCTTTAGTTATACACAGCATTCAGTTTTAAGGAGGCATCTAATAAAAAAAAAACTTCTGCAATTGTTTCTTTCAGTCTCCTAAGAATAAGTCTCCAGTTTGTCTTTTCACACATGTTTAAAACTACTTTCTGATTTGTGTAAACTAACAGCATTAAATTGTACTTTCTAAAACATACACAAATTAATTACAGTTGCTTATATTACACCTGTATTTCTGTATATGCAAGATACTATCAGTTATGTTAATTTTATATCTCTGTTTATGTTTCTTGGTCTATATTAATTAGATTCATACCTCGTAGTTCTCGGTTTATTGGATTTGCATCTCTGCATCCTATATACTTTGCCTGAACATACTGCCTAAAATATATTTCAGATGACAATTGGTGGCCGCTGCCTGGCAGCTTGATTTTGTTCCCTTCCTTTCTGGAGTAGTTATTCTGGATATCATTACTTGTTCTGGACACTCTTCAGGCTTTGCCTGGGTTCTGATATTTTCTCCTCCTCATTCTTCCTTTTTGTTTTACGAATGAATATGTTTTTTTTTTTTTCTCTACACCACTGGGCTACTAATGGTTATGGTTCTTTAAATGTATCTGGTCAGGCCACCGCAGATGTTTCTGTCTTACTGTTGCTGCTCTGGACAGATATCTGTTACATTATCAGGAAGCTGTTGTTAATATTATAGACTATGTCACCTCTTTGTGGAACACAGCCAACAAGAGTTTTAAGTTGTCACTCTCTGCATAGCATGTGCAACTGTGCTTTATTTGGATACAACTTATTCTTGGCGTATACCTTCATCTGCAAATCCTCACCAGTGCTGAGATTAGGTTTGCTTTTAAGTGGATAGTGGTATGTGAGTTACCTAAGCTGTTAGAAATGCCTAAAGTCTAAGCCAGAGTTTACTGGATGAAAATATTGGTTTTCTTAAAAGTAGTCTTTAAAACTTTTTTTATCTTCATGCAATATTGGTTTATAATGGTATTGCAAAAATAAAAACATTTTTGCAGTCATGAAATTAAGGTCAGAACAAATGCATATTATACTGCCAGCAACATGTCCTGCTTTATAATTCCTAGACTAATTTATTTTTAATACCTCTTAAAAACTATCACAGGAAATAGAAGGTAACTGAGTCTTGTGACCATTTGGCAGTACTGACCCACAGACCATAGCCCTTCTATTGAGGAGTGCTAGATCAGAGTACAATGTCGGTCAAGCCCAGGTGAATTTGTTGGTAGCTATCCAATCATTCAAGTCCCAAAACACTGCTATTATTTATTTTATTGTATCTCTATATCATATACTACTATAGGATCTAGGTCATTTGATTGACAAACCAGATTGTCAAATCCCATATGGTTGAGACCATATGGTTTCACAATTTAATTTATTGATCAACCTGAAGAAGCCAAGCAACACTTACAAACAAGCCAAACAATGTTTTAGCAGAGGTGGGCAAGCCACCCTACACCACCCATCCCCTACTAATTATATATGCCAACTCCAATATTGCAGTACGGTGGGGGAAAGGGCAAATTCCCTGGTCACCACTGTACTGCAGTGTCCGTCAGAACAGTTCAGTCAACTAAATTATTAATCATACGGTGTCAACCATATGGGTTTTGATAATCTAGTTCATTGATCAAATGAAGGAAACACCTACTATGTACAATGTACTAGGTACTAGGAATGTTATATCTGCTGTATTTACTATTAAATACAGCTTGCTATCCTTTTCAACCTCTGCATTTTCTATTTAATATTTTTCTTCACTGTATGCAACTGTGAATCCAAAGAGATAAGCCAGCCATTCTGATGTACCAGGACAGTGAGGTCAGATCCCTGTTAGGGTCCTCTTTACCCCTGTGTAATATCGGGTGAGCCAGTAAAAAAGCATAGGTTGCAGGTTGGACCAGCACCTGCCTGATACCATCAAAGACAAAGTTGACTAACAGGAAGGTGGGTACAGATCTCAACCTGGTGTGTCATTTATGATAGAATCCTAGCTGGATAACAATTTTGACCATCAGTGAATAGGATATATCTGTTCCAGTATGCCCTGTTCGCCACTATCCTACATACATTTTTAGTGGAGATAATGAACTAAATAATAGCAACATTTTATCTACTGAGTTTAAAGCTTATCAAAGTGTATGGCAAAAGCAGAAAATTAAAGAAACAATAGTGACACATTTAAAGTTATGTTAAGTTGGGCCAGCAGGTGTTAATGGAGAAGTTACATGTTTTGTTGCTGAGAATGTGTTTTTAAGAAGACTCAGATATTTTATTCTCAGTAATGTATCTAAAAATGAAAAGGAATGCATTCAATGTTTACCAAAATTTCTGAATTTAGGAATGACAATAAATGTTCCAACAGATGGTCTTAGATTACATAGGGTTTGTTTTCATGTTATTGCTTCTAAAAAGGATTAACAATTTTATAAGTAGAAAAGCTTATAAGTGAAACACAATCACATTTAAAAGGTACATATTTGCTTTTTTTTTATACTGGTGTTAAGGTAGTTAGTTATGGTTGCAAAGAGGGAAAGCTAGCTTGCAGTATGTTGTTAGCATACTGCAGTAAATATTTAACAAGGATGATTGCCATCAGGGCATAAAATAAACCGCAACCTTGTACTAAGAATAGCTGTACCATTTAAAAAAGCTGTAATGACGAGTGTCATTAGCACTAAGCATAAAGAACTCCAATAATCTTTGGACAGAGCGGAAGGATGAAACCATTCCATCATCCAGATAGATCCTAGCACTCTGATAATCAAAGAAATATTTGGTGGTAGTCAATGTAAAAAACATGACTTATCCGGAGCTCTATAAGTCTAGAAATACAAACATTGTTAAAGGCTTATATGACATCAAGGAGTAATACGTCCCAAGTTTACCATTCCATGATAGAATGCACTGGTATTCTACAACTTGCAGATGGCCTATGTCAAAGTGAGAGATACACCTGAAGCCACGATGAGTATTAGAAATTATACTGGGGGTTACTAATAGTTGCAGGAGCACTCACTTCTCTAGGAATTTAAAAAATGGCTAGATAAGCAAAATGAGTCAACAGCTGTCCACATGGCTGATAGGCCATCTTTATAAGCTGTAAATATAAATAGAAGACAAGCCATCCTTAACATCTTATTGATGAGTACAGAAAACACATGGGCAATAACTGTAGGTGAGATCTTTCAAAAGGCAGGGGGAAAGATTATCAAAAGCTGTGGAGCCAGGATTTTGATTTCTAAGAAACTGTTGATCAGATCTGAAAAGTCATTGTGAAGAATAAAGGTTGTATATCCAGGAGAGTGGTTGGCAGTATGATGAATATGCTTTTCTGATTATAACATCAAAAATGGAATTATTTATCTGGTCACATGGCTCCCTGTATTTTGTGTTCATACTCCATTTTTGTTTTGTAGTAAATTGGTCAAAATAATTTATGGTGGACATCATTGTTTTGATCTTACTGGATGCCCAACAAAGGATTATGGACATGGCTAGTATTTGTTGCTAATGTTCCACTTCATTCAATGTATTGAGAAAACGTAATGCCCAGATAGTTAAGCTAAAAGTTGACTGAAACTGGAAGTAACAGATGTATTTTGAATTCCAGAATAAAAATGCTCCTACAAAATGTTACATTTTAAGTTTTGCATGATTCCATACAATGAATGTTATGGCGACTTCCTATGATCCATTCACCACAGTGCTTTTATTTGGGCAGTAACGAGAATCTAGTCAAATATACCCTAGTAGCTTGAT